>NW_021604620.1:7808307-7840674 GCF_004785775.1 Grammomys surdaster
CATTTTCCCTTCCCTTTTCCCTTCCCTTTTCCCTTCCCTTTTCCCTTCCCTTTTCCCTTCCCTTTCCCCTTCCCTTTCCCCTTCCCTTTCCCCTTCCCTTTCCCCTTCCCTTTTCCCTTCCCTTTTCCCTTCCCTTTTCCCTTCCCTTCCCTTCTCTTCTTTTCATCATGGAAACAAAGTTTCCTAATGCAGAGTGTAAAACCCCAGTCCTTACTGTTGACAGATCTCCATGAGGCAAACCTCCCACTGTGGCTGAGCCAGCACTGCTCTTGAGCCTGGGAGGAGAATCAAGTCCCATTGTGTTTGTACAAGCTGGCTCCAGCTTCTATGGCCTTTTCCTCTGAACAGACAACCCAGCGCCTCCAATTCCATGCAGCAGATACGCTGGCACGTCCTCCCCTTCCTAGACGTACACAAGGATATTCCGTGTGGCACTGTTTGTTCTCGCAAACGTTTAGAAGTACCCTCTGAGCGCATGAGTTGAGTTCAAACAAGTCAGAGTGCATCAGGGAGGTAAAGTGCTCTGCAGGCTTCAGAATGAGGCAGATGTACCCTGACAGGGCACTATTTGCAAGCTAGATCCTAAGTGACTGGCGCGGAGCAGTGTGCATGCTGCACCATCTGGGACAGCATAGCATAGAATGGCTATTAGCCTGCCTACATACATGTAGGCTATCTTGAGAAGCAATTAAAAAAAAAAGGGGGAGTGGGAGAGACAAGGTGGCTTCGGGGAAGAGTAAGATTAGATGAAGCCCTGAGTTTAATTAGAGCTGTTTCCATGAGTTAGGGCTATTTGCTGAAGAGCAGATGTCGTACCAATGGCTACATCACTGAAGAAAAATGACTCCCTGACCCCAGTAAACATCAACCATGAAGTATTTCCTCAGCTAGGGATGAGTTCTCATGAGCCCTTCCCCCATCGTGCCAGAATGTCGATGAGCGCTCACGTAGGTCTTGCGCATGCGTGGCAAGTCCACACGCACAGCAGTTGCGTCCTGTCCAGAAGACGCCGTTTGGAAGCAATCCCACCCTCCAGCTCTTACATTCTTTCTGCCCCATCTTCTACAACATTCCCTGAGTCTTGGAGGGTGTGGTAAAGATGTCCGGTCTGGAGCTGAGCGCTCAACAGTTAGTTATGCTCAGCACAGTGACCAGTCATGAATCTCTGTACCAACTGCTGTGCACAGCCAAAAGAAACTCCTCGGACCAAGGCCAGCCCTCACTCGTCTGTCAGTACACTGTCTGGATTTTTCGTGATGTCTATTTAAAGAAAGCAAAGGCCGATAGCAGAAAGTAGAACAAGAGGAATGAAGGATGGGATCAACCAGCGAAGGAGGAGACCCGGTGAACGAGATGACCCAAGCTCTTTCGTCACAGTTTGCACACTTCCTGCAACCTCCGCACACAAGCCGTGAGAGCTGAGATCTGTTTCAGGGAGAAACCACAGAGCGTTTGCTGCCGTGATAAGGCCACACACCGAAATGCCTGTGGCCGCCAGGCTGGCATCATGAGTGTGGGAAGCCGCCAGGGAGCGGCAACGCTGAATCAAAGGTTTTATCATGCGTAGGGTGAAGCCAGGACTCTGCAGAAATGCAAGCCTGAGGTTGCTAGCTTTAGTCACATTTCCAAAGAAGTCACATATCTACTGTAGGCAGCTGGGGAGGCGGCTGCGTTGGTACTGCTTGCCATGCGGCCATGAGAGCCGGAGTTTGGATTCCCAGAACCCATGTGAAAAGCCAGGTAATGGCAAACCTGTTATCCCAGTGCCAGGGAAGTGGAGACAGGAGGAGCCCTAGGAGCCAATAGCTAGGCAGTCTTGCTGAATCGATGAGCTCTAGGCCCAGTGAGAGACACTGTCTCAAAAATTAAAATGGAGAGTGACAGGAGAAGATTCTCAATGTCTGATCTCAATACACACACACAGTCAAAAACAGTATGTGAAATCCCTTCTCCTTTGCAAAGCCACTACCTTCGCCAGATGCCAATCACATAATGTGGGCAAAGGAAACACACTACGACTTTGTCATTTAAGAGAGAACAGTTGTATCTCCATCCTGAAGATGTGAGGCTCGCTTTAGGCTGAGCTTAGATGAGGAGCAAGCATCTGGACCTGCATGCTAAGGACAGGAGCTCTGTCAGTTCCCCCAAGTCCAAGACAATTAAATGTAATGATGGCATTTCCAAGGTCAATTAAGTCCAAAACCTTTTCCTCTTGGTGCTATGTGCTAACGGATTTTAAGAGCTAGAAAAGTCTGTCCGGCCCAAATAATAGTGAAGAAGGAATGGGTGTGGGGTGCATGAGCAGACATGGACAGAGAGTAAAGCATGGTCACACTCAGAGCTAGGCCACACGAGGACAGCATCACACCTGCCTTAAGACAGGAACCGGGCCAAAGATTGGAAGTTTAGGCATTTCACGAGTGACTTTATATTTCCTTTTATACGTATGTGTAGTTTCAGGAATTGAACCCACAGCCTCCTACACGCCACGCAAGCGCTCTCCTACTGAGCAATGTCCTCAGTCCCTCCCAACCAGCTTCCTGGTTTATTGCTCTGCTTGCTGAATCCCCCTTTCTGTACTGGTTTGATTAGAACTGTCTGAGCCCATCAGAATCACCAGGAGATGCATCTCAGTTGATAGAGTACTTGTCTAACACGCAGAGTCCCAGGCTCAGTCCCTGGCGTAAATAGCACATAATGATGTACAGCTGTAATCTCAGTACCCCGGAGGTGAAGGCAGGAAGGTCAGAAGTTCAAGAGGCCAGCCTAAGCTACAACAAGCCCCTACCTGGAAAAAGAAAATATATACACTTGTACACACACACATACATACATATATACACACACATAGACATATACACACACAGACATACACATACCCATAGACATAGATATACACACACATACACATATACAGACATACACACATACATACACATACATACATACATACACACACATGTGCATACACACACATAGACATACACGCACACATAGGTGCACACACGTACACGCCCACGCACACGCAGTGGTGGTTTGAGGAGTGTCCCCCATAGTATTGGGCATTTGAATTTTTGCTTCCCAGTTGGTAGCACTATTTGGGGGAGGTTAGAAGGAAGTGTGTCAGTGGGGACGGGCTCGTGATCTTCACTTGCCCTACTTCTAATGTACTCTTTAGGCTTCATACCTGTGGCTTGAGATGGGAGCTCTCGGCTTCTTGTTCCCATGCCTGCTACTTGTGCCCTGCCCCCCTTCATCATCACGGACTCTGCTCCAGCTGGAACCAGAAGCCAAAATACACTTTCCTCTATAACTTGCCTTGGTGATGTCATTTCATCACAGCAACAGAAAAGTACTAAAATATACATATATACACACATTGTACATGTATTTCATCACACACACACACACACACACACACCACATACACTGTGATTAATTCACCCTCAGTGGCTCCCAGCAGCCTGTTAACTGAGAGTGTATTGATTTCTAGAACTTTAAAGGACCTCAGCAGGAATCCTGGAGCCTCTATAGAAGCATGCCCACAACCAGTGAGCAAGCCTGGGTGGAAGTGAGATGAACGACTGTGTCCACATCACCACAGAGGAGAGAAATCGGTAGCACCAAGAATGACCGTGGTAATAGAAACAGCTAACCCACCCTGCCCTCTGAGCACCTACGAGGGACAAGGTCCTTTAGGAAACAGACAACCAGTTACATCAGTACATCTTCCTCCAGTGGAGAAAAGGATCACTTCTCAGGGTCCAGTGACATCGGACTAAATGGTACATCAGGATAATTCCAGGTCTAGGGAGATGCCACGGTAGTCAGCAAAGCCCTTGTCTGGTATGATGGCTGTCCTCAGTTATTAGGTTTAAACCCCTGGGAAAAGAGAACCTCAATCTAAGAATTGTCTCTATCAGATTAGCCTGAGAACATTTTCTGGACTGCTAATTGATGTGGGAGGGCTGAGCCCACTGTGGGTGGCACCATCCCTAGGCAGGTGAGCCTGAGCCTATGTAAGGAAGCTAGCAAAGAACCTAGGAGAGCAACCCAGTAACCAGCGTTCCTCCATGGTTTCTGCTTCATGTTCCAGCCTTTTCTGTTTGTATCAGTGATGGACTATAAGCTATAAGCTAAAATAAACTCTTCCCTCCCCAAATTACTTTTGGTCATGATGTTTATCACAGTCACAGAAAACAAACCAGAACACATCCCAGGAGGACCTGAGTTCAATCCCCAGAACACACATAAAAACCTGGCAAGGCAAAGCATGCTTTGTAACCCGGGCAATAGCAAGATGGGAGGCAGAGACAGATAGATCCCTGGAGATCACTAGCCAGCTAACCTAGCCTACTTGACAAATATCCAAGCCACGGAGGGACCCTATAGCAAAGAAATAGTAGAAGGCGCCTGAGGAGCAAAAGCTGAGATCGTCCTCTGACTCCCACGGGTAAGCACACGCACTAACACACAAATCAAATTTCAAATGCACCACACTCAACAGAATCACAGTAGAAAGAGAAGATCGTTACAATGGAGTTCTTTGAATGAAAGCAAAGAGGGAGAAGAGCCCAGAACAACTGTCTGTGCTGCGCCCAGCCAGAAGAAGCTGGCAGGAGACCCATCTGTGCGGGTGGAATGATGTCCTCCATCAGACAATCCAGCTGTCTCTGCTTCTGCAAGGAGGACAAAGGGCTTTACATCGCAAGGTCACTCCTCTTGTAAGAGCCAACTTGGACCAAACTTTGTGTCTTTCATTCAGAACTTCCTTGTATTCTTGGCTCTGAGAATAGGCCAGAACACTCCAATACTGTGATGTTTTCAACCTGAGTTAAGGATGAAATCACCGTGTATTATAACCTCTTATCTACAGAACAGGAAATCAAGGTTCCAGGAGGTTAAATAAATAGCTAATCCTACCTAATCCTAATAAAACAGACCACAGGGATGAATGAGTCTAGTCTATTCCAAAGTTAGTTTCTCTCTCTCTCTCTCTCTCTCTCTCTCTCTCTCTCTCTCTCTCTCTGTGTGTGTGTGTGTGTGTGTGTGTGTGTGTGTGTGTGTGTGTGTGTTCGCCCACATAGAGGGGTGGATGCAGGAACATAAGGAGGCCAGAGATGAATATCAAGTGTTTTCCTCAGTCCCTTTCTACTTTGGTTGTTTTGTTTTATTTTGAGACCAAGTCTTTCTTTATAGCCCTGGCTATCCTAGAACTCACTCTGTAGACCAGGCTGGCCTCAAACTCACAGGGATCCACCTGTCTCTGCCCCTCAAGTGTGGAAATTAAAGTGATGGGCCAGAGTACCAGATCCTTCATTTTGTTTTTTAAGACAGAGTCTCTCACTGAACCTCAAGCTCGTAGTTGCAGCTAGTCAGGTTGGCCAGCAAGCCCTTGGGAGTCTCCTGTGTCTGCCTCTCCAATGTTTAACTACACTGTGCCACCATGCCTGGCCTTTTTTACATGGACTCTAGGATGCTAACTCAGGTCCTCATGTTTGTGCAGCAAGCACTTCATCACCAAGCCATCGCTGCAACCTTTTTTGTATTTATTCTTTTAATTGTTTATTATTTGTTCAGTTCCTGTGTCTTGGTTTACCTTGGTTGGTTGGTTGATTTATTAAGCTCCAACAGGCCTGAAATTCATTATATAACCCAGGATGGCCTTGAATTCACGACAGTCCTCTCTCTCAGTCTCCTAGTGCTGGGATTACACAGGTGAGCCACCACACACAGCTCACTCTTTACCGTAGAAGCAAATGCATAATTATGATGATAAACTTAAAATTCCCGACAAGCGTTTTGTATTTCCATCCCCACTTGCATTTATTATTCAAGCGCACATGAAAACACACGCATGTGGCGGTTTTGTCAGGATTGGTCAAAACATGTTCTCTGCACGCCTTACAAAAGTACAGAGCGCTTTGCGTCAGGCAGAGAAAATAGCAGGAAGAATTTCAGGTTGCCAACAGCTCATTACCTAGGTGAAAGCTACCTTGGAATTACCTCAAGTGGGCTCAAATTACACCGTGTCAACTTGCAGATAACCTGTTATCATTTAATACAAGCCCTGGGTGGATTTATAAAGCATCTCTATTCTGCGTTTGACTTCAGAAATGGTTCTGGAATCCAATGAACACTGGGTTTACCAAAAGTGAGAGCAACCCTGGCTACTAAGGCCGATTGAGAGAAATAACAGAATCCTAACATGCACCTGTTCACTGTTCATTCAAGGAATAAACCAAGCACTTCCTATGGGCTAGACATTGATTTGTGAAAACGAGGCCAGAGAGGAGGGGGAATGACATCAAGGTGTCATAAGTCCTATAGAGGAAAGCAAGCTAAGGAACGGGGAGATGGCTCAACGGCCCATCCATGGGTCAAGTCTTGCTATGTAAGCATGAAGACTGGAGTTGGAATTCCCAGAAACAAAGCAAATGCTGGAAAACACATGGTGGCTGCCTATAATCCCAGCACACGGGAGGCAGAGACCAAGGGATCTCCAGGGTAGACTGACTAGCAAGAGAAGCTAGAATCAGCAAGCTCTGTGTTCAGCAAGAGACCCATTGCAATAAACAGTGTCGAGAGATCAAGGGAGACATCCAACATCAATTCTAGGTGTGTATGTGCACATCCATATGTCCACATACATGCAAACATACATAGAATTCTATACGACACACACATATACATGAGAAAAAAATGAAAAGTAAGTTCAGACAAAGGGAAGTGCTAAGGAAAGATTTAAAAAAAAAAATAAGATGTACCAGTCAACTCAAGCTGCAGTGACACAATGCTTAGCCCTGAAGCTTCAACAACATGTTGTATTATGGAGTTGGAGTCTATTGTACCAAAGTCGAGGATGTAGTCCACACAGTTTCCAATGGAGGCTCTCCCCAGGGTTTACCCTGGCTGAGTTCTCAATACATCTTGCCCTGGGCTTGGTCCTATCTGTTGGGAGAGAGCAAGAGATCTAGGGAGAGAATATGAACTAGTTTTTTGTAGTCTCTTCTTATGAGGACACTAATCTTGCTGGATTAGGGCCCTCACTTAGCCTTAATCATATATGTCAGTCTAAAGCACAGTCACGGGGTACTAGGACATTAGCAAAGGAATGTTTAGAGGGACATGCGCATTCAATCTGTACCATGCAGGATAGATAGATGTACACAGAGCTTTTACGAATGGCCGGAGTAGCCTTTGCTATTTGCCGTTTGTACCTTTGGGCAGTCTCCTCCCTTATAAACCAGGAATGGCCTTGGCGTAATAGAATTGAGCAGAAAATAAGGGACTTGACTTCCAAGGCTGGGTCTTGAATGTCCCGGGTGCTGCCCTGGAACTCATCATGATCCTCCTGCCTCAGACTCTAAATCACTGAGGATCAAAGGTGTGCATAGCACACCCGACAAGTCCTCTTTGCCCCTGTATTGTTCACTCTGGTCGTTTAGTCTGTCTACACACACACACACACACACACACACTCACACACTACTAGAATATAAGTTATGTGTTGGAAGAAAAATGCCCATTTGTTTGGACCATTCAGTGTGACACACACCTAATAAGTATTTGTCAAATGACTTAATAAAGCCCTCTGGAGTACGGACGATCTGCTTCGGGATTCGAGCAGGTGGAGAGAGGGACTAGCTAACCCTAGAGGGTCTAGGTGTGAGCCTAGGGAAACTTGAGGTGCGCTTTGGAAAGGGCGAACGGGGGAATAAAGATGGAGTGTAGAGAACCCGGTGAAGGAGGAAAGCTCTTCCCTGGAGGTGGGTCCAAAGGACTGGAGGGAACTGGAGCTGTCGAGGAGAACGATTGGGCTAGCTTTCTGTAAGGAATGTAAGAGACATACAAACTTCCGTTTCCACCAACTGCTCACACTAATTCTTCCTTGCTTGTTAACGCTTAGCAAGCTGGCAGAGTCAACATGCTGGAAGGGAGGCAGAAGCCAAGGGCCGAGAACACATCCCGCATCCGAGCTTGCACGTGTCCTCTATACCGTCCCAGCGTATCTCCTTGGCTGGCTTTCTTAGAGCAGAATGGTGGCTTGAACAAGGACCAGAGTTTTTAATTAATCAGACACTGTTCACGGTGGCTCTGCTCCAGCTCATCACAGGGCAGCTGCTTCCATCCGCGTTCCTCAACTCTTATAATAATTATCAACATCCGCAGCCTATGTGGTAGTGAGGCACGCGGCAGCTAGGCAAGCAGTTCGGCCTCGCTGTGACCTCGGCGCTAAGCAAGCTCTCTCGTTTCTCGCTATTTTAATCCTACAACCCTCGGACCCGACTCTGCCATCTTTCTTTAAATAGGATCGGCTTATTTAAAGCAGGGAGCCATTCAGATTTGCTTCCTACCAAATCCTTCTGAAGCTTGTTCTCCGGGAGTGCTGCAGGCAGAGAAACGTCTTTGAAGAACAACAGAAAGTGGCCATTCCTGCTGGAGCATGGCCAGAAAATTAAAATACAGAGATAAGAATTCAATTGTGCATTGCTCACATAAAATCACATTGAGATTGTGCATACAATGGTGCTTAAACCTATTCAGAGGGAGAAAAGAAATGTGTAGCCTAAAGGCCTTATTCTCAAAATTACACACACACACACACACACACACCTCCTATCTGGCTGTCTTTATGTCTTTATTTTATTCTCGCTATATTTTATCTCATATTAATAGTATACCATCTACTAAAATAGGCACAAGACTCCTTTTTCTTCCAGCTTTCCTTATTCGGAGCATCTACTGATGCCCTGAAACCTCACCTCATAGAAACCTCACCTCATAGAAACCCCTTTCTCATTTCTCCTTTCTCAACCTTTGACCTTCTACCTGAAACCATAATTCTTGTAAAAAGCTCCATTCCAAAAAGGAGTCTGGTTTCTTTGTTGCTTTGGGGGTGTGAGGGCACAGAGGCAGGAAGGACAGATCTCACTGTTACCCTCAGCAGACTGAAGGGTTTCCCCTAGACGGTTTTTGAGACCTCAACTCAAGCAAAATTGGGATTTGTGATTTTTGACCCCCCAAAAAGAGTTTCTGGACAACCTGGTTTATGCATGGAGCTGGAGATTAATAAAGACATTTTGATATGGATAAAGAGGGATGCTTGAGAAGACAGACATCATCAAAACGATAGATGTGGACTTTTCTGTGAAGAGTCTGCTCCATCCTCTTGGCTATGGTCACATGCACCATTTTAGTGTGTTTTGAAGTTGCTACCTTCAAAGGGTTGCTAAGAAACCTGATGAGATCACGGGGTGGTTCTGAGGAGTACCTGCCAGGATTTCAGTTGATAAGATTCCCTCAGGAGGCAGGAAGCTACGATAGGCTCACTGCCAACAAAGTTAACCTTCTGTTTGAGATTCTCAGGCAATGCAGGGGGTAAGGAGTGAGGCCCAAGGTCGCTGTTATAGCAATACTGCTGGTTTTCCTGGACTGTCTGCTTTCCAGTTGTCAAAAGGCTTTAAAGAAGACTCTGGGGTGCAGACTAGTTAAAAGTGCATACTACTCTCCAGAGGACCAGAGTTCAGTTCCCATCACCCACAAACAAAGGAACCAGTAAAGTGTGGTATCTGAACATGCAGAGTCCCTCAGCATAGCTGCCAGCACCCAGCAGCACATGGGAGGGAGACTACCGATGCAAACACCTCAGGATATAGTCACTAAACACAGTGCAGGATAAGTAGTAACAATCCTCGTTAGTAATCAGGAAAACACAAATTATGAGCATTCAAGACTACTTCACCCCCATTGGAAAATAACTTTACCATTCCATTGGAAAATAACTGAAAAATCTGACACTGGTTTTTGAGGCCATGAAGATTGCCATGGATAATGAGAGAAGACAGTTTAGTATCATGTCATTGAAAGCACCTGACACGTGTATTTTTAAAGTAAACTCTACTCTTCATGCTTTCCAGACTATTCGGTGTCTTAGTTACTGTCCAGTTACTGTAAGGAGACACTGTGACCAAAGCTACTTCTAAAAGAAAGCATTTAATTGGGGGGGGGTGTTTATATTTTAGAGGGTGAGCCCATTATCATCACAGTGGGGAGCACAGTGGCAGCTGGGCTGGCTTGGCACTGGAGCAGTAGCAGAGAGCTCACATCGGATCCACAAGTTGCAGAGAGAAAGAGACTGGATGGGCATGGTCTTTTGAAGCCTCTAAGCCCACCTCCAGAGACGCACATGTTCCTACAAAGCCCCGCCTCCCAATCCTTCCAAAACAGTTCCACTAACGGGGGGGGGGGGACAAGCATTCAAATATTTGAGCCCACAGGAGACATTCTCATTCAATCACCACACCCAATAGTGGGAGCCACAGAGGCTCTGTTAACTTCCCCTTTCTCTTTTCCTTAAAACAGTTGCAGCTTTCATCCTGGGAGTAGGGCTGTCCAATCAGAAGGAGCCCCAAGATGACTGGAAAACAGCCTTGCCCTTTTCTATGGCTCTAGAGTCTGGGAGTTGAGGAGCCCACCTTGCACTAAGCCAGCCAGGTGGACTCTGAGGATGAAGCCAGCGGAGGTGGAAGGTGAGCTAGGTGAAGGGAAATAATTAAATCCCGATGACATCATTTATGAGCCGAAGTAACTAAACGCAAATCTCTGGAACATCTGACTGCCTGAGCAATAAACTCCCCTTCTGCCTAAATGATTTTTGTCTTCCTTGTGACTCACAACCCAAAATTTTCTATACCAGGAATAGCTTTCTTTATCATTTAAATAATTTGTTAATTCTTTGAGAATTTCATTCATATATATATAAAGTATTTTGAGCACACTCACCCCACTTTCTTCCTCCAATGTTCCCAACACCTCAATACACCTCCTGCTCAACTTCACATCCTGTTTTCCTTTTAAAAATAATGACCATTGAGTCCAGTTAATACTGCCCCATGTAGACATGGGTATGGGGCTATCCACTGGGACAAGGACATCCTAGCATTAGCTGTATTCTCACAGGAGGAAAAAATGACTCTCTTTGCTTCAGCAGCCAACAGATGCCAATAATTCCTCACCTGGGGTGAGGCGTTGAGTGTCTTTCTCCCATTCATGCTGGGTTTTTGACTGGCACACAACTGGTTAATCTTTAGGTCAGAACTCCAGATAGGGTAAATAAATATGAGGATCACAAACAAAACAAAACCAGACAGCAGTGAATTAGACTTTTGAATGTGCAATGGTAAAAACTTTTTCAAAATAAACCTGCAAAGGATCCAGAGAGTCTCCAGTAACACGCACTACATTACAGCACGTGACTTCATTGCTGTCTTACTTCTGAAACTCAAGTTAGCACTGGGATAACAGTTTTAGAGTTAAACATCCTACCACAAAACCATACAAAGTACTTCGTACAACATCGCACCTCGAAAGGGGAAGGAACGCCGCCTGGCACACCACAGACTCTAGGCTACAGCAATGGTTTTATAAAGTTTTCTGCTCCTCTAAAAACAGCAGTTTAGTGATGAAAAACAAAGACTTTTTATATTTTCCTTATGTCACTCTCTGGCATGCACCTTTTATTATGTCTTTGTATGGTTCTGTGTCTTTGTATGGTTCTGTGGTAGAATGTTTGATTCTAAAAATTGTTATTCTGATTGCTAACAACTCAAGATCAGATGGCATTTGGCTTGGGATTAGGAGAGGATTTCCAGTGGTTTCTCGAATGACCCTAAACAAATGTCAGCCATTTTGAACTACATAGTCACATGCAGCAGAGTCCTCGGCATTGACAGTGATAAAATCAGGATGGGGTCAACTCTAGATAGAATTGAAGCTGTTCTAGGTCCTGAAGTATCAGATAGTCAGTCAGGGTATAACGCTTTATGTAAAAATAACTAAGCACATCTGCTCATTAGTATGCAAATCTGCTTTTTAATAAATAAATACTATGGTAAGCATACTAACACAATTTTTTTGAAAATTAATTTATTTATTGTTTCCCATCATTAAATGTTTGCTTTGTATGTTTATCTGCTTAAAAACAAGATCTAAAACATTTCAGCACTCACTCTCCATAGCACTGCCTAACAAAAGGTGTTGTGAAATTGTAGGTTTTTTCACTGTAGAGTCTTTGTGGTGTTTTTTTTTCCTCCAGGCTATTCTACATAAACAGTGCTTCTGTTTCTTACTTCTATGGGTATGGATCTAGCTTATCTCTTAACCTGTTTCTAGGTCAACAGTGTCATACTCAGAATAATTTCATTGTCAAAATCCTCTTAACATGGGCAAGGTCAATAATCTATTACAGGTAAGTTCATCTGAAACACCAGTTGTGTTTAGAAGTTATCAAGTGAGGCTACACATTAAATTCACATCATAAAAGGAATTTAGACAGAGTCATAGAACCAATGCATGCAGTGATGCTGGGAATGGATACCCAACAGAACCAAGCATCGCCTTTCCACAGGGACAAAGGAGGCTGGGAGGGCTGTCCCCAGAACATTCTTATTTTGACAGAGGCTGGTGACACTTGAAAGGATACCCATCTCACCAGCTGGAGACAATGAGCTGAGACTGGGGATTCAAGAAGCTTCTAATACATGTTTGTTCCACCCCACTGCTCAGTAGGTGCAAAGTCATGATTCTCAGTCTAAAGTATGGATGTACCCATAAAGACCTTGAAAATGGGACTTCCTAGGAGTCTCCTGGAGGACAGTGGCCGTGATGGACAATCAGAGCCTTCTCAGTTAGAAGGTGGAAGATCCAAGGACGGACAGGAAACATCAACACCTGGTAAACCTGCAATCTTCCACTGCTGGCCTCCTCTCTTCTCTCCATGCTGTTTCCTTCAGCACCGCATCCCTAAAAGCCCACATCCTCTGACCCTCAGTGAGGCACACAATTCACACCCTCTGAAGAATGTCTCCAAGACAAAGTGTTTCTTTCTCCTTTCAACTTCAGTGAAGCTTCCCTTGTTTCATAGAATCATGATGGCTTAGCAGAGCTGAGATAGAAGCAGAGCCAGGTACCTTATAGGATAATCGATGGGCAGACTAACATCCTTAAGCAGGGCTTTATGGGAAAGATGACAAGTTAGAGGAAGCTGTGTGTTTCAGTGAATGGGAAGAGGCATAAAACACAGAGTTAGACCCTAGCCCTGGAGGCACAGGAAGACCAAGCATCAGCTTCTATAAGTTGCAGATGGGACAGGCCACTGACCTAACTCATTGGTTGTTCAGGGAAATCAGAATAGAAAGCAGTTATCAAACAATCAGCCAGAGAAAGAACTTAGTACACATTTGGAATTACTGTTGTTAATAACAATAATAATAATAATAGAAACACAGGACATGAAGTCAATAGGTAATAATAACTGGATATTTGTCTATTGCTGAAAAGATTTAATTGTGAGGCAGCCACTAGGGGAAGAATGTAGTCAACGATTTGCATTTTATGCTCACATTTTTGGCTGCCACATTGCATATCTATTACAAATTTCAAGATTATCTTTTCTAGGATTCCTCAGATCTGAAGTTAAAAACCTTTAGTACGTTGCAAGTAACAATAAGCAATGGGGAACAAAGACCCAATACTAAAGGCCTGTCTCCTGTTTTCTTGGGAGATTTGCTTGGTGAATAAATTGCTTTTCTTTAAAGGTCACTTTGTTGTTTTGGAACATCTTGTACCTGACACAGCCCTCTTCTTACAGGACACGGTACAAAGGTCATCTAAGAGACACTTCCTAGCTACCGTTTACCCATCATGCAACCATGCTTCCTCCAAGGGAGAAACAACTCAAGCTGGTTCATGAGTTCATGAAGGAGTTAGCCTGGGGAAAAAGGTGTTATCCAAGATCAAGATGGTAAATCATATTTTATATATCTTCCATTTGGGTATGATATGAAGGTTTATTACAGTGGATGTTTATTGAATTTTTTTACTATATACTGGGGGAAAACATACTAAAGGTTTTTAATGTATCACTTAATTGAGTCCTGAAATTTATCTTCTGAGGCAAGTTATTACTAGTCTCATTGTAAGATTATTTTTATTTATATGTCTACGTGTATGTTTGCATGTAGGCCTGAGAAGGCAGAAGAGGGCGTCAGGAGTTGAATCTGGAGTTATAAGTACTCGTGATCCACTAGACATGGGTGTTGGAAGTCAAACTCGAGGCCTCTCTGAGAGCAACAAGTGTTATTAACCACTGGGCCATCTCACCAGCCCCCAGTTATTCTTGTTTAAAATAATAATAAAAAGAAGACAACAGTCAGGTGTGGAGGCACTTGAGAATTGGAGATGGGAAAATTGAGACATTCAAAGAAAACCTTTGCTACATAGTGAGTTTGAGACCAGCCTGGGCTATATAAGACATTGTCTCGGAAACAGAAGAAAAAGGTGACAAAGATTCACAAAGTCTTAGGAGTGGTTCTTGACTTGGGGGAAATGTCCAGCAAGTAGTGACGACAGAGGAGCTCTTCCTCCCCTCTAAGCTCTGTGACCAAATGAAAGGGGTGGGGGAGGGAAATCAGGAAAATTCTGAGGAGCTGAGAGAGGAAGCTGGTTCCCACAGATGTGTATGTGGTCTCTACTCTCTGAGTCTTCTCCACAGAATCCAAGCTGACTGTCTCACTCCCAAAGATAAGAACCTGAGAAGTTCTCAAACCAATGGCCAAGTGTATCATGAAGAAGATGCTCATGATAATTATCTAGCAAGGACATATGCTGTCTCCTTCACCCCACTTGTGCTTCTGAGAAAAGTAATGATCCCATTTCTCAAATAACAACGGAAGATCCTAGGCTAGAGAGATGGCTCAGCAGTTAAGTGACAGGTTATTTCTCTGCTCGTGAAATGAGCCAATCCAAGCCAGATTAGAGTGTATTAAAGGCAAGTTTATTGGGAAGCTCCTCTTGGGTGAGTTCACTGGCTCAAAAAATTGAGGTCAGGGGGTGGGGGGAGAAAGAGAGAAAGGAGGTGCTGAGAGGGAGGGAGAGAGAGAGTGGGGGGGGGGGAAAGAGAGAGAGGGGGGGAAAAGAGAGAAGGCAAGAGGGGGGGGAAGAAGAGGAGGATGAGAAGGAGGAGGAAGAGGAAGAGAAGGAGGAGGAAGAAGAGGAGAAAGAGGAGGAGGAGGAGTAAAAGGAGGAGAAAGAGGAGGAGAAGAAACAGACACACACAGATGGGGTGGGGTCTAGATTATATAGAGAGGAGCCTCTGGGGGGAAGGGCAGCCCAGCCCCTGGACTGGAAAGTTCAGGGTTGTGGGCAGGGTATGCCAGTTAGTGACTGAGGGATGCTGAGAGAACCTGGAGGCCAGGTCTGTTTTAATATGTAAAATATGCTCCTCAGTCCCTTGTTCCAGGTCTGAAACCAAACAAAAAGCACTGGCTGTCCTTACGGAACCTGAGACCAGTTCCTAGCACCCACATGGAGGCTCACAACTGTCTGCAACTCCATTTCCAGGGGATCTGATACCCTCTTCTGGCCTCCATGGACAGCAGCCATACATGTAGTAAACAGACATGCATACAGGCAAAACATTCATGCGCATAAAGGAAATAAATCTTTGTTTGTAAGAATATAAGGTCCTGAGAGGTTGACTCAGAGACCAGAGCTACACTTGGCCTTTCAGGATGCTTTCTCTGCTCTGTCTAGTTATCTTAAAATATTTAAGTAAACATTGAAAAACTGGGAGATTGAGCAAGGCTCAGTCGTTAAACATTTCTGTGATTAAAAAACTTAAATGTTACAAATTTACAAAGAAATACACTCTAAACAAATAGAAAATGTGTAAAATAACAACAGGAATAACCTGTGTGACCTCAAAACAATGATGCTGATGCCCAAACTGAAAGACGATATATTGAAAGGTGCCAATCAATGATGGAAGTCTATCAAAAGCTGATCTAGGGTGTCCAGAGGCGAGGAGTGGTTTCCACAGGGAAGGAGCAGAGAGAGAAGAGGGGAAGAAAGAGGTAGGCATGAGGAGATTTGGGGAGTTATAGAAAAGTCCACACTGTCAGTTACTGTGATGTTCCCATAGGTATAATTTCATATCAAAACCCTTCGAGCTGTCCACCACAACCTTGTGTGTCAGCTCTACAGTAGCAACAACATCCAAGAAACACTGAAGTCCACTATGGCCTCAGAGCTTACTGTTCATGCCACTCATCCTGATGGGAGACAGCCCCCCCCCCTCTTCTGAGTCCATCTGAAGGAAGCCATGTAACAGGACAGTGTAGCATGTCTTCCCAGCTACAGTCTTGGGAATACATTCAGCAGTGTAAGATTATCTTCCTTATGTTAACAGGTATGAGAAGATCCATCTTAGCTGTGGCCCAGATCGCTCCCTAAGTAGGGGGCCTGGACTGTATAAAGTGGAGAAAGTGCTGGCTAATTTTTGTCAACTTGACCCAAACAAGAGTCATCTAGAAAGAGAGAATATCCATCAAGAAACCACCTCATCAGACGGGCCTGTACCCATGTCGGAGGCATTTTTGTTTTTGTTTTTTTATTATTATTACTTCAGAGGGCCCATCCCACTATGGGCAAAGCTATCCCTATTGAAGTGGTCCTAGGTTATGTTAGAAGGAGGCTGCGTGAACTCCGAGAGCAAGCCAGTAAGCAGCACTCCTCTGTGGCTTCTGCTTCTGTTCCTGCCTTGAGTTCCTGCCCTGGCCTCTTTCAGTGATGAGCAGTAAAAAGATCAGCGAAATAAGCCTTTCCCTCCATAAGTTGCTTTTGGTTGTGGTTTTATCACAGCAACGGAGAAGCACCTAGGACAGCCAGCACTCTCTGCTGCTGAGTCCAGATCAGTGATATCAGCAGCTTCAGGCTCCTGCCGCAGTGACTTTTCTGCCGCTGTTGACTGGATCCTTGAACCGTGTCAGAATAAACACTTTCTCCCATAACTTGATTTTGTCAGGAGATTTTATCACAGCATCAGGGAAAAGAAACTAAGAAGCATTTAATTTTTTTTGGGGGGGGGTGGTTTGGTTTAGCGAGACAGGGTTTCTCTGAGTAGCCCTGGCTGTCCTGGAACTCACTCTGTAGACCAGGCTGGCCTCGAACTCAGAAATCTGCCTGCCTCTGCCTCCCAAGTGCTGGGATTAAAGGCGTGCGGCACCACTGCCCGGCTTTGTTTGTTTTGTTTTTGATTATTAGATGACTGGCCTTTTAAAAAAATTAATTATGTGTATATGTGTGTGTCTGAGGGGGTGAGGGGTTACGTGTGTGAGTGCAGTACCTGTGGAAGCCAGAAGGGGGCGTCATATTCCCCTGGATCTGGAGTTAAGGCCGTTTTGAGACACCTAGCTAGGATTTGAATGGGTCCTCTGCAAGCACAGTACATGCTCCTAATTGTTAAGCCATTTCTCTAACTCCATGTTGGTTTCTTGAGGCAGAATCTTTATAGCTCAAGCTACCATGGAACTACAGACTTTGAACTCTTGGCAGTCCTCCTGCCAGGGCCTCCCAAGTACTGAAATTATAGGTTTGAAGCACCACACCCAGTTTTTCCTGGATTTTGAATTCCATTAATGTCACCACGAACTGTTTGCACAAGTCTCTAAGAGAATTATAAACGGAGGTAACAAACAGAATAAACAACAAACACGCAAGAGCCTGGCCGCACTGCACTAACCGGACTAGGGGCGCGACTCTCTCATATTCAGAGGATCAAGATAGAAAATAAGTGTTTGTCACTTTCCTTACACCCTTAAAGCGCTGGACAGACTTCCTCATATCACCTATTCCAGCACCTTCCACCCTCACTCCTATTACCGACAGGTCCTCCTGCACAGCCCACAGCGCCACCAAGCCAATTACATCTGTTCTAGGCATCCCACAGGCCAGTGGTACCCATCTTAGTAGTCAGATCCGCTCTGAGGACCATCCCACCATGCCACTTTTATCCAGAAAGTCCATCTTCACACTGTTCTTTCTACTTGAAACACTCTCTTTAAGTGACCACAGGACGTCTTTCTCTCTTCCTGTTGTGTTCTGAATTTGAAATGTCCCCTCAAGGCTCAAGGTACTTGTGTATTTGATTCTCAGTTGGTGGTGCCCTTAGGAAGGTTGGGGACCTTTAAGAGGAGATAGACTCTCACTAAAGAAAGGTGTCGTCGGTCCCTGGGGGCTTCTGGGGGTGGGGCCTTAATTTGCCTCACTTCCTTTTCCTTCAGCTTCCTGGATGCAGAAGCAATGGGACCAGCTGCCCCAGGCTCCTGCCACCCCCCACCTTCCCCACCATGGTGGAATGTAGCCCTTCCTAAGCTACAAACACCAGAAGCCTTCCTTTTTTTTTTTTTTTTTTTTTTTTGGTTTTTCGAGACAGGGTTTCTCTGTATAGTACTGGCTGTCCTGGAACTCACTCTGTAGACCAGGCTGGCCTCGAACTCAGAAATCCGCCTGTCTCTGCCTCCCAAGTGCTAGGATTAAAGGCGTGCGCCACCACTGCCCGGCACCAGAAGCCTTCCTAAGTTGCCTCTTGTCAAGTTACAACAGGAAAGGTAAGGAACACATTTCTCAACTGTAGAAAACGGTACTTCCTTGTGGGGCCTATTGTCACCTATATGTCAGCTCATCCTGAACAGGAAGGAAGCCAGGGCAGGGACTCAAGGCAGGAACCTTGCCATCAGGAACTGAAGCAGAGGCAATGGAGGATAATTGCTTGCTCCCCATGGCTTGCTCACCCTCCTTTCTTATATACCCCAGAACCACCCAGCCCATGGGTTGACACTGCCCACAGTGGGCTGGGCCCTCCCACATCAATCATTGATCAAGAAAATGAGCCCACAGACTTGCCTAGAGGCCAATCTGATACAGGCATTCAAAAAAAAAGTGAGATTCATCTTCCCAGAAAACCCTGTCTTGTGTCCTGTGGATACAAACTAGCCAGGACACTGGGGGTGGGGGTGGGGGGTGAGGGGGCTGGGACCAAGCTTGGAAAATAAAGAACAGGGCCCTGTTTACCTGATCTTATCGAATCCTCTGCCCCTGCTGGCCCACACCCAGCACACCAGCCTGACTCCCCCCAACTCTGGGTTCATGTCAGTCTACACACAGCTATCCCTGGACAGGCTAGGCCCATTTGTAGACCAGATAAGTGGGTCGTCCAACATTTCTTTCTTTGTGTTAATTCCACAAGGTCGCTTTGCGTTAAACCACATCACACTCAATGATAAGGGCCTCAGCTTGTATGAAATAGTTGTCCTGCAGCGGAGGGAGCAGGCTAGGGAAGAAGGAATTCCAGGCTGGCTAGAACAAGACAAATTAAGAAGTTGCCCTGGGCACAGATGCTAAGGAGATACTGAAAAACTTAGTAATTAGGGAAAATAATGTCTAAGTACAATATCTCTTAAACATCCTAACCAGGGAGATGGTTCAGTGGGTGAGAGCAGTAGCCACAGGGGTCCGACAATCTGACTTCCCTCCCTAGAACCCACATAAGAAGCCGGATGTGACCAGGCCATCTGGAATCCCAGCTTTCCTGAGCTGAGATGGGAGATGAAGATAGAAGACCCAGGCTGAAGCTCTAGGTCAGCTAGCCCGCAGCACATTTCCCAGCAGCGGAAACACCATCTCAGCACGGTGAAAGGTGAGAGCCACTCCTGAACATAGTTCCTCTGATGGCAGCCACACTCACACATGGGCACATAAATACATTTTTAAATCATAATTTATTTTAAAAATCCATGGAACCCCAAAAGAAAAACATCAAAGTGTTCTTACAATATTTTCCATTAATTGAGAATTTTGCAATGTATTTTGACCATATTCAATTCACCTCCTTTCAACTTTACGTCCTCATCTCCCCTTTATCCCCAAATCAAGTGCTATCTCTATATTCCTGGGTGTGAGACCATTTGCTGATAGTGAAGTCAACCTACCAAGAGCCACACCCTTAAAGAAAGCCAACTCTCCTTCCTCCAGCAGCTGGCAGTTACCAATAGCTCCTTAGCTTGGGGTGGGATTTCTTGTGCCTACCTTCAAATCTGAAGTCTGAAACTAAATGCAGTAATCACTATGAATGTATATATAAATAATATATGGGCTTCCCAGGGAGGCCCTTCTTACAGATTGTACTCCCCAAATTCATATGTTCAAACTTAATCCCATACATGTAAATGTGTTCAGAGCCCCCCCCCCCAGTCCAAAGCAATGTCGGAAGTCCACCTGTGTTCTCTCTGGCCCAGTTGCAAACACAACGCTTGCCCACTTGTCCGTTGCAGTTATGAACCTCCTGTAGTCGCTGATTCTGCGATCATATCCATGGTCTGGATTCTGAGGTTTTCCCTACAAGTTGGTGATGGATTGTACATGCTTAAATGTTAAACAAATGAAGGAAAACATGGGGAATGTCTAAACCATCAGGAAGGACCAGTTAGCTGAATTTTCACTTTCATGTCTTATAGAAAAAAAAAAACCATTATTCTTCATATCAAACATAATACTAAATATTTGTCTTTCTGGCTTTCTTCCATTTTTTTCCTGAAAGGGCAAAATGATATTCTTTATGGTTGAACAATACCCTATTGAGTATCTTTACCACAATTTAAAAATCCATTCATCTGCTGATGTGTATGTGAGCTGTTTCTATATCATGGCTGTGGTGGTTTGAATGAGAATGGTCCCCCATAGGCCCGTATGTTTGAACGCTTCGTCATCAGGGAGTAGAACTGTTTGGAAAGGATCAGGAGATGTGACTCTGTTGAAGGGAGTGTGTTGCATTAAGGTTTCAAAAGCCTACCTCAGCTCTCCCTCCTCTCTCTCTCTCTCTCTCTCTCTCTCTCTCTCTCTCTCTCTCTTCTTCAGCACCCTGCCTTTCCACCATCATGCTCCCTGACATTGATGATAATCAGCTAACTCTATAAAGCTATAAGCAGTCTCTCAGTGTTGGGCCCTATCCTGGGCTAGAGAAACGGCTTGAGCCTGACTCAATTTTTGCAACCTGTCCTGGTCACTTCCGCTGTGGAGTGACTCAGTGTAACCTGTCCTGGTCACTTCCGCTGTGGAGTGACTCAGCATGACCCACATGACCTGGCTGAATCCTTGCCTGCCCGGCAACCGCTGACATAGAGACCTCACCAGATCACCCCGTATCCCTCATTATCTGCTCTTTAAAAGCGAGAGACTGATGCAATAAAGTGAGTTCCTGCTTTGACAAGACTCCCTGCTCAGTGTTGTTCTTCTCTGGCCGCCAACACTCACCATCCTGCTCAGCCCCAGAGAGACCCGGCAGGCCTGGGCTTCTCTCCTTGCAGCTACCTGCTGATAAAGAGCCAACACCCCAGTTAAATGTTTCCTTCTGTAAGTTGTCTTGATCACAGTGTCTCTTCACAGCAATAGAACAGTGACTAAGACACTGGCTATGATGACCAGCTCATCAGTAAACATGGATATGGAGTTATCTCTATGATGTGTTGACATCCCTCTGACCTCAGTGGCTTGTCTGATCATGTGTCATTGGTATCTCCGTCTTCAGAGTATGTGTAGGGGGGGGGTGCTATGCATGCTACAGATATGTGTATAGGTGCACTGGCCCATGTGGGCTGTGCACATGTGTGAAGGCCCGAGATTGATATTAAGTTATCTTCCCTCCATCTTTTTTTTTTTTTGAGACAGGGTCTCTCTCTGAATCTGAAGCTCATTGTTTGGGCTAGGCTGGCTGGCAGCAAGCCCCCAGGATCCTCCTCTCTCCACCCCTAGCCTTGGGGTTACAGGTTTGGTTTCTATCACCACGCCCAACTTTCATGGGGGTGCTGACGATATGAAGTGAGGTCTTTATGCTTATGCAGCAAGCACTTTACTTACTGGGTCATCTCCCCAGAGCTAGGCTTTCAGGAACCTCCATGATGATTTCCATAATGGCTGCACTAATTTGCATTCCCAGTAGAATCATGAGAGAATCACATAGATTCATTCGCAAGTGTGTGTACACACACACATCTACCCCATCAGTATTTGTTGGTGGTTGTTTTCTTGGTGATGATCATTCTGAGCATGGTGAGATGAAATCTCATATCTTTGATCTCCCTTTCCTCGATTTTACAATTAAATTCTTAAATGAACTTTATCATTAAAAATACTTACAAATAAAATCAACATTACACATCAAAATTAGAAAGAATTTTCTTCCCAAAATTTTCTTTGTTGGGAAGGAAAGAGAAACACAAATGGCCGATAACTATTTTTTTAAGAATATTCAATATCCCTAGCCACCAGGCAAATGCAAATTAGAACTACTTGGAGACACCATCTCCTGTCAGAATGGCTATCACAAAATCTTACAAACTTTGCAGAGGGTGTGGAGAGAAAAGAACCTTATTCACTGCTGGTGGGGGTGTAAATTAAACAGCCAGTGTAAAAATCTGCTTGGAGATGTCTAAGAGTTTTTAAGTGGCCTTTCCTTCACTTTGCCGTGGACAGCTGATGCTTGGTTGACCAAAACATAAGATGAGCATGAAGGAAAAGCAAACAGAAGTTCCAAATGAAACCGAAGATGCTGGAATTTCAGTTTTAGCTCTTTGAGCCTATGGCACCATCTTGGCTTCTCACAAAGAGGGTGTGTTAAACATTAACACAGATACTCTTAATGAGGATGTCTTAGGGTTTTACTGCTGTGAACAGACACCATGACCAAGGCAACATTTAATTGGGGCTGGTTTACAGGTTCAGAGGTTCAGTCCATTATCATCAAGGTGGGAACATGGCAGCTTCCAGGCAGGCATGGTGCAGGAGGAGCTGAGAGTTCTACATCTTCATCTGAAGGCTGCTACACAGAAGACTGGCTTCCAGGCAGCTAGGATGAGGGTCTTAAAGCCCACACCCACAGTGTCATACCTACTCCAACAGGGTCACACCTTCTAATAGTGCCACCCCTTGGGCTGAGCATAGACAAACCATAACAGAGGGTCTACCTTAGCCACTGATCTACTTCTCTGAAGAGACACCATGACCAAGGCAGCATATACAGAAAATATTTAATTGAGGGCTTGCTTACAGTTTCAGGGGAGTTCATGACTGTCATGGAGGGATCACGGCAACAGGAAGGCAAGCAGGCATGGCGTTGGAGCAGAGCTGAGAGCTCGCATCTGATCCACAACCAGGAGGCAGACTGAGCCTAGTATAGGCTTTTAAAACCTGAAGACCCAACCCCACTGACACACTTACTCCAATAAAGCCATACCTCCTAACCTTTCCTAAACAGTCCACCAACTGGGACCCAAACATTTAAATATATGAACCTCTGGAAGCCATTCTCATTCAAACCACCAGAGGGTCCTTCCATTCACTGTTTACCAGGCCAGCTATTGACCAATAGCATTCCTCTTTGCCTAGACTGTATTTATGGGCAAAGTATTATTAAGTGGATGGCTAAATTGCCATCTAAGTAGTTTCTGTATAGTTTCTTCTCACTGTATAATAATGGTGTCTGGTCATGTGATCCATTATGTGATCAGATGGGCTATGCTAGGAATATCCTCCCTCTGTGTGGCCCAAGTCATCACATGGAGAAAACTGAACTCCAGTTCCTCTCATCCCTGTTCATTCTCTATCCCTCACACCAAACTCCACAAAAGGATCTTTCATCTTAGCAGCAGCACCAAGATGATACCACCCAGCACAGCCCCCAGCAGCCTAAGTGCCCCTTTCCCCTTTAGGGACCTCTGCTTAGGAGAAGCAGGATCCTTGACATCATGTTTTGCATGAGAAATGTCCCCTGTTGGTTCATGTGTTAGAACATTTGGTACCCAGCTAGTGGTGCTGTTTAGGGATGTAATAGAACCTTTAGGAAGTGGAGCCTTGCTGCAGAAGGAATGTCCCTGGAGGTGGGCTTTGAGGTTTTACAGTCTGGCTCTATTTGCTGTTCCCTGGACTTTCCGGTTGCAGTTGAGATTCGTACAGCCAGCTTCCTGAGGCTGGACTCAGTTCAGTGGCCATGTCTACCTCTCTGGAACTATAATCTACAACAACCCCACCCCCAAGTTACCTTTTGTCCAGTTGTTTGAAAGGTAACTAATACACTATTGTCTATGCCCCGGGAAAGAATGTCACGATGAACAAAAGCTAGATCAAGTTACGTAGAAGAGGCGTGGAGGAAAAGGACAATTCCCACTCCCAAAAGTGGGCCTGAGTTTCCCAAGACAGTCACCCTCAGGCTGTTTGGTTTTTTTTTTTAACAATGACTGTGTGTGGTCCTATGCCTTCCTTTCAAAGTTCACCTCCCAAGGCTTAAAATCACAAGATTTGAAGATCCACCACACTCTTACAATTAAGTACGAATGCATGTATTGATTGACTTATTTTTCTTTTAAGATTTATTTTTATTATTTTCCATTATGGGGAGGGGTATATGTACATTAGATCAAGTAATGTCATACTTACATCATGTCTTAGTGTCTGAGGCCAGAGGTACCCACCCTTCTTAGAGCTAGAGCTTACACACGCACTTGGTGGGTGCTGGTGATAGAACTTCCGTCCTCTGGAAGGAGCAGCAAGTGCTCTTAACCTTGGAGCCATCTCTCCAGCCACTCTTATCTTTAAAATTTTCCTTTGGTAAATGTAGTTGTAAGATGGTTTTCTAAAGTGTATTGTTTGAGTTTAGGGATGAGAAAGGAGCTTTAACACACTTAAACTCAGCATGGTTTACAGTTTTTAACATTCTTACCTGAGATGTCTTTAGGGAGACAGGCACTGTCTCTATAGCAACCTCAACTGTATATTGTGTTCGAATTCCCATCCCACACTCCCTTGGTTTTCGGTTTTGATCCTGCATCCTCACAGACCCATTTAGATTAGAACCTCGGAAAGACCGAGGATAAAATGTGTCCTGAGTCCTTGCAAGCAATGTTGGAATCACTAATTAGTATTCTGTAAACCACTGACCAGAGGTGATAAAATGACTGCCACTCTCATCTCTTCTACTGCCAACTCCCACGGAATGAGAAGTTTCACTGTACCGTGGGATTTGGGAGAGTGGAAAGGTATGTGTGCTTTGATAAGGCTCCTCTGATACCTGACACTTCTTTATTTATTTATCATTTATTGTTAAGTCATGTTTTACTTTTCCTTTTCATTGCAGAGTTCTGTGGTTTCATGGGGATATTTATGGGGGGAGGGGTTGCTGTTGTTTAGTTTCTTGGTTTTGTTTGTTTTTGTTCCGTTGGTTGTTGGTTGGTTTTGCTTTGTTTTTTGTCGTTGGTTTTGGTTTTGGCTCAAGTTACAGCGTGTTTATCCTCTCTTTTGTCCTTTCAAAAAATTATCTTGCTTTAGTTAGGAAACAAGATCGTGCTATATAATCCAGTCTGGCCTTAAACTTGCAATCCCCTGGCCTCTTCTTTCCAAGTGTTGAGATTGCAAGTGTGCCCACAGGCTCCACTGGACCTTCAGAAGTTGAGGACATATGCTTCCTTCTCTCTTCCTCTCCAGTCTCCTTGTTTTCCTCAGAGTCTCTTCTTCCTCTTATTATTCCTTTTCTCATAGAACTCATCATAACATAGAATTCAAGTTTTTATTGTTTGTTTGTTTGTTTTTGTTTTTTTTTTTAAATAACTTTCTTGCCAGGCAGTGGTGGCGTACGCCTTTAACCCTAGCACTTGGGAGACAGAGGCAGGGGGATTTCTGAGTTTGAGACCAGCCTGGTCTACAGAGTGAGTTCCAGGACAGCCAGGGCTACACAGAGAAACCCTGTCTCGAAAAAAACAAAAAACAAAAATGAAAAAAAAAAAACTTTCTTTGGGGGAGATATTGAAGAGACAGCTCAGCAGTTAAGAGTGGGTACTGCTGTTGCAGGATACATAAGTTTGGTTCCTTGTAGCCATATTGGGCCACTCCCAGATGCCTGTAACTCTAGCTCCAGGGGGTCCAGTGTCTCTGGCCTCTGCTGACTTCTGCACTCATGTGCACATATCCCCTAACACACACACACACACACACATGCATACATACACACATATATAATTAAAAATCATAAAGCACATCTCTTTAAAAATAACTTTCTTTTCTCTTTTGTAACATTTAAAAAGTGTGTGTGTGTGTGTGTGTGTGTGTGTGTGTGTGTTTAAATTTGTCTTTGGCTTTCACCTTCGTTTCTCATCCTGGGCACTACTGGCCCTTTGACCCAGGAATCCTTTGTTATGGGGATATCCTATGTGGTGTCAGATGCTTAACAGGGGCCAAGTGAGCGGGATGAAGCAAGAGAGAGAAGGGAAGGGGGAAAAAAGGAGTTCTGCATCTGGAGCAGCAGGAAGCAGGAAGGGAGACACTGGGCCTGCCTTGATCATCTGATACCTCAAAGCCCACCCTCAGTGACACACTTCCTCCAACAAAGCCACATCTATCCAATAAGTCCACACATCCTAATGCCACTCCCTATGAGCCTGTCTTCATTCTAACCACCACAAAATGGTACACAGTACTTGGGTAACTCTAACACAGTATAGGTGGACGGTAAACAGTATCTACATAACATAGTACAAGTACTTGGAAAACATCAGAAAAGTATAGTCTGTGCAAGTTCAATAGAGTTAAGGGTTTGGTTTTATTTTGTTTTGTTTTCTAAAAATGTCCAGTCCATAGACACAGAGTGACTATGTACTCTGTCCTACATTCATGTCTCCAGACATAACCAAATGACCTTTAAAGGTTAAAACCATGGTTCTCTGGTTAAGAACCATAAGGCACATAAATACTTCTGGTAACTACATTTATTTAGAATCCAAAACTTCAATGAGAATGGCTTTCTATTAGCTATACCATCCTATGATACATATGTATTCAATAGATACATAGACAATCGGGCTTCCTTCAAGCCCCTGTTCCCTCTAGAGATGGGCAGAGATGAGCCACATTCTCCTAAACATGATATATGGTCTCTCTACACATCACTCCTGCTGTCTGCACCCATCCCAGCCTCCCCCCATCTCTAACCTCAATGCTGCCCACCCAAGAAGCCAACAGGATCTCTCAAAACAGTGTTATCCAGGCCTACCGGGGTGTCCACCTGGTCTCTGAAGCATTTAAGATGTCAGCCTCAGACTGATTCTGTCTACTTCACCAACCTCGCTGTACCAATTATTCCAGGCTCTTCTACGTCCCACAGCCTGTTTGTATTCTGCCAGCCCCTCATCTCCCTTATCTCCCAGGCAGAATGATCCACCAACCATTAGGCCAGAGTCTCAGAGGAAATGTGCTGAAGTGTGCCTCTGGGGCTTATGAACAGGCTGACTATGAGTCAGCGGCTTGGAGGTGGGGCCTGAGGTTCTGTATTTGCTCCCAGGCTCCCAGGGACGAATGTCCTCCTCACAGTGCACATCAGAAGCAACTAGAATATAGATAGATGCCTACACTCTTCCACCAGAGCCGCTGACCAAAAGGTCATGAGAGCCAGGCACTTGTATTTCCAACAGCTTTCCTCAAATGGTTCAGAGTCCACACAGAGCATCCAGGTTGGACTTCAGTTTTTACATATCTTAAAAGGCTGAGAATCAGTCCCCTGAGGCTGGGCCCCTGTCCCTAAAGCCATAAAACCAGAAACACTGGTTTGTCCTCTGACAGATCACAATCTTCCACCTCAAGGCAAATCACCTCTTGCAAATACCTGTCCTTGCTAAGGCCCCCAAGACACACCTAAATAGGCCCAACCCCCACCAACTCACCTTCCATACCTGCTGGGTCTCTAGCAGGCAGGATAGATTGTGTGTTGGTGCGAGGTGACTATTTTAAATGCCGCTGCAATGGTCAGTGAATACAATAAGCAATACAGAATGGGAAGGCCCTGGCTGGGCTTTGTATAAGCCCCATTCTCAGCCTTCTAAGATAGAAGCTGAGCAGACTAGGGTGTTCATTGTGGCCACAGCAGCAAACACTTAGGCTTTTTCAGAGCTCAGATTAAAACGTATTTTCTAAGTTATTTTTGTGTATATTTGGGAGGTTTGTCTGTTTGCTTGTTTTGTTTCTGTTAGGTTGCTCAAGCTGCCCTAGAGTTAACTAAGTAACCCAGGCTGGTCCCAAACTCACAAGTCTCCTACCTCACCATCCCCTGTGCTGAGATTACAGCCTCGTGCCCAACCACCTGGCCTCTGAGTATTTATGACAAGAAAGAAAGTTTGAGGAGAGCCTTCCTGAGCTGAAATCTAAAGGTCACCTTCTGTGGGGCTCACCAGAAGCCCTTCTCCGCAGTCCATCTCCCAGAAATCTCCCTTTCTCCTCCTCAGAAAAAGCAGGAAAAAGGAAGTGAAGACAAAATGGTTCTAGAAGAAGCACAGGAAGAGAAGGTAGGTGTGTTGTATGCCTGTGTGAGAGGGAAGAGAGGGGAGGGAGTGTCTGTGTGAGGGAGAGGACAGGGGAGGGAGAACATGTGGGAGGAGAGTATGCATGTGTGAGGGAGAGACAGAGGGAGAGAGTGAGGGAGGTATGCATGTGTGAGGGAGTGGGAAAGAGCCCAGAAGCTTTATAGCACACTCATCTAAAAGGGCCCCTCAGGCCTGCATGACCTAGACTGGTTTGGAGAACACAGCAGGAGCTCTGATCCATGGAAAGGCCCTGCCCACATCACCTCCTCTCGCCTTCCCAAGGACAAGAAGGTACCGTCATTCCTACTATGTGGATGAAGACTCTGGCTACAAGAGACAGCTGTGGGCTCCCGGCATTGTAGCTGAAGGTACCCATCCTCTCTGAGTCACTTAGGCATCTCCTGGGGATGTGTCTTACACAGGCAACTTTCTCTCGAACACCTGGAAACTCCCCTTCTTCACTTGCCTGTGAGCAAAACTATTTGTTTACTAACTCCAGACAGAAAATTCATGAATATATATTGAGTGCCTGCCTTATGTGAGAGGCACGTGGCGACAAACCCAAATCCAGTAGGTCCTTATTCTCAGTGAAGGTCAGCATCTGGGCAAGGCTATGCATGTGTGTGCTCTGGTGAGCATCTAAGCCACTGGGGTTTGGAGTATCCCTGTGGTAGTTGTTGAAGCCTATAACCTGCCTAATGTAATTGGATGCTATATCCAAAATTACTAGGGTAAGTACAGTACTTAAATGGCATAATTTGGAAGGTTTCATGTCCCTTTCACCTGAGTGCTTTTTGTGGATGGTGTTTTTAGCTCATGAAGACTGAGTGCCCACCGCTTCGACCTTTACAGTGTCTCCCGAATTCCCCTCTGTTCCCTGTCACCAGCTAACACCAGTAATGACATCTCTCAAGCCCTTTCTCTAAGTACAGCCTTCAAAGAAAAATCCTGACAGATTTGGCGGGGATCAGGATAAATTTACCCAGGAAGAAAATGTCATTTTCAATTTTCATAATAGACGTGTGAAGAAACCTATCATATCACTAGCCTTCTTTATAAAAACATATTACAAAGGCTGAACCAATAACCCCAGACAGATCAGTAAGTACACGGGTGTGGATGGTTTAATGCCAGTATTCTCTGGCTCCGACTTCAAAGCAGATACCTATCTGACTGGACATTGTTTTTGTAAGAAGAACCAGTCAACAGTTTGCATTTTAGGTTGTGAGCCGATCTTCGGATCTCTTAAGAAGAAAGGGCACAGGGACAGCCCAGCACTCTCAGCCAAGGCCAACACAATGTCACATGTTTACCAGTTGTCACTCCTAATTCCTGGTCTGTAATTCAGTCCTGTGTCCCAGACTGCCTCTGTCTAACTCTTTCTGTCTTTCTGTCTTTCTGTCTTCCTGTCTTTCTGTCTGTCTGTCTGTCTGTCTGTCTGCCTGTCTCTCTGTGTGGCTCTGTCTGTCTCTGTTTCTCTGTGTATACACACATGTATAAGTGTGTATGTGTGTGAGTGTGTATGCATGTATGCACGTGTGTGCATGTGTGTGCTGTATGTATAGATGAATGTGTAACTACACGTTGTGTATACAGAAATAGGCTAGAGGAGACTGTCCAGTCTTGCTGTACTGTTCCCTGTCTTCTTCCCGGAACACAGGGTTTCTCATTGAACACGGAGCTGGCTGTCCCTGTCCCAACAGGCTTGCAAAACAGGAAATCCCAGAGATGCTCTTGTCTCTCCCCATTCCCCAGCAGGCTACAGATTCATAGAACCTGTTTTTTGTTGTTGTTGTTGTTGTTACATTCTTGCAGGGAATCTGAAGTCTAGGCCCCAGATTTATATAGTAATAACATAGTAACAACACCTACTCCGCTCGCTCCCGCCAGCACCTTCCACAACTACACTCCCATTCATCCCACTTGGAATAGTGAAATACTGACTTCCCTATTTGAACTTTCGCACTTGTTCTCCAGTTTATTTGATTCTCTTCTGCTGTTGCCAGTTTCAGCTTCTCCCTTCCACTGTGTTTCCTTACATTGATGACGACTGTAGTTATCAGAGTGGTTGCTCAGCTTAGGAACTGTATGCATCATTTTCTTTGCTCAGACTTCAAACCCTTTGAAAACATGTTCCTATTACATTCAATTTTGTATCTTTATGCCTCACTCATAAGATTGGAACCCGATACATAGTCAACAATTGTATGTCTTAGCAAAAATAAGTCAATATGTTTTTACTCATAAGTAAGTGCAGAGACGGAAACTCTAGGTACGAGAGAGAAAGTTGGCTCTGTGTAGGATGCATCTCCATCTCCCAGGCCACTTGAGTGGCTGAGAGAGAAGAGTGGAAGAAAGAATGTGCTACTGGGGGAACAAAGCCAACAGCACATGTAAGGAACTTTCTTCCAATTTTGTCAAAAGCTTACCTTGTCTATGGCAACCACAGAGAGATGAATGCATAGCCGTGCATGAGGTCAAGGGTCAGGGGCAGCTTTGGTTGAAGTAGAAGTAAAATATGTTCCAAAATTAAAGAGCAAAGTCACCAATTTGAAGAAGGAAGGTCATGGACTGTGAAGGTGGCTTCAGAAGGAAGCTTATTATAATTTATGTATTATCTATACTCTAAGAACCATTCCAAGAAAAATGCATTCATTTAAACAATGGCAACAACGAAACAGAGTTCTGCCTGTAAGACAGACTAGTGCAACAGTGGCCCAAAGCTTGTGAGCATAGCCAACAAGTGTCTGAGTTGACTTAGGGCCCACTCCATGAGGTAGAACCCATACCTGACTCTGCTTGGTTGACCAAAAACCTGCGACTACATAGCCCAGGGTCCTAGGGTAAAACCAAGTACTACTGTTCTTAAAAACAAAACAAAACCATAATAGCAATAAAATGGCTCCAAATGACATTCTGCCAACTCATAGGTCAGTGCCTTGCTCAGTCATCATCAGAGAAACTTCCTTCTGCACCCAATGGGAACAGATACAGAGACCCACAGCTAGACATTATGCATAGAACGAGAGACCATGGGACACCCAGCCCTGAATGAGATGTCTCCACCAAAGAGCTCCCCGAAGAGCTCAGGGAACCCCACAGAAGAAGTGGAAAGAGCAGACAAGCCAGAGGAGATGGAAGACAACAAGACATCAAAACCCTCTAAATCAACAGTATCAAAGCAAGCACACAGGAACTCAGAAACTGGCAGCATGCACAGGGCCTGCACGGGTCTGCACCAGCTCCTTTGTATGTGTGTTGTGGCTTCCAGTTTGTGTGAACTAGAAGGTCTCCGATTCTTGTGCCTTCTCTTGTACTCTTTTCCCTTCTCTCTGTTTCCTTCAATTCCAGTGTGCCAGTTTTTGTTTTATCTATATTTTATTTTATTCTGATCTCCTAGAAGCCCATTTGTTTTCTAATGAGAGACAGAAAGGGAGAAGAGGTGAGAAGGAACTAGGGGGAAGGAGTAGGAGGAGAAACCATAATTAGGATGTATTATGTGAAAAAATATCTATTTTCAATTAAAGGGGGAAAAATTAAAATTTTCAAAATTAAAAACCAGAAACCAACAGGACTCAGGAGCTGTGTACAGTGGTGCATGGCATGCCTTTTACTCCAGCACTCAGGAGGCAGGGGCAGGGGCAGGGGCAGGGGCAGGGGCAGGGGCAGGGGCAGGGGCAGGGGCAGGGGCAGGGGAGGAGGACCATTCCAAGTTCTAGACCAGCTAGGATGCTGTTATTTGAATGTGAAATGTCTCCTGTAGGCTTTTGCATTTGAACACTTAGTCCCACACTGGTGATGCCATTCGGGAAGGTATGGAACCTTTAGGGATGGAGCCTTGCAGGAGGATGTGCTTCAGTCGGGGCATGCCTTAAGGTTTTATAGCCCTGCTCCACTTCCCAGTCTTTGCTTCCCAACTGTGGAGGTGATATACCCAGCCTGCTGTATGTTCTTGCTGCCATGCCGTCTCTGGCATGGTGACAGTGGAATTGTGATCTAGAATAAACCCTTTCTCCCTTCAGTTGCTTTGGCCAGATATTTAGTCACAGCAATGTTTGAGGTAACTAAGACAAAGAGACAGAGAGAGAGAGAGAGAGAGAGAGAGAGAGAGAGAGAGAGAGAGAGAGAGAGA
>NW_021604620.1:7840684-7923590 GCF_004785775.1 Grammomys surdaster
AGAGAGAGAGAGAGAGAGAGAGAGAGAGAGAGAGAGAGAGAGAGAGAACAATAGCCAAACCAAACAAAAAGAAATACAAACAAAACAAAACCCTAGTTGCTAGACACTCTTAGGCTTATTATACTTGACAGGGTCCTAGAGTAGAGCTGTTTTCAGAGCAAGTGTGCCTTTAATGTTTAGGATTGGGGAAGTGGTGTGTCTTTTAGTACAAAGGCTGTCTAGCCTTGTGTGGGCTGTAACTTGCAAGACTCAGATCCTGGAAAGTCAATAAACACAAATTCACCCAGGACAATTTGAAGAGTGAAGTTCATAAACCATGGAGGTGGACTTCAGAAGGACGTTTATTATAACTTATGTATTTTATATATATTATAACTTACAGGTGTGCACTTAAGGGAAAGAAGACTGGGCCCCGTGTAGCAGGAACGGTCCATACAAACAAAACACTATTAAGTTATGGCTCAGAGACTTAAGGCAGGAACTGGAGTCATGTCGGGCCGTGGAAGGGCATCTTGGTTCTTGGGTTGGCATGGGCCTGGAACCCCCAAGACTGCAGGTGTTCGGCCATGCCCCCAGAACCCAGGGCCCTGACACACGGTCTAATCTCCATGTAACCTGTACCATCAGTCAAGTAAGACACAGGTAAAGGGCGTGACTAACAGGCCTCCACCTCGAGAAATTTACATATTAATGAGTTATCTAAAGGCGGGGAGGGGGGATAGCTAATTAAGTTATCCCCCCTAGCCCCTCCTCTTTCCCACTCCCCATATAACAGAGCTCCTTCTGGCATTGGGGGGGGCACACTCACATCCAGATCTACCTATCACAACATGGACAATAAAACCTTCATCTCTTGGACTCTACTGTGTCTTCTGGGCCTCCCACCACAAAGCTTCTAGTCTCTGGAACCCTAGACCTTCTCGTGTATATGGGAACCTGCCCACAGGAAAGCCCCAGGGACTCCGCTGCACCCGTCCACGGGTTGCTGTCGCGCGGGTTGGAGCGTTCCCCCCCCCAATGTCTGTCTGTCTGTCTGCCTGTATCTTTCATGTCCTCACTTCAAGAAAGCCTTTCACCCTCTACCACCTCCCACCCCACAATAAATCTCTTGCATAAGATCTGTTGTGTGGTATGATCTCTGCTGTGGCATTCCTTGGCTTTGATCTGCCAAAGTACTCTGCTGCTAAATCCTAGCAGAGGGGAGCTGGGCTGGCTGGACCACACTCAGTCTGCACAGGTCCCTGAGTGGCCCTCAGTCTTGATGATCAGGTCTTTCCAGACAGTTTCCAGACAAATGTGCTCATTTAAGGGACAAGAGATCACAAAGCAGACCTCTCATCTGGAGTCCCTGGCCTCCAGCCAGGACCCAAGTGCCCTCGGAACCAAGACTAGCTCCTGATTCTAACCAAGAACAAAAATCAACACTGCTTGGTTTTAGGGTCCCCACCTTAAAACTGCCTGGCCAATTTCCATCTTCTGTTCTTGTCAATTCATCAGCTCCTAAGTTTTATTTTAGTCATGGGGAAGCAGAAACTCCCTCCAAGGGATAGGGATATATATATATATGATCAAGGTCTTACGTAGCAGTCACTCCCCACGGCCCACACATGCGTAAGTCTAAATATACCATCTACCAAGCAGAAGATACCTTCAAGCAGGGTGTGCAATCCCAGCACTCAAAAGGCTGAGACAGGAGGATCACCAGGAGTTGGAGGCCAGCCTGGGCTATAAAATAAGATCCAGATCAACCTGGGCTACAGAGTGAGACCCTGACATTTTTTTTTTAAGTTTAAAAGGATACCTTCCAAACTTAGATTTCTTCCCAAGCCTAAAAGAGATCTATAGTTTGCATTTTTTTTTTTTTTTTACTTATTTGTGAAATCCGGATACTTCTTCCCCCAAGCTCTGAGTTTTGATCTGTGATTCCCACCATCCCTCCCCCCGTCCCCGGTTGATCAAAGCTCCTACATCCTCTCCTGGCACTTTCCACTCTCAACTTAGTCACCAGAAACAGATGGCTACAAACATGTGATCAAACTTTTTTTTTTTAATGATTTTTTTTAAAGTCAATATATCAATACATAAAAGCAGCAGACAGGCTGGGAGCCTAAAATTATAAGTCCCATAAACCTGCCTGTCTTTGAAGAGAAAACCTTTCTCTTATGAAGTCCCTCCATCTTGAATGGCCCACTCACTCTTGACACTCATTCTCCCTTGTTCGGTGCATATGTTAACTCTTGACATCACTGCCTGTGATTCCACAGTGACAAACAAAGCCAGCACTCCACACTGGCAGACTGACTTACACAGGTTACAGATTGGGACTTTGGAACCCCAAGTAGACCCCCTTCTTCTCTCTGCTCCTCCAGAGTCCTTATAGCCAACAAGCTCCTCTCACCACTCCCACCCCCTCACTCCCCCCCTCCTCCACTTGGCTTAATTAAGTCCTTTGTTGATCTAAATAAGGTTTGGGTTTCACTGAACTCAACAAAAGGAAAGTGTGTTTATTACAGTCCTCTAGTTGTGAACAAGAGGAATACAATTAGACAAGCTGAAACTCACCAGAGTTGTATCCGTGACGCTGTGCAGACTCTCCCAGGCCTGGGGCCCTCCAGGCAGAAAGCTGCAGGGGCTTGGGAAGTGGAGTCTGCAAATGGACCTGAGTTGTTTGGGTTGGAGCCCAGGCCAAGCAAGCCCTAACCAGCCAGGCACATGGCCCCCATCCTGAATAGACCAACTAACTGACAGGCAAGGGTGAAAAGTAGGCAAAGGAAATTTATTTAATGTTATCCAATGTGATCACGTTAGGGAGAAAAGAGACCCAGTGCCGTCCTACCTCAGTCCATGTTGGGGTCTCAACAGGAAGTTTGGGTTTTAATAGCAAGTAAGAGGTATGCGTAGCTAAGCACCACGGTCAAGTGTGGGCCCTCCCACCCATGACTGACCCAACATCATCTGGGCGCTAATCTCTCCCACAAGGTGATCTTGTCATGTCATCAGAACTGTGTGAGGTATCTTGAGGGAGACAAACTCCCCTTCTGGTTTCAGCCTTTTCCTTCTTCCGGCTGAGACTCCTGTCAAATTCACTTGCGGTCCAGTGTTTCAATAGTCTGGTAGGCAAAGAGAAGGGCACAAAGGTCTCTAGCGTATCTCAGTTCCTGACAGGGGAAGCATTCATCAGAGATGCCCTACTCATACCTACTGTCTGCAGAAACTGTCTTGTCTGTTTCTCAGACCGACAGCATCCACTGCAGAGCAAATTTCCTTTCAGTCTCCATCCTAAATGTCTGGTCTGGATCTGACATGAGCTCTGGGGGGCAAGTGGCCCAGACCAGAGATGGTGTCATGAAAAATAATCACAGTGGCCAGGGGACCAGGTTATGAGATAGAAATTCTTCCTTGGACAATAAAAGACAATGGTTGATGAGACACTCATGCAACCTACCAACGGATGTTATCTTAAAATACAGCAAGGATAATGGCCCCACTGGTGACTCAGTGGCAGTCACTGCCGAGCCTGAAGATCTGAGTTCACTCCCCAGGACTCATGTGGTGGAAAGAGAATCTCTGTCATCTCCATACATGCATTGTGTCATGAGTACAGACACAGACAGACAGGCAGACAGGCAGGTAGAATGGAGGATGGATGGATGGATGGATGGATGGATGGATGGATGGATGGATGATGGATGGATGATGGATGGATGGAGAATGGATAGATGATGGATGGATGGAAGGATGATGGATGGATGGATGGATGGATGATGGATGGATGGATGGATGGATGATGGATGGATGGGTGGATGATGGATGGATGGATAGATGAATGAAAAATTTGGAAAAAAAGAAAGAAAGAAAGAAAGAAAGAAAGAAAGAAAGAAAGAAAGAAAGAACTGACTTAAGAATGCAAACACCGTGGAGCTGAAAAATGGTTCAGTGTCTAAAGTAATTGCCATGAAGACCTAAATCCCAACCCCAGTACCCTCATAAAATGCCAGTATGGTGGCCTGCACTTGTATTTCCAGTGCTGGGGAGCAGAGCTAGGAGGATCCCTGGAGCTTGATGAGCAGCTGCTGTAGCCTAATCAGAGAGGCTCAGGACCTGGTGACAGGACACAGATGGACAGCTTCTGAGACTGGAGGGTATCATCATCAAAGTTGACCTTTGGCCTCCACACACATGTGCTCACATGCACCTCACTCACTGGTGCATCACACACACACACACACACACACACAGAGAGAGAGAGGGAGAGGGAGAGGGAGAGGGAGAGGGAGAGGGAGAGGGAGAGGGAGAGGGAGAGGGAGAGGGAGAGGGAGAGGGAGAGGGAGAGAACACTCAGATACGGTAGTACATGCCCATCACCTTAGGTCTTAGAAGGCTCAAGAGGGTCACAAATTCAGAGCTAGCCTAGGCTACATAAGAGATCCAGGACAGCCTAGGGTATATAGTGAGCCCCGATTTCAAGGTAATAAAGAAGGAGGAGGAGGAGGAAAAGAAGAAGGAAGAAAAGGAGGAGGAGATGAGAAGGAAGAAGAAAAAGAAGGAGTGTAAAGGGAGAAAATAAATAGAAAAGTATTTAAGTACTTGACAATTCCATAGAAAATGGAAAGGAGCAAGTCTGATAATTAGGGTGAAAAATGAGAATATCACTGTAAGGAAATCATCCCCACAGCTCTGGAAGGAAGTGGCCGCTGTGTGCAGCTCACCACCGGGAAAATAATGAGGACTTGGGGGTGGCTTTCTTAAACCTTATTTTTATAATGTTTGCTATTTGGTTCAACGTACCATGATTTTCCACAGTGTCAAGCAAATCTACATTTTAATAGAAGCTTCTAAATCCATTTAAAACCTAATAAATATTATTTTATAAAAGTGTGTTGTTAACGGTTTTTTCCCCCAAAAAGTCTGACAGTGCCAACAGCCTGGTCAGCACACTTCAGTGTGTCAGGTCATATAGTGAGCATTCAGACTTCACAGACTTTTCTTCTACTCCCTCAGCAGATTGCTTTCTGTCACCTTTCCTCCCCAGTCACCTCTGGAAGGGGCCAGGCCCTGCAGCAAAAAAACAAAACAGTGCATTTTCTAGCTCAGGTTTGCCTCAGTCCAGGCTGTGTTGGCGAAAGAGATAGAACCAACCTTCAGTATAGACAGAAACACAGTGGAGAAAGCCCGTGATTGAGAAGCCATGGGGCAGATCACTGAGGAGAGCAGAGGTCATTTGCATGGATGGTTCTGGAGACCAAGGAGACAGTTCCAGGAGATGCCTAGCAGACAGGTCAGATGCCCCCAGATGTGCTCTGATGACACACAATCCCCAGGATTTAGAAACAATCTTAAAAGAGATGAAGACAGATCATTCTGCATTAAATGAGGTTAAGTTTCTGCCCCTCAGCCAACTGGGGGCTCCAAATAGAATTAAGTTGCATTATAGGAAAATAACGTTGTGTGTCATGCTCACTTGAAGTTCTGGACAGAGATATATGCATCAATTAAATAAAAATGCAGGGGAACAGGAAAACAGAGGGATGAAGTCAGCAGACCTGCTACAAACTCATTTGCTATTGCCGGGACGTTGGTAGATGTTCCTCGAGGTCATTCCATCTTCTCGACTTGCTGAAGCCACTCTGTGTCTCACAGAAACTGGGCACAGACAGTGAGACACTCCAGATACAACATGAGTGAAAGGAAGAATATTTTAAAATATTGCTGCAGTTCAACTTGATTCTCTGAGCTATTAACCATGCATTCCTCTCAGCAAGAGAGGCAGAAAGCAGAGGCATCCAGCCCACAGCGCAAGGCAGTGCCATCTCTGGTGACCCCCAAACAGTGAGTGAGAAAGAAACAGTTGTTGTAAGACACAAAGGCTTTGGATTATATATTTCACAGGTTATTAAAAATGGGCCATGACACACGAAAACCTGTAGCTCTGGGAAGTTGTCAAGAATTTTGATGATGCTTCAAAATCTTACCTGGGTATGTGCACAAAAGCAGTTATGGAGGGCAAGGTGGCCCAACTGGTAAATATACTCGCTGGGGAGCCTGACAAGCTGAGTTCGATCCCTGGAACTCAAATGGTAGAAAAAGAGAACCAGCTTCCATGAATTGTTCTCTGATCTTTACACACATGCAATGTACACACACACACACACACACACACACTGAAAAATTTAAAATAATTTACAAACTAAAAAGTAGTTATATCTTGATTCCTTCTCTGCCATTCTGATGGCAGTACCTCTACCCCATTTTTCTGCCTTCTTAGGAGAAATGAACCCTCATGCTGTTAGAGATCTGGTCTCTATTTCCCCCATGTAAGCAATGTATTAATGCAAACCATAGTCACAACCCCCATGGCCACTACAGTTAGTCCAGGGATGCTTCTATGTCCTGAAAAGAACCAATCAGTGTTGGGTCTGTTGTGGGCCATGCTTCCTCCTTCTTCGTAGACAGTGAATATTGACAAAAAGAGAGAAAGAAGGAAAAAAAAAACAAACAGAGGAACAAGGTATGAAATGAGGACCAGAAATTTCCAGAATGGTTACTCTCCTGCGCCTAACTCATGCCTAACTTTCCCAACCGTGTTCATCTCCACCTTTCCCATTTTGTCTACACACTTCCCCTTGACCCCTGACACCTGTTTTCTTAAAGAATAGCCTTTAGTGTCTCCTACTCCAGCATCCTGGGAGAAACAAGATAATTATAGAGCTGGGCCCTCTCAGACTCTGTTAACTTGGGTTATATCTTTTACCTGGAACCCATCACTGTCTCCCAAGCAGGTGTGACCAGGATGGTAGGAGAAGGGTGATACAGACATGTCATGTGCATGCAAAGGACCTTGCTGAGAGGACCTGTGGGCTCAGTCACCCACTGAGGCTTTTCAGGAACTCACAGTACCCACCAGTCACAGGCTGTCTTGTTGATAGTAGTTGTTTTCGTTGCTCCTCTGTACTGTACTGTGTCCATTCACACTAAGTGGGTGTGAAGGCAGAAGTCAGTTTCCATTTGTAAGGTAATATGGACAAGGAGAGTTTGGGAAAAAAAATAGTATCTCAGAGTGTGACTAGGAAGGCTCATTTAGCCTCTGAGATCTAGTTTGCTTCTGTTGCTATGATAAACACCATGACCAAAAGCAACTTGGGGAGGAAAGGGGTTTTACTTCATCTTACAAATTACAGCCCATCATTAATGGAAGCCAGGGCAGGAGCTCAACGCTAGAACCTGGAGGCAGGGAGTGAACCAGAAACCGTGGAAGAATGCTGCTCAATGGCTTGCTCCCCACGGCTCATTCAACCTACCTACTTATGCAACCCAGTTTCCCCTGCCCAAGGATGGCACCACCCACAATAGGCTGGACTCTTCCGAATGCAATCATTAGTCAAGAAAATGCTCCTTAGACTTACCCACAGGCCAGTCTGATGGAGGCACTTATGAAGGACATTAGTGACACTGAAGAGAAATCTTGCAGTTTGCAGTGAGGGCAAGAGCCAGGGCCAAAGGTATAAACCCCTGTGAAAGACTTCATTTGACAGGAAAATGCTGAGAAGACAAAAGAATATGTGGGCCAGGGAGATGGCTCAGCAGGTAAGGCACTTGCCTCCAAGCCTAACGACCTGAGTTCAAATCCCAAGACCTCTATGGTGGACGGAGAGAACCAACTCTATAATAAACAGCCCTTTGGCCTCCTCATGTGCACCATAGCATGCACAGAAGTAAATGCATAGATGTATTAATTTTTAAGAAAATATCCAGAAGGAGAACACCCTTGTGGTGCCCTACTCCACAGGACTGCTTAGGGACAAGCTTCCCATGACTCAGCAGGGCCAACACTTCAATGCTTTTGTAGTCACAGTCCTGGGCTATTGGTTGCCTCTTGGGCTGTCAGAAAAGCTTGGCGTCACCCGTGTGAGGCTGGTTTTATAGGCACGTTGGATTAAGAAGTTACAGAATCATGGCGGTCTGCGCCAAGGGTTCAGAGGAAAGCCTTTGAGGCCAACAGAGTCAAATGCTGTGTGTGAAGCTGAAATCCAAGTTACAGCGGAAATCCCAGGATGCTGGAGATGCCAGGAGCAGGAGGCATCAGCCAAAGAAAGCTGCAGATCCCCAAGAGCTGGCTCCAGAGGTGGGCAGCATATGCCTCCGTAGTGACAGGAACTTTGGAGTGGCTACCCAAGCACCTTGAAGCTCAAAGCATGTGTCCTGAGCGCTGCACTTGGAGCTCCAGGGTTCGATGTTTGCCCTGATGACCTTTGGTCTTGATTGGGACCCATCTTTCCTTACCATCTTCCCACTCCTTTTAGAATGGCCACATTTACTCTGTCTGTAATTGTTATGGTTTGTTTATGCTTGGTCCAGGGAGTGGCACTATTAGAAGGCGTGTCCCTGTTGGAGTAGGTGTGGCCCTGTTGGAGTAGGTGTGTTTCTGTGGGTGTGGGCTTTAAAACCCTCATCCTAGCTCCCTGGAAGTCAGTATTCTGCTAGCAGTCTTCAGATGAAGATGTAGAACTCTCAGCTTCTCCTGCACCATGCCTGCCTGGAAGCTACCATGTTTATGAGTTGATGATAATGGACTGAATCTCTGAACCTGTAAGCCAGCCCCAATTAAATGTTATCCTTATGAGAGTTGCCTTGGTCATGGTGTCTGTTCACAATGATTAAACCCTAAGACAATATATTGGAAATACATAATTTGGCTTTTTATTTTATAGGGACTCATAGACATTTTTCTTGACTGTCAGAAGAGACTTTGGACTTAAGAACATTGTTGGGGCTACCCAGAAAGCTCCGGGCTTCTCCTGTCTCCACCTCCCTGGAATGGAATTATGGGTGGAGACACGACTGTGCCTGGCTTTTTAAAGTGGCTTTCTGAAGACCTCATGCTTACGCAGAGAGCACTTTACCAACTGGACCGTCTCTCCAGTCCTTCCAACTTGTTGCACATTGAAAAGTGAAAAATTCTGGAGTCTTGAGAATAATCACCAACAACTATATCCTCTTAAATTTGCCAAACAATTTTATCGATTGAAATATTTCACTTCATGGGGCTGAAAAAGTGAAAAAAACAAAGTGTCTTTTTCACTTTTTTACAAAAAAAGTGAAAAAGACAAAGCAAATGTCCTGATGGAGGTCAAGGTGTCATCCAGGACCAAGGACAGACTTAGTGACAGATTTCTTTGAGAACCCTGATGGAATCTGACTTGGTGGAGCTTGGAGAACTGAACTGCTAATGAACTCAGCAAGTGGCTGGCTTGAGCCTGCTGAGCTAGCAAAACCGAGAACAGTAAGACAGGCTGACTATATAGAAATGGAGAGGCTGGGGAGATGGCATGGGTAATGTGCCATCATGGACCTGAGTTCAGATCCCCAGCATAAAAGCCAAGTGCAGCAGTCTGCTCTGTAACCCCAGCATCATGGGGTGTCAACAAGTGGATCCCAGGAGACAGCTGGCTAGCTAATCTTGCTGAAACAGCAAGCTCCGGGTTCCAAGGGAGACCCTGACTCAAAACATAAATCAAAGAATGGTACAAAAGACACCAAGGCCGGGCGGGCGGTGGTGGCGCACGCCTTTAATCCCAGCACTTGGGAGGCAGAGGCAGGCAGATTTCTGAGTTCGAGGCCAGCCTGGTCTACAGAGTGAGTTCCAGGATAGCCAGGACTACACAGAGAAACCCTGCTTTGAAAAAACAAAACAAACAAACAAAAAAAAGACACCAAACCCCAACCTCCTGTCTCCTTGCACGTGTATCCTTGCACGCCTGCGCACACCCATACTAATACACTACACACACTCATGCACCACATACATGTGCTAAGTAATAAAAATATAACAGTGCTTGGAAGTTTCAAATGTGTTGTCTGAAGGAGAGTTAGCTGCAGGGACATGGCGGCTCTTCTTGGGTATGGTTCATCACACTTCCGTTTGACCCCTTTCACGCCCTCCTCCTGCCAGCAGAAGTGTCATGGTGGATACGCACTGGCTATATAGTTTGCCAAAGCCATTGGAAGTCTCTAAACCCAAATCAAGAGACATTCTCACTTGTAGAAAGGAGTTAATATTCTTCTCTATCCGTTTCACAGGGTTCTGGGAAGAATCAAAAGGAAAGAAAGCTTGTGAACATCCTTTGTTGTCTGACAAGCAGTTTATCCACACATGGTAATCATTATCACCCTGGGCACGGCACCCATTTACACGTCCACGCCATCCACACGCGTCTGGATGGGACTTCCTCCAGCAGCTCCACAGAACGTGTGAAAAAGCATGTAATACAGGCAAATTTTTATTAACCTCCCTGTGGATGGCACCATCAGCTAATCAGCAAGCCATAAACTTTTATGGGCTAATTAATTGATAGATTTTTTTTCCCAATTAAATTAATCTTTCAGAAGATGAAGTTGTTTGGCATATTTCTGGTCTTTGACCATTTCTCCTACAAAAATATATGATCTTACAATATCGATTCTTTCTCACCGAAGATATAAAACAGTTCTGAGCAGCCCAATGTGAGGTGAGACATTTCCTTATTTCATGCACTGAAGACCCGGGGCTTCAGGAAAACCACTTGACTTGTGGATCAGTTTATCCTTGAGGTGTTGTTTCCTTGGGTGCTCAACTCCTTCTCTCTACACAGAATAATCAGATTCAATAGAAGATGCTCTGAAGATGGCTGATGGGTAGGTAAGACTCTTCCCCAAGATAGCTTCTTCTCCATCTTTACCACAGGGCATCTCAAAGTGAACCTGTCACCCAGGAACCCTGTGTAGGATGTCTGACTGCGCGGCCTGACTTCTTTTGTTTCTTGTTAAGTGTCCTCAGAAGGGAGACACACACTGGAAGCCTGCTGTGTGTAATTAAGAGATAATTGTACTGCCTCTGGGACGTCAACGCCTCCTATACCATTAGCTTATTTGCAAGTGGTGCGTAAATGTGGCTAGGATGACAATTTCAAAAATGAATAAAGAATATGTCTTGAAGGATAAAATGTGATAATTTGAAAAACTGCTTTCCCTTGTTTTGTGGAGATATGCTACCTTTGCACACCAGGCCTTCGGAACATAGCTGGATATTTGTAAATGAAGCCAGCTTGCTTTGATCTCTGAGAGTAAGCATGCATTTCGGCCTCCTGTGTACAGCCTAGAAAATTTTAACTTTTGAGACCGCAAATTTTCTTCTTCCTAGGAGATATATGACACAATCTTTGGGCAACTTCATGTGATTAAATGGATTCCAGGACAGTGAGGGATAATTCCCAGTGAGTTTTGAAGCAAGCTGTTCCGTTTCCCTAACATTAGCTTGATGAAGAAACTGCCTGGTGCTAACCAGGTGTGACTCTTCACTATATCCCACAGCATGGCAGTGAGTTAGAGCAAAAAAGGTTTGCAACAATGTATACAGAAAGTGCTATTCATCTGGTCAAACCCTGGCTGGATGAGGAGTCACAGGATAAAGGGCAAGTATTCAGCTAGGGACCCGTGGTGTTTCGTTACCATTTCCTCCACTGTACGGCATGAAGCTGCTGTTTACATTGGACTCTTCCCAAAGAGGCCGGCAAAGGTCTTTAGTCGTTTGCAAATGGTAACACTGAGCTGTGTGTATGAATGCATTATATACTCCCAATGGGCGTGTGGCCAAACTGTTATTGTACAATGGGCTTCTGAGTGTGTGTGTGGTGGGGGAGGGAAGGGATAGGGGAAGGGGGGAGGGAGAACGCACAGGAGTATTATGAAGCGTGATACACAGGGTGTACCAGGTGTATCTGTGCCATGGGTGTGACCAGGGTAATAACCTCAAGGCCTGTCATCGTCCTCTACATTGAAGGACAGCCTTGTGTTGTTTGCCACTGCATATGCCAGGCTAGCTGGCATACACCAGGTTGCTAGCTTACCAACTTCTAGGACTCCTCTTTCCGCATCTCTCCGTAAGAGCCTTGGAATTACAGATGTGAATTACTGTCTCTGGCTTTTTATGCAGGTTATACAACTTCGGTCCTCAGGTTTCCAGAGCAACTACTTTACCCACCAAGGTACCTTCCTGGTCACTTACCCCTCATTAAGGTACTTGACTTGAGAAGAAGAGCATGAGAGATTCATTCACAAGAGACTTGAGGAATTCAGTTTGCGTTTAACAGAGTTCTGAGTAAGAAGACACAAACTCACTCTTTCTTCCTTTCTCTCCCTGCCTTCCCTTTCCTTCCTTTCTCTTCCCTTCCTTCTTCCCCTCCTTCCCCTTTCTCTTACGTCCTTCCCTCTAGAAGTTATTTAAAAGGGGCAAACACAACATTTATTAAACAGAAAGGAGTCTGAGGAGATGGCTCTGTGAAATAAGTGCTTACTGTCCAAGCATAAGGATCCGAGTTCAAATCCCCAAAACCAACATAAACAAACAAACAAAAACAGATGAAGCAATGGACCCATAATCCCAGTTCCGGAAAGCAGGGATAGACGGATCCCAGGAGTTTGCTGGTCAGTCAGTCTAGCCAAGCTGTGAGTATCAGTATCCATGGGAGACTTCATCTGACAAAAAGTGAAGTGAGCAGGACACCCCATGTCAACCTCTGGGCTCCATGTGCACACACACTGGTGTGTATACTACATGTGTGTTGCACGTGCACTTGCATACACAGAAGGTAAATGTTCTTTGCTCCTTGGCAATTAGTATGTCTCTCTGTTGGGGCAGTATACTGTAAGTAGCATGAACCTAGAATTGCCATTATTATCCAATATTCTGAGTCTTTTTTTCAGGCATGAGTAGATTATTGTGCTTGCAGAACTGTTTAGAAACAGTCAGTGCGCCGGGCAGCGGTGGCGCACGCCTTTAATCCCAGCACTTGGGAGGCAGAGACAGGTGGATTTCTGAGTTCGAGGCCAGCCTGGTCTACAGAGTGAGTTCCAGGACAGCCAGGGCTACACAGAGAAACTCTGTCTTGAAAAGAAAAAAGAAAAAAAAAAGAAAAAGAAACGGTCAGTGCTCACCACAGCTTATCATCTGAAGATAGAGATAGTTCCGAATTTCTGAACTGACTGGCATGAGCTTATTGGTTCTGCGCTGATCACCTCCCACTGCCCTACAGGAAATCTCGCCAAAACTTGTCCCCTATGAGAATTTGGGTGCAAGTATTTTATTTGGGAGATAATCCAGGCAGTAGTAATGGGGGGGGGGGGGGGAGGGGGGAAGGATGAGAGAAGGAGAAAGAAGGTGTTAATTAGTAAGGCTCCCTCTGTGGACCTGCTGGAGACCCGCGGGTGTAGTACATCTCCTCGGGTGCCAGAAAGTGTGGGTGTTTCTTCTTCACTTCCTGCCTGGGGTGTTAAATCCCTGGAATGGGGGCAGCTTTGTCACGTAGGCCCTGCATAAGCACACACCCAGGAAGTCTTCACAGTGGAGGAAGAAAATAACAGATTCTGCCTGAGGTGCCAGGGGCCACCTGGGATGAACGGTATGGGGGAGGGGGAGGGGGCTGTCATAGCATCTGCTGATGAAAGCGAGCCCTGGCCTAAAGCCATCCTTGGAACACTTAGGATTCAAACCATTTTTACCACTGTTTTAAAACAACTATGTACTCCCCTGTACTAAAAAATTATGTACTGCCTGATTTAGTCTAGAATAACCCATCCTGATTTTAAATAGCCTAGAAATTAGCACCCATGTCTGGATCAAAAAATGTGATACACTGGGTTTGTTGTTGTTGTTTTTGATTTTTTTTTTAAATTTTTTCCCTTGTCATCAGTTTTTTGTTTTTTTTTTTTTCTTATAGGGTAATGAGTACCTAAGAAAGGAAATTATTCATCTTATATAAGAAGAAAATTGCCTCCAAGATTCAAAGTGAAATCTATGCTAACCAAAATATTACATACATTAATGTCACCAAGCCCCCATAGAGTCTGTTTCTGAGGTCCCATCTATACCAAGCAAGTTGAGTTCAATTGGATTTAGCTAGATTGTATTCTGTAGCAACTATGTTTCAGGTTTCCCAGTTTGACTGTTGATCCGCCACCTCTGGGAACAGAGGACTTGAGATGTGCTTGTCACTTTTCCAGACCGCAGATGGCATCCTAATAGAGGAGCTTGCTTTACTCTTCTCCAAGTTCAAATCCCCAGAGCCCACCAGAGACTGGTCCCACACCTTACCCTCAGCACTCATATTTCCTTCCCAACTAACTCAAAGTCTCCTGTGAGGGAAGGTACATAGAAATGGGCCATCTCACTCTGTCCCTGATGTCAACCATGAGATCTAGAACACCCAGACTCTACAGTGACAGCTGGAAGTGTCAGAACCTTGTTTAAATTCTAAAAACAGAGAGGCTGGGGAGATGCTTCAGGCTATGAGGTGCTTGTCTCTCAGGCGTGAGTACCTGAGTTTGATCCCCAGGACCTACATAAAAATCTGGGCATGGTGTTAGGTGCTTACAATCCCAGCACCAGGGGAGTAAAGCAAGGCAGATTCCTGGGATTTTCTGGCCAATCAGCCTAGTTCATTCATCAAGCTCCAGGCCAGTGAGAGATTGTATCTCTAAGCACAAGGTGGATGGTGTCTGAGGATCAACCCATAAAGTTGTCCTCTGCCGGGTCCATTCAAACACACAGATGTGAAGCTTGACTTTGTGACAGTCTCAGGAAGACAAGCCACTATCATCACAAATCCAAAGACTTGCTGAATGTCTGGACACGTGCTGAGTCTGACCTTGTATTAAAGAGTCTCTGTGGTACCCCTTGGAATAATTGCCTTAAGATGGTAACAGCGGTTTATAATGCCTTTGGGGGACTTGAGTGGCATTCTGTAACTAGGCTAAGGAATTTTAACTAAGAAGTGTAAATGAGACAAATTTCTCCGCCCCTCTGGACTTTGTCCTCCTGGCGTCTGTAGCACCTAGCCTTGGGGTGCTGCTGGTCAGTATTTAATTTGGGTAAGTCCTTGGCTGTGGCTATAATGCTCTTGAGGTACTAGGCGATGCTAAGCTTAAGGACTCTAACCTGAACTTTGACCCTGACAGCCAGTCCCCAGGCTTGAGAGGAGCTGGAAGGGATGTCCTGAGTATTTGTCAATACACTGGCTGTGTGTTACTGTCACAGGATTTCGAGTCACACACTCCACTCCTACCTCCTCCCTTTACTGAGGTAAACAGACACAGAAAGGCAGGGCAGCTTAAGAAGCAGAGGCTAATAGGAAGTCCTCATATTTGTGTCTTGTGTTTCAAAGGAAAGACCTAGAAAATGGAACGGACTAGGCAAATGGATACTATTAGCAAGGTTACTTTAAAGAAATCTTAAATGCTGTCCCGCTGACCAATTATTTGGAACACTTTACAATGAAACCTATTATGGTGAGGTTCTCAGATCAACACCAAGAAATCCATTAGGCCCCAGTTGCCACGGACATGATTAATGTCATAAAAGTCATTATCAAGGGAAGAGGGGATGAGAAAGAGGAGGAGGGTGAGGAGGAAGGTGGCGGCCAAGCTATCTCCGTACAGGAGTCTCTACTGAAAAGCAGGAATATTTCAAGAAGCCTTCTAGAAAGATCAATGAACAGAATTAGACTGAGCAGGACTGAGAATGCCAGCTTCTGGATTTCAGTAGAGATCTCATAAAATAGACTTTAAAAAAATTCTATTAATCCAAAAAGGAGAGTTCTACAGAGTACCAGCAGTTCCCTGTCCTTTAGAATGAAAGGAAACAGGGCACAAAGGTGCCTAATATAGCCCTGTAGGAGAGCTCAGGGAAGACTGGCTGTAGCCTCAGCCACAATAGGGAGGATGGAACTTGATGTCTTAGTTTCACTGTAGTGGTTCCGGTGTCTAGTCCATCACAGCCCATTATTCAGCTCCAGCTGCCCAGACACCACAGAGTCTTCACACAAAGGCCTTGTAGAGCCTTGGCTGCCCTCTGAAACTTCTCAAGCCAGGCCTCTACTGTGCACTTCTCTCAGCTCTCTGATCCTCCAAGCTCCTACAGAACAGCCCACTGAGCTCTCAACACTCACTGGCTTTTCCGGTCCAAGGTTCCAAAGTCCTTCCACGATCCTCCCCAAAACATGGTCAGGTCTGTCACAGCAGTACCTCACTATCCTGGGACCAGCTTCTGTCCTGGTAAGGGTTTCTATTGCCATGATAAAGCACCACAACCAAAAGTAGTTGAGGAGGAAAGGGTTTGCTTGGCTTATACTTTTACATCGTAGTCCATCATCAAAGGAAGTCCAGACGGGAACTCACACAGAGCAGGGACCTGGAGGCAGGAGCTGATGCAGAGGCCATGGAGAGATACTGCTTCCTGCCTATTTCCCCATGGCTTGCAGAGCCTGCTTTCTTATAGAACCCTGGACCTCCTTCCTGTACCATAGAGTTTATGGCTTGTTTTTTAATTTGAACAAGAGAATTTGGAGAAGGGAGGAAGGAGGGAGGGAAGATAAAGACATGAGCCTGTCTAGCAAGGTTATGTTGCCTTCAGGTACAGCTTGATCTAGAGGCATGCATATGTATATATGTATACACACACACACACACAGAGAGATTTGTCTCTTGTCATTAAATTCTGCTCACCCTCTCATTTCAAGTAGAGTCTCCTTCTCTGGGAGCACATCAGAGACACCCCATTATTTTCAAACAACTGATTCCCTTTCATCACTATGTGTAATAATATGTGTAAACATTCCCCCCCCAAATGGAAGTGTCATGAACAATTTCCAAAACACTATCTGTTATGGTTTTTAAAACAGGATCTCATGTAGGGCTGGCTTGAGACCCCCGTTTAGCTAAGAGTGACCCCAAGCTGCTCATCCTCCTGCCTCCAACATGCTAAGATTGTAGGTGTGTCCAACCACTGGGATCATGCAGCACTTTCTACTAACCAAGCCACACCCCCAGCCATAAAGGGTATCTTTGAAGTCTGGACCATTCCTTCCTCTCTTGCTGCTTCAAAGCTCAAGTGGCTATCCCGGAAGGTGGACATCAGAGGGAAGATTCTCTCTCTCTCTCTCTCTCTCTCTCTCTCTCTCTCTCTCTCTCTCTGTCTCTGTCTCTGTCTCTGTCTCTGTCTCTCTCTCTCGTACAGAGCACAAGCCAGCCCTCCCTCACTTATATAAGAGACAAGCCATTTCAAGAAACTGGAGAAATGTCTCAGCAGGCAAAGCATGCATTTGTCACACAAACGTGAGGACCTGAGTTCAGATCCCAGAGCCAGGCATAGTGACAGCTGCCTACCATCCTAGTACTGGAAAGGTAGAGATAGGAGGATCCCTGCAGCTTGCTGGCCCATTAGTCTGCCAATCTGTTGTGCTCCTGGCTCAGTGAGAGACCCTGTTCAATGAGAAGATCAGTAAAGGAAGACACCTGACCTCAACCTCTGCCTTTCACCCAGGCATGTGTGATACACACACACACACACACACATACACATCCTGTCTTAATTACTGTATTTGAACTATTCTAATAAATCGAAACCTTATCTTAATGAACACACTTGGAAAAATGTTTACTGCAGTGCCAGGCTTGCTCGCTGTGGGGTAAAACCCTTCTGTCTCCTATCTGCCTTTCTCAGAAGTCTCAGGAGGCATTCCATTGAACCTGTCTGTAGCTCTGCCTAGACTCTGGGTCTTCCTGACTGTAGTGTGTGCAATGTGACCAGCCACCTCGAATTCCAGCCACTGTGCTGTCCTTGCCGAGATGGACTGTGTGTTGAAATGAAATAGAGTCCACTTGTAGGACTATTTCCCAGCAGAGTGCCAGATACTGTTCAAGTTGGTCCAGATGCTGGCTGGTTATTTCCAGGCCCATCTAGCTGAAGGAGATGAAGGGGTGGTGAGCTTCTTCTATTTCAAGGAGCCTCCACAAGTGAACACACCCTATCCCAGAGAGGGTGGAGGGTTCCAGGAGAGATCAAATGTAGTTCCTCCGTATTGGGAAACAACAAATGATAGCATATTAGATGAAATCTATATTCTTAGTCTTAGTTTTACCTCCTTAAAACTTTTTAATGCGCCTGGCAGTAGTAGCACCTGTCTCTCTTACCAGCAATCGGAAGGCAGAAGCAGGTGGATCTCTGTGAATTTGAGGCCAGCCTGGTCTACAAAGGGAGTTTCAGGACCCAGGGCTGTTACATAGAGAAACCCTATCTCGAAAAACAAAACAAAAAGACAAAAAAAGAAAAAAAATCCTATTCTTTATTTTGTTTTATGCACACAAGGGCACCACAGGACAAATATGTAGGTCAGCAGACAACTTTGAAGAGTGGGTTCTCTCCTTCTACCAAATGGGTTCTGGGAATCAAACTCAGGTCTTCCAGCTTGGTGTCAGAGTCTTCTACCCACTGAGCCATCTCACCAGCCCTTTGCTTTTCTCTTTTGATTGGTGAAAACACAAGTCTGTGTCTTAGAACACTGTATTATGTGCATGTCCCTGAAGAGACATTATAGATATTAAATTTGCATTTAACTTTCCAAATGTATTGCTGCTTTTCATTTTATAACCAGTGTGTGTGACACAAACACACACACACACACACACACTTTCTCTCTCTCTCATACAAACATGCACATATATGCACACATTCCACTGGCCAGTAAAGATGCTGAACCCAAGCTAAGCCCCCTTCAAGGACTAACCACTAATATAGTGGTTTGAGATTTGTACTGCTGCTCCCTCCTGCTTTTGCGACCCAGGGTTCCTCTGTCCAAATTTTACAACTGAAATGACATTTTGGTAGTTGGAAAACAGTTTTTCTCGGGGAATAGCCAAGTGGCTCTATAATGATCATAATGAGATTTTCTGAGGGTGCTGGAAACATGGCACCAGGGTAAAGATCACTAGCTGCTCTTACAGAGGACCCAAAGGTTTGATCCCAGCTCTCATGGCTGGTGGCTCATAACCACCTCCAACTCCAGCTCCAGGAGGTTGGAATCCCCTCTACTGGCCACCACAAGCACCTACACTCACATGCACCCCTACTCACAGGCATATACACATACACATAATAAAAAAAATAAGCCAGGCAGTGGTGGTGCATGCCTTTAATCCCAGCACTTGGGAAACAGAGGCAGGCGGATTTCTGAGTTTGAGGCTAGCCTGGTCTACAGAGTGAGTTCCAGGAGAGCCCAGGCTATACAGAGAAACCCTGTCTCGAAAAAAACCAAAAATAAATAAATAAATAAATAAATAAAGATGAAACCTTTAAAAATGTGCATGAGCTCATTGTATTAAGCAGAGTACTGGACTCTATTCTAGGAAATGCATTCACAATACAGACGTGATGATGACAATGACGATGATGAAGGCAGCTTTAAGCAGATAACACAGAGGCATGGGGATTTTAAGTAGCTGCTCCCAGCCAAGCAAGAGGCAGAAAGGCTGAAGACACAAATGCACAGTTTGGTTTTCACAGCCTGCCCGTAGGCACTGCCTAGCTTGTAGAGATCAGCGAAATCCTGAGCTATAGGTGCCTTAAAGAATTTATGTTTCATTATTTTTAATTACATGTAGGTGTCTGTGTCTGTACACATGCATGCAGTGCTTGTTGAGGCAGAGAGACTGGAGCCCTCAGAGCAGGAGTCACAGGTGATTATAAGCCACCCAATCTGGGCACTGAGAACTGAACTTGGGGGAACATTAAGTGTTCTTAACCACCGTGCCATTTCTCAAGCCCCAACTACTGGTGCTTTAAAACAGGGCTGGAGGGACAGTTCATTGGTTAAGAACAGTGGCTTCTTTTTGAGGGATCAAAAACCCTCCTCTGGATTCTGAAGGCAACATGCATGCACTAGGTGCATAGACTTACATGCAGGTAAATCATGCACATACGTAAAATAAAATTAAAATAAGTTAGTTAATAAAACAGAGCTTCTTTACTTGATCTTCACTGATCCCTTGATCAGTCAAAAGGGTAGGGAGTAGTTTTGGGGTGTTTTATAAAGTAATTCTAAGTCTTCTTAAACTTAATCCACTTTTGACCCCTCTTGGTCAGAGAAAATTTTACCGACCCAGCTCTAACATGGATAATTGAGCATTTACTGATAACAAATCATAAAGAGATACTTTCTAAAACAGTTCTCCTATATAGATAATGTTGTCACTTATTGAAGAATAAAGCAAATCTGCATAGTAATGAGAAAGATGACCTTGCTCATTTTTTCCATGATAATGAAATCTTGGCTGAATACTTGGTATGGTTGGACCAATGAAAGTCTTTCAGACTTGATCGATATTTTGATTTCATAACTGTCAATGCTGAGAGTGCCAGTCTGCACACGCAGGCCTACAAAACAGCAGATGCCTTTTTCAAAAATTATCAGAATTCCTGCCCTAAAAGCCTAAGCTGAAATTCATTTAACACTTTAAAAAAAAAAAAAAACCTGAAGTGAACAGCTCCAGAAATGTTTTTTAATGCAACATTCTACTACAACACAGTCCAAAGATACACTAATATTGTGCTCAAATGCTGAGGAACACTGGTCGGAAGACATTGAAAGTCTTAATTTCCCATAATCAAATAATTCTATTTCTATAAAAGCCGAGAGTGTTGTAAAATTACAGGGAACACTGTGATTCATAGCCCAGGGCTGTCTCATATCTACGCTGAGGTGAGCCGAACCCCTAGTGCAGGACATTCTAGAACATTCGGTGCAGACTTGCTTAGTATTGAGTGTCATGACAGCATGAGTAGAGTTGAGTGCACCTGTCTCATGTTATCACCAAGGCTGCAGGAGTCATATGACACAACATGGCTGCCTGTTAACAGAGACAGCTCACACTCATTGGGCATTCGATTTTGAACTACAATGAGGCTGGTGTGTATTATTCTTTTTTGTGACTTCATATCCAGTCATGGAGCTCAGCACGAGACTGTGACCTACAGTTTAAGAAGTTTTGCTTTGGGGGATGGTGTGACAGCTTGGGAGGCAAAGGTGCCTGATCCTTCAAACCCACGCAATAGAGAGAATCAACTACAAATGTCTTCTGATAACTGACCATACACTTGTGAACAGGAGTGGACGCTAAGCATGCCTACACCACTCACTAACACACACACACCACATACACACTAAATAAAAAATGCATTGAAATTGTTGAAAAAACAAAACAAACTTTGCTTTTAAAAAAGAGAAATAAAATGTAACTGGCGCCCCCTCCCCTTCTCCACAAAAAGAGGGGAGAGCAGAAATCTTGTCTAACTCACAGAACTCGTATTTGATGGCTGTGAGACGGCCTTTGTGACAGAGGTGCTGTTGCTACTGAATGACCGTAGAGGTCACAGGATTGATCTTGCCATGGGCTGGGAATGGAAGGAAGGCGAGCCAACCGGTGTGCTCAAGAGTCTAGGGAACAGTGTGGCCACCGGGCCTGTAAAAGTCACCGAGTGTGTGGCTTTGCTGCTGTCTTCATCTGGCAGAATAACTGAGGACACTGCTCCGGGGGGAGTAGCCTTAAGGATGCAGAGCCTCAGCCTCATAATGCTCCCGTGGGACAGAGATGCTCACGAACCCGCTTGGATGGGAGTCAGCAGTGAGAAAACAAACAAACAAAAAAACAAAAACACCTGTGTTAAGGCCTTAGTAAAAAAGGCCAATTTGTTTTTATTGTTTAAGTAATGTAGGCTAGGAGCGTTAACAGCATGTTCTCTTGTGTGTTCATGAAAAGGCCACTCGACCTCTGAGAACATCATTGCATTTATTAAACGGTTTGCTACATTTGTTTACTCATATATTTGTGCATGAGAGGACTATAGCACCTGTGTTGAGGTCAGCAGACCGCTTGTGGGAGATGGCCCTCTCTCTCATCATGTGGGTCTCAGAGATCAAACTTGGGTCATCGGGGCTGTCAGCAGGCGTTGTTACCTGCTGAGCCTTCTCACTGGGTTTGTTTCTTCATTTTTAAGGTAGGGATGTAAATATTTTCCCGGCGTAGTTGACAGTTGAAAACAGAGGATGCTCACTGCATGATAGCTCTTATAATTAGCATGACGTCACACCAAAGCAGAAAGACTTGAGTGACAGCTGAACTATCACAGTATATAAAGAATGTTCTAGACAGGGTCTCGTGTATCCCAGGCCAGCCTCAAGCTTGCTATGTAATCATCGATGACCTCGAACTTCTGATCTGCCTGCCTTGACCTCCCTAGTGTTGGCTTTATAGGTGTGCCTCACCATGCCTGGTTATGCTGGGAACTGAACCCAGGGCTTTGTGCTTGTTAGCAAAGAAAGGACTCCACCCATTGAGGTCCAGCCTCAGCGCAGGGCATTTTCTTAGAACAGTTTATTGCCCGGAGCCTTACAAAGCCTTTCTAAAGATAGCTAAAGGTATCTTGAATACAACACTTGAGGTTATATATACACTGGCGTGCATTTTATAAATACTTTTTGTTATGGAATCTAGTATTCATACTGTTGTATGTTAACTGGTTCAAATCCCCTCCCCATTCTCAACGGGCTCCCAGTGGGGTGCCATTGAAGTCCTAAACAGAGAGTGTGAGTTGAAGCTAAGCCAATGATTACACTGTGTGTCTTTGGCCACAGGGATTGGTTCAAGGATAGACGCACTGTCTGCTCAGAGCCAATCAAATGCAAGGAGGATGGTGAGAATCCTTAATGGAAGAAAAAGAAAAAACCAGGTGACTTCCATCTTTCCTCATCTGAACGGAGATGTTGAAACATCTGCAGATACGGCAGCCATTGTCTGGGAACAGAGCCAGCAAGGAAGTAAATGTTACCAAACGGGTGGTTTTGATGGAGACACAGTCTCCATGTGTTTTGATCCTTTGATCAAGCTGCTTCTAAAACTCAAACAGTGATATTTTTGTTACAGTGAACTAACAGATTCTCTTCTTGTTCAAACCTTTGTTAAATAAGATTTTGGTTCGAATTAAATTTGGTCAAAAGCAAAATGCCCAAGTTTTACTAGACTGAGTTAAAATAGGTTTCACCTAAATTTAGATGGGATTCCTTCCCTTTCCTAGAGCTCCCAGAAGCTCTTCTATAGTCCTTCTGCCTGAAACCTGTGCTGAGGTCTTTGCTAACTCTGAAGCCCACATTCTTGAATTTAGAACTCTTCTCTGCTTAGCAACTGAATTCCTAGAGAGGTAGATAAAGGAGGGTTTATGCACCCAATCAATGAAGCCCTAAAATAATTAACATCTTTCCAAAACGACAAGTTTACAACCAGAATATATTTCCTTTTCTCTCATTTAAGCAAAGCCTTGCATATAAGTAAAGGGGAGGCATACTGTGCCCATAAATATATAACTTAATTAATAGTGTTTCCTTATCTTAAAGAAAAAGAACGTATAAAACATATTAGAATTCAGTTTTGCTTTTGGCTCATAAATTTGTTGCATGGGACTTTTAGAAACTACACATTATTAACTGTATTGTGATAACCAGGGAGTGTGTGTGATATTTCTCACAGTTTGAATTATCTTAAAGTTACTGTTCTCCTGAAATGGGATTATCACTCTGGTTCTTTGCCGTGAGTCTTTAGAACAATCCTCAATAAAAGCTCCACCTTACTGTTATAGGTTTGTTTAGGTTAGCAAAATATTGGTAGACATTGCACAGTAGCTAGTTTTTGCTACTTTGTGGGTTCTTCTTTTTCCTAGTCTTTATATCTCCAGTTTCTTCCCCAATGACTAGATAGGAGAGAAAGAAGGATAGAGGGGGAGAGAGAAACAGAGAGATCCCTGAATCGAATTTCTTTCCTTTTGTTTCTTCTTGAGCACAGCTACTACAACCAACTAAGGCCACCAACCGCCACACCTCACCCTACCTCTTGCGGTCCTAGCATTTATATACCCTCTGAAAAGTCCTCAGAAGTCCAAACATCATAGAATCATAGAAACTATGTGCAGCTGGCAAAAACACACCTCTGCTAGCACACAAGGCAAAGCATAGTCACCTGCTGCAGCCAGTCCAAAACATCCCCTTATCCCCACACCTGGGATTAAAACAAAAACATATTCTTTCTTTCTTCCTTTCTTTCTTTCTTTCTTTCTTTCTTTCTTTCTTCTTTTTTTGTCTTTTACTATTTTTTTTAAATCAAATCGTATTTTTTACTTATTCACACAGGGGTTATAAACACAAAAAGGCAGGACGTGGGGAAGGGGATGACACCGGAGCATGGGTGTTCAGGGGGAGTACAGATATCTTTCAGAACAGGGTATCAGCTGGGTGAAGGTTCAGGGGACAGGTCACTATGACTCTGCCTATGATTCACTTGTCCTTATCTAAGACAAAAACATATTCCTATAACATTTGATTTTTCGTTTTTTTTTTTTAAGAAACTAAAACTCCACAATTCTCACTACATTGCACAAACAATGGATTTCAATCTTTTTGTAGGGGCTGAGGCAATGGCTTAGTGGTTAAGAACTCTGCTATTCTTAAAGAGAATCTAGGTTTGGTTCCCAGCACATACAGGGCCACTCACAACCATCTGTAACTCCAGCTCCAGGAGAACTGATGCCCACATCTGGCCTCTGCAGGTACTGTACAAACATGCTGTATACAGGTTCACACAAGCATACACACACAAATAAATGGACCTGTCTGTAGGATTCAGTTTGGATCTTGGGCTATCATCTATTCTGAAAAACAAATGTCTAAGTAGCAAAAGGGTTCAAGGAAACAGAGGAGACATTTGAAAAAGATCTGAGTCTTTTCCGTTCTTAAAGCTGAGTCCAGGTGATCTCAGCAGAGCTCTACAGAAGCACAAACTACTCAGCCCACCAGATCATGAGAGAAATGCTCGCTGTGATAAGTCACTAAGTTTTGGAGTTGTTTCTTATACAGCACTGTTGTATCAGTAACAGATTAATGCATTGTTGTTAGAAGGAAATGCAAAAATAAGTATTATCTCTTTGATGTATGGAAGATTTTGGTTTTGGAGGTCTGTATGGCCATGGGGATCTAAAGGCTATTTTATAATCATCACTGGCACACACACACACACACACACACACACACACACCACACCATAGTCTGGGATATTTGAACACTTGGTTCCCAACTGATGGCACTATTTGGGAGATTTGTAGGGGTGGCCTTGTTAGAGCAAGTTGGGAGTGGGGTTTTGAGAATTTAAAGTCTTGTATCTTTTCAAGTCCAGTATTCCTGCTTACAGTTCAAAATGTGAGCCCTTGGCTGCTCACATGCTGCCAAATAAACCTTTCCTTCTATGGGCTGCCTTGATCATGGTCATGCTCATAGCAATGGGAAAGTAACAAATACTGTAATGTAGTGCCTATCATAGTGAATTATTATATACACACACACACACACACACACACACACACACGTTTCTAGAACTTTACTGACCTATTAGTGGTTTTGCTGCTAACTAATGTTATCTTTTGGGAGTCACTTGGCTTTTTTTGGACCACGTGATGGCTATTCTTGTCAACTTGGCTACATCTAGAATTAACTAAAAAAAAAACTCAAAATAGAGTGCACACCTGTGAGGGCTCTTGCTTAACTCAAACTAGGACAATCTACTTCAAATCCAGATCCTTGAGGTAAAAGACACGGCTTTAATCCAGATCTAATCTGGGCCACACCTTCTGCTGGAAGTTTATCTAAAGTCATGGAAGAAGGAAGTTTTTGCTCTATGCCTGCTTGCTTTTGCCTTACTAGCTCATCTATGCCTTCACCAGCATTAGAGCCTACTTCTTCAGGATTCCAGTATGTACTGAAGACCAGCTGGGACATCCAGCTTCATGGGCTGAGCAATTACTGGATTCTTGTACTTTCCATTCATAGCTAGCCATTATTGGATTAGCTGCACCACAGCCTGTAAGTTATTCTAATGAATATCACACACACACACACACACACACACACACACACACACACACACAGAGTGAGAGTCATTTTATAAGTTCTGTTACTTTAGAAAATCATGACTAATAAAGACCACCCAGTTACTCTTTAAATAGGGATGAGAGCTAAAGGGATAGCTCAGTGGTTAGGAGCACTTGATGAGCTTCCAGAGGATCAGTTTGGTTCTCAGGGAATCTGACACCCTCTTTTGGCCTCTGTGTGTACCTACACTTGTGTGCACATACCCCATCCACACAAATCCACATACATTAAAAATAAAATAACGTCTTTATTTTAAAGGGTTGAACTAGATCTTTCTAGCTAAAAATGCTATCCTTGCAATCTTCAAACTCATGGACAGTATACACATAAGAATAAAATATACTGTTAATATTCTATACACATAAGAGCCTAAAGTATAAGAATCTCAGCAACCCTTCCATGCTCCTAAGTTTCTTAACTAAATGAGATATATGTGCCAGTAAATGTCTTAGATTTAGTTTCATTGAACCTTATAAAAAAAATCCTCACATTTAAAAAAATGTGAATACATTAGAGAAAGTCACATTTTTAAAAATGCATTCACCGCATGGTGTGTGCTCAGCCCATGTGGTAGGCCACAGCAGGATCTAACAAATTAAGTGCAGAAATCTACTTGCTAACAGTTAGGGACTCAAGATCAAGAAACCAACAGAGGCTCTGCAGAAAAGGCTCAGTGGCTAAGAGTGCTTGTTGCACAAACACGAGGACCTGAGTTCTCAGGAGCCATGTCCACCTAGGCCGTAGGGGGAGCACTTTCCCTGCTGGCCTACCAGAGCGACTGATGCTAAAGAGCCAAGGCTGTGACTAATCTAAACACAAATCCTCATTTGCATATGAGGTGTGCTCTGATTGGCTCAAATACTACTCCTCCTCCTGGATACAGACACAGGCTGCTCAGGCTCTCTGGGAAATACTTATGCTTTTGGCCCAGGAAAACTGGGCCTCAAGGGGTCTTTTCATGGCCACTTTCAGTAGTGTGAGACAAGCTGGTAACAGGATCAGCTGTCCAGTAAAAGCTGTATAGTCCTCAGGCTGAGCCGCAAACACAGCAAAACAGACAACCGCTTGGATACTGCCAGGCAGGCGGGGCTGAGTGGGTCAGGTAACAGGTAACCAGGCTACAGATGGGGTGAGGCTTCCTGGAAGTTAAAGAAAAGTCTGCTGAACAGTCAGAGGGAACAGCCAGGGTAAAGATGAGGCACTGGCGAGAGTAGAAAAGACACCGTGAAGGCTGAAGAAGAATCCCAGGCTGTAAGGAACCAAGACAAAGTCCAGATTGCTGTCCATCCTTTTTGGGAAAGAGTCTCAGACACTCCAAACGCACAAGCTGTAAGCCTGGAATGAAGAATCCGGATATCCAAGCCTGCCAGGATCCCAAATACCAGCTCCGGTTAAGAGCCAAGGACTCACTGTCCTGTTTGTAACTCCCTCAAGCTGGGAATTTCAATACCCAAGGCCTTCCTAGGAACTGGAATACTGAAGGGCACCACCTGCTGTAGCAACTGCCTCCTCCGTCTCTTCCTGCTCCTCCTCTTCTTCCTCCTGCTGCTGCTCCTCCTCCTGCTGCTGCTGCTGCTGCTGCTGCTCCTGCTGCTCCTCCTCTTTCTCCTCCTGCTCCTCCTCTTCCTGCCCCTCCTAGTCCTCGTCCTCTTCCTCCTGCTGCTCAAGCACCACACAGTCTACCAAATGCAGCACTTGAGTATCTACTTACATATTCCAAGGGGTTTTGAGGTTTTGGGGGTTGTTTGTTTGTTCTGGCCAGTCATTTGGAAGCATCTTATACAAAACTTTGTGACCACCTCAGACCCGTCCTAGAAAGCTGCCGTCTACATGATACTTGACTCAGAAGGGTGTAGTGACCCACTACATCACCTGTATCCAAAATCCTCTGGTGTCTCTCTGCCGTTAGTGCTTTTCCTTCCCTAGACCTTTTCCTGCCGGCAACCAGAGTACTGGAAGGACCCAGAAGCTACTGCATTCCCAGTCACTTAACCAATGACTGACTGTTGAGTGAGGAGGAATGCCCCAGCGTTCCTGGGTCCACTTCCTGCATCTGAGAGATTGAGCTAAAGGCTTCTGCATGTCTGTGATGAGACTACATCATGACTTTGATCTTGGCATTGTCTTTCTGAGACTGAGAACATTTTCTTTATAAATCTCCTAACTAAAGTTCCTTCAAACTCAAGGGTTACATCTAAGGAAAGTGATATAAGACAGATGCTCAAAATTTTCATGAGAAGCAAACAGATGTTCAAGAGAGGCTTTCAGTAAACAGAAGCCACACAGTGACAGAAACTGAAGGCACATCAGCAAAGAAACCGGGAGAAAGCCACAGAGACAGCTAAGTGGGTAACAGTGCTTGCCTTGTGAGCCTGGCAATCTGACTTCCATCCTGGACCCCACGGTTAAAAGAACCCACTCCTGGAAGCTGTCTTCTGACTTCCACATGTGCCAAGGTACACAGTGCTCTCCAATAATAATAATAAATAATAATAACAAGAGGAAGAAGAAGAAGGAGAAGAAGAAGGGGAAGAAGAAGAAGAAGAAGAGGAGGAGGAGGAGGAGGAGGAGGAGGAGGAGGAGGAGGAAGATAATAGCAATATTACTTTTTAGAGACCTTGGAAGCAGGTAGGGAGAAGGCAGGAGGAGTGACCACAGCAGGAACCGAAGCAAAAAGCAGAGTCACCAACCTAGGGACCACAGTGCAGAAAGCTGCACACAGGGGCAGACTGATCCTGCTGCAGAGTTCTGTTGAGCCTTCCGAGCTGCTGTGTCCTGGGATAACTTCCTGTCTCCCGCACGGTCTGGCCGCGCAGCTGCAGAGATAGCTCTGTGTACCTCTAACTCCTCTGTGCATCATTCCCATAATTCCACTCCCCAACAACTCAAACAGAACTCTGTTATTTGGAAAGCTAAGGAGCTCGAGAGTCCCACATAACCCCCCAAGAGCCCCAGTAACACCCCAATCGAAGGAGCGTTTATGGTGCTTGGGATAGTTCCGACACTTTATAATTAATAAGTCCCTTCAGCTCCTTTTAATTTTGTTTTTATTATCAAAATTATAATGTGGTTTTCTATTTTATAACTTCTAGTTAATGTGGCCTCCCATTCCTCATCGTGTCACTAATTTAATAACCAACAAAATCCCTTCTAATTCCTTAGTAAATGAATTTGTTCTGTGTAATTATTAAATGGAATACATTTCTTCAGTATAATATTTATTGTGCCTAAATTTAAAATTAAACATTTGTGATAACAACTTATAATAGGAAGTAGGAAAGGCAGGAAGATTTTTTTTTTTAAATGTGCGATGTTGTGGCTTTGAATCTATTCAATGGTCTCATTAAGCCAGAGAGACTTCTTGTTTCCAAGACCTGTGGGGTGCTATTGTCATACCCTGTATTTCACATTTTATAAAATTCTGCTCAGAAGATCGCTCTGGTTTGTGTCATGGCCCACCACGGAAGAACGTAAGTCAATCAATTTTGTTATAAACTGAATGCACTTACTCCTTCCAGGATTGCTTGGACTGATACGAAAAGCAAAAACAAAGGTAGAAAGGTAAACAGGGTCAGACCACCTCGTGAACACTTTAACTACAGGAGAAAGGCTTGCAGAAGAAAGTACGGCATGCGAGAAGGCTCAGCTGGTAAAGTGCTACTCACAAAGATGAGGACCTGAGTTTGGAGTCTCAGGACTCAGGCGCGCCAAGCCAGGTTCAGTAGTGTGTGTCTGTAATGCTGCACTCATAAAGGGAGATGGGATGGGGAGACAGAGGAGTCCCTAGAAGTGTGGGAGCCAGCTAGTCTGACAGACATACCCCACAGCAAACAGGAAGACATCTGTGTGCTTGAAGACGAAAGAGGACTCAGTCTGAGGCCTTCGAATACATGATATTATAAGCACATGACCACGTGAACACAGGGAGAGAAGGCCCTGGCCTTCACACACATGCTGTCATATGCACATGACCACATGAGGTTCTGGCCTTTACGCATATAACATCACATGCACATCATGAATGCAAGGAGAGAAGGGAAATTAAAAATAATAAGGAGAATTTTGGAAGGTATTTTCTTCCTTCCTTTCTTTCTTTCTTTCTTTCTTTCTTTCTTTCTTTCTTCCTTTCTTTCTTCTTGGTAAAATGTGTTTATTTAACATTTATACTGTTCACCCATGAAATTTCAGTTCTTGTGTTGTTGTTGAGTTTTTTATTATTTATTTATTATTATTAATTTTTTCCTTATTCAGTTTACATCCCACTCACTGTCCCAATCCCAGTCAATCCTTCTTCCCCCCTCCCCTCCTCTTCTTTTTCTGATCATTTGGGATTCCCCCTGGGTATCCCCCCGAACCATGGCAAATCAAGTCTCTGTGAGACTAGGATGCATCCTCTCCCACTAAGGCCGGACAAGGCAGTGCAGCTAGAAGAACATACTCCATGTACAGGCAACAGCTTTGGGGTAGCCCCCACTTCAGTTGGCATGTACTTTCTTATAAACCTCTCAGCAAAGGGAACAGAGTTCAGCTGGACATCAGGAAGGCACAAATGTTCATCTATTAAAACAGTACTTGGGCTTACCAGAAGGGGTGTTGTCCAACAGTTATGTTATCCTCAGAAAATACCCATCTGACTCTCTAATGGACCATAAGGAAAATCCCCTCATGACTTCAAAGGTAATTTTATGAAATACATGATCTAGAGTAGATAATCTAAGGGATATGCTAAATTGAACAGAAGAGTCACGTTTTCTAAAAGGAACAGATTTGAATGAACTTAATATAGATGACCTCATTTGCTGAGTAACTAGCAAATAAAACCATACATGTTAACAGTTTCCATAACATTGGCGGATACTATTCCAATAATTATGCTAAAGAATATACAATCAGTGATGGTAATTCTGCCTCATTGAGAGTGTAAAGACTGCCTTAAATGTTAAATAAGTACCCTCGGCCTCACTCTGAGAGGAAATGCAAATTAAAACTACTAGTTTCCATGTCATCTGTTGGCAGAGAGCCAACAGTTTGTTAGCACACTCTGAGTGAACCCTGGGAAGTGGGCTTCTCACACATTTTGGAAATTTAGTAATTACAAGCTCATATGGAGGAGATCCTATCTGCAGAAATTACAGATGGACATACTTGTACCAAATTTCACTCATGGTCAAAATTATTTCTGCCAGTGTTTAATAAATACACCCTTGTTTGTAATCACGAAAAACTAGAGATAGGCAACATCCACCAAAGAGTGAGTTATTTGATTAAGTATAGTGTGTCCTCTGGACCACTATCATGGTTGGTACGTAGTCATGGTTACTACTGTTGTGATGAGTCACCATGACGAAAAGCAAATCGGGGAGGAAAGGGTTTCTTTGGTTACACTTCCACATCATAGTCCATCCCTGAAGGAAGTCAGGACAGGAACTCACACAGGGCAGGAGGAGGCAGGAGGCAGGAGCTGATGCAGAGGCCTTGGAGGGGTCTGCTTACTGGCTTGCTCCTCATGGCGTTCTCAGCCTGCTTTCGTATAGAACTCAGGACCAGCAGCCCAGGGATGGCCCCATGCACAATGGCTGGGCTATCCACCATCAATCACTAGTTAAGAAAATTCCCTACAGACCTGCCCACTGTCTGATCTTATGGAGGCATCTTCTCAGTTGAGGTTCCCATCTCTCAAATGTCTCTTGCCCGTGTCAAGCTGTTATAAAGTTAACCAGCACAACACTGTGGTTATATGTGAACATAAAAATGGGGTGGGGGGAAGTTGCTGTGGGAAGTTCTTGAGAAGAAATGTTGAGAAATTAAGGTGGATGAAAAGGTTTAGAATGTGAAGAAAGAATTGAAAAAATAGGAGAATATCTTCAGTCATACATAAATATAAAAACTGTAAAAGGAAAATATGAAAGCAATCATCTCTCAGGATGAGGAGGGTTGAGGAGTCAGCCTTCAATATGTGAAGAGAGTCTTTATTATGAACATATTTCCTCTTAGAAATGAGTAAAATAATATAATAACTGACAAGAAAGGCAATACCACGAAAGGGTCAAAAAGGCTCATTTCCCAAGTTGACATCACTTCAGAGTAATACATGCTATAGCTCAAGGGTTGGTGAACACCTTTCATGCCAGCTTTGGCTTGTTGCCTGCTTTAGCAATATGTTGTTGGCTTCCCGTAGCTACGACCAAATCAAAAACAGAGGAGTTACTTCTTTTGGCTCATAGCTGCAGAGGTGTCAGTCTCTAATTGGCTGGCTCCCTGGCTTTGGACTCCCCACCAGGCTGAAGATCTAGGTGGCAGGAGCTTTGTGGTCAAGGAGGCCAGGCATGGTCTGAATGTGAAATGGCACTCATAAGCTCGTGCTTGGATACCTCCTTGCCATATGGTGGCGCTGTTTTGGGGAGGTCGTGAACTCTTTAGGAGCCTTGCTGGAGGTCACTGAAAGGTGAGCTTTAAGGTTTTATAACCAGGTTCCACTTCCTGGTCCCCACTTCTCTCCCATGCTCCCTCCTCCTTGATGAAATATGATCCCCTTGAACTAACCTGTCTTTCTTAGTGGAGCCCACAAAGATAACCTGTGACTTGCCAACCAGGCCTCATCAACTCAGGTTCCCCCAACCTTCAGAAACAAGTCCCACAGCTGGGGACCAAGATTTCAACCTGTGAGCCTACAGGGGACAGTTCCTATCCAACCACTAACAACAAATCAGGTTTAATGGAACACAGCCAGTCATCCCTATGTATCATCTACGGCTGGTGTAGTACCAGGGTATCAACCTTGAGTGGTTGAACCATAGAGCTGACAAGGCCTAAACAGTCACTGCTGTGTTTCATAAAAAGATAAAGGAGAGAAGGAATATGTTTTGGTGGAGGTGTAGTCAGGTATGGAGAAAGGGGGTGTCTCTGTGGGCCCATGCTGAGGCATTCCTCCCCCCCTCCCCACCGCCACCCCTGGGATCAGAATAGAGTTTATTCAGGGCATGGAGAGGGGAGTTAAGATGGTAGTAGAGAAAGAGAAAAAGAATAGAGACAAAGAAAGAGAAGAGGAGAGGAGAGGAGAAGAGAGGAGAGGAGAGGAGTAGAGGCCAGCCATGAGCACATGGGGCAGGGGAGAGAGGGGTGAAGGGACAAGGGGACAGAGTGGGAGCAGGAAGACAAGAACAAGAGCGAGAGGAGGAGGCAAGCAGTCCCTTTTATAGTGAGTTAGGCACACCTGGCTCTTGCCAGGTAACTGTGGGGCGGAGCTTAGAGAAAAAGCTAACAGTCACCGCCTACCTTTTACAAAAATACTTTGCCAACCTCTGCCTGGGCTCATATCAAGTCTGAAAAAAGGCATAAGCGAATAAGGAAAGTTGTACACACGCACATCTTGAGATACACATTCCTGAAATTTTATAGCCAACAGAGATCTTCAAGTTTCTCACAACTAGAATCAAATCAGGATCCAAAGTGGCTTAAGCCAATGACTGTTTCTCATCTTGGTTCTTGGTCAGGAGTCTGCTACATGATCTGAGTTGGGCCAATCAGAGCTACAGAAACACAGCTGCCTTGTCAGCAAGGCCAGGCATGCCTGAAGAGACAGAGCTCTAGCCTGGAGCGATACAGAGTCAGCACACTCTGGGAAATGGTAGGGCCTGTGAGACCTAAGAGAAAGTCTGCTAAAATAAATTTGGAAAATGTGTTTTCCTTTAAAAACAAACAAACAAAAAAAAACAAAAAAAAACAAAAAAAACCCAAAAGGGAACATAAATATATGATAGTCTTCCCCCCACCCCACTGCTAATCTTTTGCCTCAAATGGTAATTTCACGTCTGCAGCCGCAGTAGCTCTCTTATAATACCAATGCATTAGGGAGTTAAGTATGTATGTATGTATTACTGTGTTCGCTTGGGAAAACAGAGCTATTCTGGGTGTTTGAGAAATAAAGGCTTTAATGCAGGAATGATTACTTACATGAGTGTCAGAAGACCTCAGGGAACGAAGATCAGGGAAATTGCTGCCTGGAGTTCAGGGTCAGGGAAAGAGACTGAACACTGTAGCCCAAAGGCCTGAAGGGGGGTGGTTCTTAAGTGTTCTCTGGAAACTGCTCAGTTGCCAACCATCTCCAGAAACTCCCATAGACTTCTAGTCTACAGCACTGATTCTCCAGCCAGCCCCAAATACCCTGTGAATCTTAACTGGCCTGCTCTTTCCCATGTCTTTGACACCTCCTCTTTGTCTTTTGTGTTTTCTAGGACCCAGGAGGAGAAGGCCTCAGCTTCTCCTGCTCAGGGAAGAGGAGACTGTGGGAGGCGCTGGGGATGAGTTAAAGATGTGCGATCCAGCACACAGGCAAAGGTATAAGCCTCCAGGGCATCACCGAGCAACCGCAATAGTATCAGCAAACACCAGCCGCATGGGTTCACATTACGGAAGAGGAGGTTCCAGCTTGTTTAAGTGAATACTTCTTACACTTTTCCTACTCACACCTCTTTTGCCCTAAAAAGTTTTAAGTGATGAATGTACACACACACACACACACACACACACACACACACACACACACCAGGATCTAGGATTAGGTTAAAAAAAAAACACAGACCTGGGATGTCTATGAGGGAGGCAGGAAGACACACCTTAAATGTGGGTGGTGGCACCAGACTGAATGGAAAGGAGAGAGCGAGTGAGCATCTGTCAGTCTCTGTTCCCTGACTGTGAATGCTGTGTGGCAGCCACCTGATGCTCCTGTCCTCATACTTTCCCTGTCACAATGGACTGGACCTTGAACCGTGAACACAAATAGTCCCTACTTTTTCTTAAGTTGCTTCTCTGGTATTTTGTCACAGCAGTGAAAAAGTAAACAATGCAATATGTTTATAAAGTAGGTATACAAGTCAAATGTTTACTGACAATAAATTATAAAAATGCACTCTAAAAACAATTACTGATATATATATATATATACGTACATATATAAAATCTCTATCTCTATCCCTCATCTCTATATCTATACACTCTTACCGTGTGTTAAAGAGTAAAGCAGGAACTGGAGATTTGGTCCCATGGTAAATAAGATTCAAGTTCTGTTCCCAGTACTTTGGGTGGCTCACAGCAGCATGTAACTCTAACTCCTGGGGATGCATTGCACTCTTCTGGCTTCCTCGTGTACCTGTACTCATGTGCACACACTATACACAGACACACACCCCTACAAATATATATATATATTTTTTAATATTAAAAAACATAGGGGTAGAAGGGGATGGTTCCATTACTAAAAGTTCTTTTCCTGTTCATGCAGAGGGCCCAGGTTCTATTCCCAGCTCGTCCTCAGAGGCTCACACTCTCCTGTAACTTCAGTTCCAGAGAATTTGATAACGTCCTCTGCCTTCCACAGGTGCTGTGCCCACATGGTAGGTTTAACAGGCAAGCAACATGCTTATGGATACAAAGTAAAATGTGAAGCTTTAAAACCTAAAGCAATTTTGCATACTAACAAGATGGAAGTACTCTATCATATTCACATAAGGGATTACTCTCAGCTGAGTATGTGACATGACGAAATGTAGACCATCTTTAATATTTTTGAGTGTTGATTAGAATTTTGATTTTAGCACCAACAATGCTGAGAAGGCCACTTGACATAAATCTATGGCAGACCATGTTGAGGGCCATTTCTTAAATTACTAGAAATTCTGTCCTAATCTCAAGCCAGAATTTATTTAATGATTTTTGAAAGTGAAGCTCAAGTCAGCAACCCAATCAGCAACCTGTGAAATCAGACATTCTAGGGGTCTGGAGAGATGGCTCAGTGGTTAAGAGCACCGACTGCTCTTCCAGAGGTCCTGAGTTCAATTTTTAGCAACCACATGGTTGCTCACAACCATCTGTAATGGGATCCAATGACATCTTCTGGTGTGCCTAAAGACAGCTACAGTGTATTCACATGCATAAAAAAATGAAGTCAAACATTCTAATACAACCAAATCCAAAGACCTCATAACTTGATCCAACATGACAAAGAATGAGCATACTGTGAAAAGGCTTTGTTTTCTAGAAAGAATAAGCTATCATGTTCTTATAAGAACAGAAGCACATGGTAAACCCTGTCATGGAACCATCCTGAATCTGAGGCAAGATGCTTCAGGTGGTGGTCACTGGCCTTGTGTGTCACAACCGCCTTGATAGCACAGGGACCATGCTTGTGTGCTCAGAACCGACCCTGTAGCAGATTCACGTGACTCAACTTTTGCAACTGCAGCTGGAAACCTCTCAGATTCATTATGGGCTTCATTTTGAATTAATTATATGTTGTTACATGCTCAGGAACCTCTTATGGTTGCCAAATTTTTCAGAGGCCCCATAGTCAGTTACAAACCCGTGTCACAATCCACCATTTAAGAGGCTGTGGTTTTAGCTACTACCTCCCGGCTGTTACATTTAGCCAAATGCTTGCCTAACTGATACGCCTTCCTTCTTTGGAAGCCACAAGGTTATGGACACAGAAGCGCAAACTTCCAGAAGGAAATACAAAACTGATTGGCCTTAGGTCCTGAAGTCTAAAACTGAACAGCACCCTTGATTCAGTGGTAGCAAAGAATGACACAATATGCTTGTGGTGACTCGTTTGTCAATTTGCCATCACCTAGGATCACTGGGAAGAGAATCTCCATAAAGGATGGTTGGCCTGTGGGCACGCCTGTGAGAGATTGTCTTGATCGTCAGAATTGATGCGGGAAGAACAAGCCTGACTATGCAGTACCATTCTCTTATTTGGGGCCATAGAGAGTTCTGGCTGAGCACAGAGCGTGCGTGGTTTCTCTCTCTGTTCTTGATTATGGATATTATTGAAACCCTAGACAGTGCTAGCCGAGCACTGAGCATGCATGCATCTCTCTTTCTCTGCTCCTGACTGAGGATATGATGTGACAGGCTGCTCCAAGCTCCTGCCACTCTGGCTCGGTTACAGCAACAACCTGGGAGCCGAGCTGAACCAGCCCTTTTTCTCCTCAGTTGCTTGTTGTCAGGATATTTTACCTCAGCGAGAGCAACGAAGCTAGGGCAGAGATAATGCTATGCTCTAGATTACTGTCTCATTCACGAATACTTCCCATGGGGCTTCTGCACGCACCCCTTGATTGTGCAGATATCACTTGTCTTTATTCTTCAAGGCTAAACCAGTTGCTTCATGAAAATGTCTTTGGTGAGCTCTTTAACGTAAGCTCTCTCTCCCCCTGGAGACATGTTTACCTTCATACTGGATTTTGAACAAGACTGGATCCCAGTAATTTCTTCATTCTTCTGCCACAAGGCTCAGCACACTGGCCTGCGTGAGTGGCTGTGTTGACTGTAGGAGGCAGGCCCATCCCCTTGCTTGCTGTCTGTGGATGTCTTCTTGCTAGGGTGGCAGAGTTGGTCTGAAGCACACAGTAACAATACCCACATGGCTGACAGCATTTACTCTGTGGGCCTTCACAGAAAAAGCTTCTGTGATGGTTTGTATATGATTGGCCCAGGGAGTGGCACTATTAGAAGGTGTGGCCCTGTTGGAATGAATCTGGCCTTTTAGAGTAGGTGTGGCACTGTGGGTGTGGGCTTTAAGACACTCATCCTAGCTGCCTAGCTGCCTGGAAGTATGTCTTCAGATGAAGATGTAGAACTTTCAGCTCCTCCTGCACCATGCCTGCCTGGATGTTGCCATGTTCCTGCCTTGATACTGGACTGAACCTCTGAATCCATTAGCCAACCCCAATTAAATGTTGTTCTTTATAAGACTTGTCTTGGTGTCTGTTCATAGCAGTAAAACCCTAACTAAACAGCTTCCCACTCCAATTCTATCAGATTGTAAATTAGTATTATTCATTTTAATATTCCCTACAGTGCTTAGATATTGCCTTTGTGGTGTGAGTCACCACCTTCCACTCTTTCCCGGCTGTAACTTTCCATTAAAGTTTTAGGAATGTCCCCTCATGGGAACCCAAGAGATTGAGGAGAAGGACTGACTTTACCTAGTCACTTTATTCACTGTGTATGTGTCACCCAAAGTAGAAACATACTCATTCAGTAAATATCAATTGTTATGCACTAAGCTCAGGGCTAGGGCCTTTGGACACAAAGTCGCCCCACAAAAGCATGCATTCAAGGCTTTGCCTCCAGCTGGTGGCACTATTGACAAGTGACTGAATCACAGAAGTGCCAACTTCAGTAATGAGTTTATTAAATAGATGATTGGAAGGCGGGGCCTAGTTGGTAGAAGTAGCTCATTGGATGTGTCTCTGTGTCTCAGACACCTCCTATCTCTCCTTCCTCTCCTGCACTCACCTCTGCTTCCTGGCTGCTATGAAGGAAGTTGCTTTTTTTTTTCCATGTCCATCTACTTTGATGCTTTGCTATAGCCTAAAGGCAACAGAGCCAGTTGATCATAGATAGATTAACACCTCTGAAGCCATGATACAAGAGATATCCTTCCTCCTCTAAGTCAATTTCCTTGGGTATCTTGGTACAAAGATGGAAACTGACTAATACTGTCTGAGATCGGACAATGAAGGTCCCCGTCCTACATTCTAGATTCCGGTTATAAAGCTGCATGGAACACTCCCACAGATTTGCCGAGACCTGAGGAACTTAGGCTAACACAGCTCTGTTCAGTTTTCCTGTGCACACAGGAGGCTTCAATGATTTCCCCCAAGTCACTTGACCTGTTGGTAAAGCCTACCTTGGACTTCAGTTCTTGAGTCCTGGCTCTCACGGCCCTTTCACGTCTGAGGACTGAAGCTAAGGTGCTCACTTCCATCACATACAGGAGTCCCATCAATACTGCCCTGGGAGTCCCTCCCCTGCTCTACACTCTCACCATCCTTTCCTGTCTTCTTCCTGACAGACATCCTTACTGCGGTGAAGTGATATAGGGCTTTGATTTGCTTTTCCCTGGTGGTTAGTGACCCTGAATATTCTCATACACCTATTAACTGTGTGCATGCTTTCTTCTTTTAAGAATCATCCATTTAAGGCTATGGTCTACTTTTAGAACCATGTTGTTTGACCACAAAAGGGGGCAATAAAGCATGTAGATTTGGTTGCCCAAGAGCGCCACTCCTCCAACTAGCGAGTGCCCCACAGGATACTCTTTAACTGACACGTAGGAATGGTTGGGGTGTTTAATACTTGCTGGTTATTCAGACTGTTTTGAGGAATATGAGAGAAAGGTAGCTGGTAAGCTTGTCATTCTTTAATCTCACTGTATCTGTTAGCCATGGCTGTGTAACAAATATCCCTCAGTCTTAGAAGCTTAAGAATATAACTATTATTTTGTAGTTCTTACAATTAGAAATCCTTGTGCAAATATGGAAGTCTCGTGATTCTGGGTCTCTCAGGACTGTACTCATTTCATGGTTGAAAATGGAAGTACCTGCTTTCTGGCTCACTACTGTGGCTGTTGGCTGGCCTCAGATCCCACGAGTTGCTGGCCAGAGACAATGGTTTCTTTTCTCATGGTGCTTCTTGTACATATGTGCATGTACAGGTGTTGGGGGGAAATGCAGGTTTTATTTGATGCAAGCGCTCCCTGGGCAGAGGAAACATAGAAACATTCAGACAGGCTTGGGTCCTGGGAGATTCTTTTCTGGATCACCAGGAAGTTGAGCCGCCCTTACCATCTGCCTGCATATGACACTACTAAGACCAAACACAGAGCGACTGCTCTTCACACCAAGCACTGGGTCAAGTTCTTTTTCCGTGCTCATTCTTTCCTTCTGAACAGAACCCTTCTAGGAAGGAACAGTCCATAAACACTGAGGCATGGAGGTGAAGTGGCTCACCAAATGGACCTGAGGAGAATGGATTTAGGATGGTGCCTGGTGGTGTCTTCAGAGCCATCGTATACCATGGTCTCTTAGCAGGAGATTTAAGCTGGTGCAAACTGATTATTTGGTTTTCCCACTCTGCTTCACCCTCTCCAGACTCTGACACTTTTTGTCCTGATCTGACTTGGTCCTCTGTACTTTTGGTGCCAGATTTCTGGAAAGTAGTCTATGGTCTCTTCTTCCGGCTGTGTGAGTGATGATATCCAATCCAACCACTAAACTTGCTAAAGGAAACTGGTGAAATTCTAATCGCTAAGACAAAGGTTCACTTTTTAGCTTCAACAAGGCCATAACAGGCACCTAAGGACCTGAGTTCATGTATACAGTGACTCACACACAGGAGTATCCTGAACAGACTGGAAACCATTTTTTCTACATGGAATGGCTTTAAATCCAGAGCATGCAATATCTGATCGTTTCTAATGTCTGGGAATAATAAACTTGTGGACTCTCAGATCATCTACACATGTGCTTTTAACAACCCCTCTGAAAGCACTTTCTATATTACAGCCCCTGGAGTCTTCTTAAAGCACACACCGGATCACCTGACTCATCTTAAACACATTCTACATCTACCTTCAAACCCTCCCAATGCTCTCAAGTTAAAACAATGTACAATATCCTTCAGCCTGACTTCTCCCATTCCTCTCTACGATCTGTGTGGCAGCTATACCAGCCTTCTCTTGAGTTCCTCGCATTCCCCTCTCCAGCACCACAGGGCCTTTGCTTCTCTTTCCTTTCTTCCTCTGATCCATCCTTATCTGCAGTTCTGCGTCCTCGGGTAAGGCTCCCATTCTGTTGTCCATCAACCTCCCCTCAACTGCTCCTCTAGTGTCTGCCGCGGTTTACAGGACAGGCTTACCCGGGGCTGACTGATGTGGTTGTGAGGACAGGAGCCACGTCTCTCGGGTTTCCTGCTAGAGTGGGTCTTCATGCTTTTCCAGGATCTCATTGATCCTTGTCCACATCACGATCCTGCATTTCCTCCTTATGTTTCTGAACAATGTTCCATAGTGTTCTCAGATAAGCTCATTTGATATTAACAAGCCACACAAGTATGAGGGCTTCAGTTTGATTTCCCAGAACCCATAAAAGGCTGGATATGATAGCAGCTTCCTATAATCCCAATGTTGTATGACAGTGGTTCTCAACCTTCCTAACGCTGCGGGCTTTAATACAATTCCTTATGTCGTGGTGACCCCTGGTCATAAAATTATTTCTGTTGCTACATCACAACTGTCATTTTCCTACTGTTGTGAGTCACCATGGAAATAGTTTTGGAAACAGAGGTTTGGCAGAGGGATTGAGACCCACAGGTTGAGAAACATTGCTCTGTGGTAAGACAGGAGGCTAACCTGATGTACCAAAAGGAGCAACATCTGAGCATGTAATTTGACCTCGATATGCATGCCTTAGTACATGTATGCCCACTCTCACACACAAAGATGAAAGGATGGTCCCACACAGGTGACTGTGTCTTATAATCTATTTTAATAGTTTCTACTCTCTTTCAGACATGGCCTCCTGCCATTAAACAGCCAGGAGTCACCAGATAAATTCTGTTATTTCAGATTGATAGTATATTGGTTCATGAAACATGGGTAAAAAATAAATGCCATTTTAACGTGCACTTTTCTGAGAAAGGGCATATCACCTCTCTTTGTTCAAAGGGATTAGTTAATATTCTACCATGAGTCTCATTAAAATTTACGTTTAATAAATGTTGGCTATTAAATTGGTGGTGAGGAGGTCTGTTTCTGGAAAGCTTTTCATTTTCTCCGATGAGAGTCTATTTATTTTTATAAGGAACCCAGCAAAGTTAATCATAAGGTTGGGAGTGGCTGAACCTATCAGTTAGGTACATTTGTTCATTTACCTAACCTTTGACAATGAGCAACGAAACACAATTTTATTTTGCAAATTTATAGGACTTAATCTTCTTTACACACATTTTTAAAATTCCGGTGTTACCGAACAAGATGAACAGCTGTGAATATATATGAGAAACCAATAAAATATAACTGGCCCTTGTCTCTACAGTAACCTCTGTACTTTCCAGGGGGGCTTCTATCGCTGTAATTCTAGTCTCTCAATGATCCTGCTGATCTTTAGCTCTGACTTTTGTCCTTTGGGGATGGGCGGAGCTAGCTGTAGAGGAAGAAGGTATAAGCACTGCCCCAGACAAGGAAAAGTTCCTACACAGGGATTTTCGGTCCGCAAGTTTGCTGAAGTGAGAATTGGGCAATAGCTAATACAGTCTAGGAAAAGTTAATTTGGTGACCGAACGTAAGCAGGTGTAAATAATGAATTCTTGCAGTCAAAGATTGAGCTGCAAAAAAAAAAAAAAATATGTCCTGGCAATTGGAAAACACAGGAAAAAGGTGACATTCTTTGTGTGAGAGTGTGTCCGCCTGGCTGCAGCTCGGACATCTGCCCTCCCCAAGTTTTCAGGGCAGCACAACGGGGACAGAGACGACCTGGCCACTCCGCACATTCAGCCCAGAGGCTGGACCCACGCGCCCAGGGCCCCGCACCGCGCCTGCGCGCCCAGTCACGTGGCGGGCGCTCCGCGCTGAGCGGGTTAAAAGTCAGGGCCGCCGAGCACCCGGCCGGGCCGTGCTCCCTGCGTCCCTTCAGCCAACTCGGACGTGGGACTTTCTGCTCCTGCAGTCGGGATCCACGCGGGGAACCGAGCCGAACCTCCTGGTGCCCTTCCCTAGGGCCCCGAACAGGCCAGCGCGCGAAACCGCGTCTTTCAACTGACAATGAAATCGTAGCCGCGGCCGGCGGCGAATAGGCGCGAGGCCGCAAGGCGGAGGGGGAGGGGGGGGAGGGCCATTCAGCCGAAGCCCCGCCCAAGGCCCCGTTCGCCCTCCTATTGGCGCACGCCGCCATTCCGGCCACGCCCCTTAACGGACCTGTCGCTCTGTGACAGGCGGAGGGGCCAGTTCCTGTTGGGCGAGGGGGCGGAGTCAAAGGTTGCCTGAGCTCCGCCTGGACTCCAGGGGGCTCCTCCCCCTTTGTGCTCCTCGCGGCGGGGCGGGCGGGGGAATGTCATTGCCGCTCCGAGCCACCGCTCCTTTGGCGCCCTCGTCCCGTCGGCTCTCGCCGCCACCGCCGCCTCCTCAGCCGCACGGGGGACACGGATGGCTAGTGGGGCGCAGGGGCCTTTTGGGTTGAGACCGCGGCGGTCGCGGCTGCTGCTGAGGCGGAGACTCCGGATCGCTGCCGCCGCCGCCTCCACCCCCAGTGTCCCGGCCTCGCGGTGCTGAGGGCGGGAGCGCGCCCAGCTCTTCCTCCGCCTCCTCCTCCTCGTTGTCGTCGCCGTCGCCCTCCTCCTCCTCCTCCTTCTCCTCCTCCTCTGGGTCTCCGCCCAGCACCCCTCGCTCCAGGCGGCGGCGGTGGCCGCGGAGGACGAGCGAGACCCGCCGCCGGGGCACAACATGGCGGAGCCCTCGGCCCCGGAGAGCAAGCACAAGTCGTCCCTCAACTCGTCCCCGTGGAGCGGCCTCATGGCTCTGGGGAACAGCCGCCACGGGCACCACGGGCCCGGAGCCCAGAGCGCGTCCAGGGCGGCGGCGCCGCCGAAGCCGGGGCCCCCCGCGGGGCTGTCCGGGGGCTTGTCGCAGCCGGCCGGGTGGCAGTCGTTGCTCTCCTTCACCATCCTCTTCCTGGCCTGGCTGGCCGGCTTCAGCTCTCGCCTCTTCGCCGTCATCCGCTTCGAGAGCATCATCCACGAGTTCGACCCGTGGTGAGTGTGCCCGCCCTTCCCCCGCAGGCAGCCCGTGGTCCCCGTTTGTCCGGAACCCCTTGGATCCCACCCGGTCTCCCGCGGGCCGGGCCGGGCGCGCCCCCTGCCCGCTTGGCGAAGTTTGCCCGGGAGCGGAGCCTCGGTCCTCGGCCGCCGGGGTGGGCCGGCTCCGCGCGGCGCCTCTTCCCCGCCGCGCCCCGGCTTGCTCCGGGGGGCCCCTTCCCCACGCCCTCTCCGCCGCAGCTTTGCGCCTTGTTGCATTTTATTTCATTTTTCTTCTTCCTGCCTTCGGAGCAGCTCCGGGATTGCCTTCTGGCCGCTGGAGGTGACTGGAACCTCTGGTCCGCTCAGCCTCGCAGTTTCATGCTTTCTTTCCCCTTGTGTTTTGCCTCTCTTGGAGAGTGGAGTGTTAGAATTTAGGGTGAAAAAAAAATTATCCCGAAAGCGAACGCAGTGGTAGCGCCTCGTGTTTTTCCCAGCACCAGGTATTTTCAGAAGTGTCTCTTTTCCCCCCTAAGGCCCTTAAGTGCTCTCAGCTCGCCACACTGTTTGCACAGTTGTGTTGCGTTGCTTTTTAGAACAAGATCGTTATTCTGTTAGCCGAACTCTCACCCTCGTTGTTACCACAGTATCCGACAGCGTTGCGTGAGTTCTTTTAATGGTCTCTGCAGGAAGGTCTGTGGAGAGAAGAACAAACCGTACCACAATGCTGGGAGTCTAGATTGTGGTGCCGGAGTTGCACACGCTGCATGGCACTCACTGACCTGAAGGCTTTAGCGACTTAACCCAACTCTGAACACAGAGTTACCTAGGGAAGATTGCTTTTTAACTTTCTCTCTCCTGGCCCAACCTGAGTTTTTTATGTAGTTTTTCTTCAGAGAAACAGAGAGAGATTGAGAGAACGCGAGCGCGCCTCTTTAAACTAGTTGATTTCTCTGGCTGCCCTATCAACCTTGAATTAATCTTACTTGTAATTAGACCTAATTAAACGGTAGGGTATTTGTCTTACCATTTGAAATGCACAGAGAATCTTCTTAAGAGTTAGTATATAGATGGGTTATAAATGCGAGGGGACTTACATGTTAAGTATCGAATTTAAGTTGTACTAAGAAAAATATTTATGCTGCAATATCTATTGAACCCCAGAGGGGCCTAGTCAAGGAAAACCATTGAGAAGCAGTGAGCTACGGTGGCCTGCTGTGAGGTGTTTTCGTTCCATTTTAGAGGTTTTGATTTTTTTTCTAACATTAGATTTGCTTTATAAATGACCATTATGTCATTTGGAACCAGAGAAGAAAATCATATTGGTGGAGTTTACATACAAACCTACGAATATTTGTGAAGTCTTCCGAACTGGAGAGAGTGTTCTTTTGAAACAGTCAATTAGATTAAAACTGAAATTGACCAGAAATGAAAGCCGCTAGAATTTACTGAACAACATAGAAAGAGAAAGTTGTGTCTTTTCAGATGAAGATAGCACGGGGTGTAACAAAAACTGGAAATATTTCCAGAGTAATTTTACAAATATTTCCATAAAGTAACATTCTTTTTTTTTTTTTTAAACAAATGGAAGGCTGTTAACTGCTAAGAGTTCACTCAGAAGCCGAATTAATGATTACAGATAAATGCACACATAAATGATGAGGCGATTTTAAAGTTTCCTTTTGTCATTTTCTCCATAGTAAAGCTGAGTACTGAGAAGGCTTAGATGGCTTTAGGAATTGAGGAGCATAACTTTTTTTTTTTTTATCCATGGAAATCTATTTTGTTTCTATTCTGCTGTGTATGGAAACACAGTTCAGATGTATTTGTCTTTGCTCTGAGTCTGCTCCACTTAAATTTTAATTCACATATACTGATCTGCAAGTGTCCACAGCTAAGGCCTACTTAGCGATTCCGTCTATCAGTGTTAAATGTTTGTTTATTCTTGATGAAAGGTTTATGCTTGGAATGTTAGAACATTCTAATTAGCAGGCAGGAGTAGTAAAGGGATTGTCCCTGCACCTCACTGTGCCTGGTGACTTGTGTGTGTGAATCTCGTGGAATGCCTAATTCAAGAGACCTAATGAGAGAAATCAAGTTCAAACAAAAAGAATAGTTTTTCTTTTCGTAGCTCTTGCTAATCGGCATGCCATTCATTCTTCCATCTCATAATCATTCTTGAAAATTTTTTACTAAGGGAGCTTGTGTAGCCTGCCTGTTGACTCTTAAAACAGTTTTCTCCAAAGCTAATAACAGCAGTCTCACATACTAGCTTGGAAGTGGCTCAGATTACCATGCAGCTATGACTGGAACCTTTAGTAATATTTAAATGTTCTCTCTGCCTGTTTCTACAAACCAATTCTGTTCTGCCCACACCTCCTTCAGCCCTCCCCTCCCCACTCCCCATTTCTGAATCCTTTTTGTGAAAGGATTGGTGAGTTGCTTCTATAAATTTTACAGTCCCTCTTGAATTGTGAGACTTCAGATGGCTGCCAAAAGTGAGTTGTCACCAAGTTACATCTGTTTTTAAATTTTTTCCCCCAAGTTATATATCTTACCAACTGCTGTAGGATAAGAGGTTATTGACTTAACTACCTTTTATTTTGATAACTTAGCAACACTTTAGGGTATAATCTCACTTTTTGTGCCAGTGATTTTCTCCCTTCTCAGTTGAGTTGATGAGATTCTGGGCAGCAGTTGAGACTGTTCTGTAGGTACCAGACATTTGGTTGACCAACTAGTCTAATACGCATGCATCTAACTTTATCCTTTTCTCTGACATTGTATGTAGTTCTTGGATAGTTCTGCTGTGATTATGAACACTTGCATGTTACATTATTAGCCTGCCCTTCCTGTTAGCTTCTGACAGGTTGTGGTAGCTCACCCCTTAGCACTACTTGGAGGAGATGGCCTTGTTCTTGTGGCACAGCTTTTTAGGGGCTTCTCTCTGGAGAGAATTTGGGAATTTAGAATTTAAAGCTTTAGGCTTTAGCTGAAACTATGGTATAAATAGGTTAATTAGTGTAAACATTTTTCAAAGGAGTGATAAGCCTTGGAAAGTAAGCTGTTTAGGAGTTGGGGACTGCTTCCTGTCTTTTTGAGGTCTCCCATGTTTTTCTTCACTTTACAGATCACACACACACACACACACACACACACACAAAACCCGTTGACCTCATTTCTGAAGAAGACAGAATGCTTAGCAAAAGCAAGCAGTTTTAGAACAGAAAGTTTCCCAGATCTTTTCGAGCTTCTGTGACTGGGATCACTAGCAGCAGCAGTCTGGCAGCACTTCCTGATGGGATGACACCACCACTGCTTTCATTGTAATCTACACTTTCTGGCCGAGAGCTTCTGGGATCCTTGAGTTAGAAGTACATGTAATAGGAAGTGCTTGAGTGGCTGCATTTGATGATGGCTTTGAATCTCTGCCCACTTGTAGTCATTGTTCCCTTCTTGTAGGCATCATGGCTTTCATGAAGCATAAGGTAAATCCTGAAGCAGATAGGATCTATCATTAAAGCCCTTGGAATCTTTGCTTTTCCTTGAGGATTTTCTTTGCTTTAGGGCCAGACTAGGCAGGACTACATACTTCAAGTCATAAGTGGTTTGCATGAAGACAATTGGTTGTCTACTGAGCATTAGAAACTAAAGTTTCCCTTCTCTGCCTCTGAACCTATGGAGGTAGAAGTGTCTTAGCAGCCTGTGTGTCCCTGACCTCCAGTCTTCACGCTATCAAAAGTGTTGAATGTATAGAAAAAATATAAGATAGTCTTCATTGTACTATCTTAATATTTACCAGTACATGGGTGTTTTCAGAAGTAACTAATACCAAAGGTGATGTTTTCTAAAGTGAAATCATAACAGTACTGCAGCTGCTTTGAGTTAAAAGCCTCTGCGTTTCAGTAGATCTGCCTTCTTTCTGCTAAGTGATTGTGCTATGAGTTTTCAACATCCAGGAAAGTTGAGTTTTAGAGTGAACATTCACATCAGTACTGCTTTTGTTCTCTGATTGATACATTTTTATTAACTCTTCAATGTCTATGGCTATGCTTACACCCTTCTTCTAGACTCAGAAGTCTAGAGAGACTACTGGTGCACTGTCCTGTGATCCAGGATGCTTGCTACCTTGCTTCCTCCACTTCATGATAAAGGACAACTTTTTTTCTGGACTGTGTTTGTTTTCTGTAAAACCGGAGCCCAGCAGGTACAACTAACTCTTTTTGTATCTTCACTTGGATTGCAGGCCAGGATCCGATTCCATCCCTTTCAGGTTTTGGTCAGTGATCTGACCTGAGTACACTGTAAGCCAGTTTGTTACATGTCTTGGCTCTCTTGTCTGGAGAGAAAAATCTGAAGTGGTTGATTTTTGGTTTTATTCTATTTCACTAATGAAGAACTTGTAAAGTCTTGAATTGTCTTATTATTTAGCCTGTTGTCACTACCATGTTTCATCCAAACAATACAGAGCCTGGAAACATATACATCCAAATTAAAGGGGCACACTAGGGACCACCCTGCTGATTCTGAGTGATGTTACTTCTCAGTGTGAACCAACCTTCTCTCCTCTCTCTCTCCCAGGAGCTTGCTATGAAGTCCAGGCTGGCAGGCGGGGTTAACAGTGTGTCCTGCTTCTCACTTCACCTTCTTCTGCCATGAATAATTTCTTGAAACTTAGATATGGATAGAAATGGCAGTACATGGGATAAAGAAAAGAGCTCTGTGTCTATTGGGAGTAAGCGTAGGGAGAGTTGGGGCACTTGTTCCAGAAGCTCCTGGAACTTGGAGTAAATTTGTTTACCGGTGGTGTTGGCTAGCCAAAATATCGAACCACTTTTTATAGTTTGAATGTTGGGAAAAATGCTTTCTTAGTCTGAGACATCAAAATATTTTGGAATATACTTTACAACATAAATTAGTAAATGTTTATTCATATCTGTACCAATTGTCCATTCAAATTTGTATCATTTAAGATAAGCAAATCTGTGAATTACACTAATTAAGTTCATCTGTAACCCTTCCTTTGTGGAATATGTTGTAGGAAACATTAACAGAATTTTCAAATGATATGTGTAAGTTCAACAGTGTCTCACTTTGTAATACTTATCTTTCAGTTGAGGAAATGGGGTGTAATTTTTTGTTTTCATAGACAAAGCATATTTTAGTTCAGTGGTCTCCAGATCTGCCTGATTCCAAAGTCTGTTTTTATGTACCCTGCCTGTAAGGCAGATTTAAAAGAAAATGTCTCTCTTACTCTTTTTTTTTTTTTTTTTGAATCCTTCTTGAAACTGGATTGCTTTGTGTAGCTCTGGCTGTCCTGGAACTCGCTCTGTAGACCAGACTGGCCTCAAACTCAGAAATCCACCTGCCTCTGCCTCCTGAGTGCTGGGATTAAAGGTGTACAACACCAATTTAATTTGCTTCTTAGTCATCTCCTCTAAGTCTTTACCGTCAAAATGCCTAGTCACAGCCCACTCTAGTGAAGTAAGCGTGCTACTTAGATGGATAGCTAGTTATTGTGATTGTTTTAATGTAGGGGAAGAAGAAAAGTTGATTTAAGTTTAGTTTTTTGTTGAAGATGAGAATGAATTTTCAGAAATGGGCCTTTTAGGAAGTAGCCCACTGAGAAGAAAAGATGATTGAATCTAGCTAAGTATTTTCACTAAGATTTGTAAAAAGTTCATAGTGTTGAGTTTGGAGGTATTACATCATCCCAGCATGAGGATTTTGAGTGAATAGCTATGCTCTTAGAGTAGACTCCGAATTCTAGAGGTAAATAGATTCTTAAAGTATATGTGATCACTTGTCTTGTTTCCAAGATAAAGGGCCTGAGGAGCATGCATAAACTGCCTAAAGGGAATTGAGGCCTCTTCATACTGAGGTGGTTTTTAAAGTTATAACTTCAGAATATGAGAAGACATTCTTTGTATATTACTGTTCATTTTGAATTGAGGGTGTTGAAAATAATAACAGTTCACACACAGATGTAGAAACAGGACTTTTGTATAAAGTTTAATTTGGAGTTGGTGATATAAAAAAGCTTTGGGCGTGAATTGCCTGTCACTGCCATAAATTAAGTTTTAAAACTATTCTTTTATTACTGTGTGCTCATGCTTATCAAAAGAAATGTTCTTGGATAGAGTAGTCATTTTATTCATATTAGTAACATTCTAAAGTATCAGTTGATAAGCAAGTTGATGAGTTTCTTTTCTAAGCTTTATAAACGTATAGCACTTCCCAGTTAAACAGTTTTCCCCTAGTATGGGCTTTTAAAAGTGATTTCTAGTCCTCTCAACTTAACAAGACTTCAAATTATTATTATTTTTTAACTTAAAGTATTGACAGCTTCTTGTTCTCCGTTTCTCAGTATCTAATGTTGCAATTGATGGTGTGTGTGTGTGCGCGTGCACACTCGTGTGCATGCATGCACACCTGTGTACCAATGTTGAAGGTGAATTATTGTCTGCAACATTACAAAAATTAAAATGCATAGTAAGTCATTCCTGAAGTGTGCATTATGCATGCCTTACATTATTTTGCTGCAGGTCAGATTTGTCTGAAGAAAAGCATGAGGCCAGATTGAATGACATGGAAGAAAAGGATCTTGTCCCCAAGTTTATTTATGAAAGTAAATAAATTATTTCACCATGTGCAATCCACAGCAAAAACAGTGAATGTAGAATTATCCAAAAGAAAGCAGCACTTTTGATATATTCTTTGGAAATAAATCTCAAGTGCTTATGTTAAAAAGAGCAAAAGGTGCATTTGCAAAGGCTTTTATTATAGGCAAAAACGGGTTTCAGTCTTACGAAGGAGACTTACAGTACACAGTAGATGAGGACCCATCTGACCATTTTCATCACTGCTTCTCCAGTCCCTGTCTCCCACACTGTAATGGAACCTAAGTGTCTGTGTCCTGACTTGTGTCATAGGCGGTCAGCTTTCTGTAGTGCTACAGTCACAGCTTAGTTAACCTGTTTTAGTCAAGTGGAATTGTAGCTTTTGTAGCCTGCTCTTGTTCATCTTTTTTGGTTAGAAGAGGAGTCAGAACATTTGGGCAATAAGTAAGGTTCAGTCTAGCACCTAAGATTTTGCCTGTTCTCTTTATAGCAGGAAGTACCTGTAAAAAGAAAAGGGGGGGGGAGATAACAAGATGTCAAATGATCCTGTAAAGAATTTTTTTTTAAAGCTTCACTGTCCCTTTTTTTTTAAGATTTTATTTATTTTATATATATATATATATATATATATATATATATATATATATATATATGACAAGTACACTGTAGCTGTCTTCAGACACACCAGAAGAGGGCATCAGATCCCATTACAGATGGTTGTGAGCCACCATGTGGTTGCTGGGAATTGAACTCAGGACCTCTGGAAGAACAAGCAGTGCTCTTAACCGCTGAGCCATCTCTCCAGCCCCAAGAATTTTTTAAATTTATTATTTTATGTGGTTTATCTGCATGTATGTGCATCTGCATACCAATTGCCCACAAAAGCCCAAAATTGCAATTTTGCACTGCCATGTAAGTGTTGGAGATTGAACCTAGGTCCTCTGGAAGAGCAGCCAGTGCTCTTAACCACTGAGCCATCTCTCCAGCCTTAGATATCAAATGATCTTAAAGCCAACTCTTTTAGATAGAGTCATCCTTTTCTCTAGATAACCCCTGAAAGGTTGAATCTTTCAGAAGACACAGGATATAGGAAGCAGGGCGTGGGGACATCATTTGGGAGAGAAACGATAACGGAATAAAAAAAAGTTACTGTTCAAGAACTGGGCTTTGGTTAATGAGCTACAGTGGTGTTGGCCATGGTGTATGTCTGCAGTCCTAGCTATTTTGGGAGACCGAGAGGTGCAGGGGTGATGACCACCTCTGCACACACTATACTCCTGCTGCCTCCTGGTATGCCTGCTCCAGTTCTCTCTCCCTCTGGGTTTGCTCATCTCCATCCCTTCCACCAGGGCCAGCTGTCCTTTGCTACCCAGGTGATGTGCAGGGCCAGCTCACCAACTCTTATGACCTTGGAGTCAGCTCTCCTGACTGCTTCGAGGGGTGAGGGGTCAGAGGGCATCCCCCACTACTAGTAGAGGAGTGGCAGGGCCAGCTCTCCCTAGCTCTGTCCTCAGAGCTGGCTCCTCCACTCTCCCTCGCTCCCTCTTGACCTGGGTCAGCATTACTGAGCTGACGAGGTGAGGTACAAGGCCTATTCTCCAAAGTGAAGGGCAGGATAGCTCTCCTGAGCTCATGACCCTGTGGGCAATTTTCTCGACTGCTGGAGGTGGTGAGGGGCAGGGGGTGGACATCACCTCTGTGCCACCCCACAACAGACAAGTCTCCAATTTCATCTCTCTTCATAATGCTAAAGCTGCTCCACTTCTTTCCCTACCATTTGACCACCACATACTCATACATGTGGTGCTGTGTCCTGTTCTCTCCCTGCCTCCCAAAGGCCTCCCTCCATTTGACTGGTGGGCCCCTGGGTGACATCCTCCATCCATGCTGCAGGTCTGGTGGCAAGTGGATGTCTGTGTATCCTCCCTCCCCCAACCTGTGCTGTACACTGGAGGCCAGAGGACAGGTCTCTGTCTGTCTTCCTCTTCCTGTGCTGTGCTGCCTGGACTTGACTTGATTTTTATGAGTTCTAGGCATAGGACAGCTTTGGCCATCAATCCAGGATGCACAAAGGACTACCATCTGCTCTGCTGTTGGCTAATATAAAAACAGCACCACCAAGGTGTCTTCTTTGCCCACTACAAGGGGTGTGTGTGCATGCGTGCGTGCGTGCATGCATGCGTGCGTGTGTTATTCTTTTATGTTTTTAGACAGGATTTCACTATGCAGTTTAGGCTGGACTAGAACTTGTGAGATAGCCCAGACTGGCCTGGAATTCTCCATCCTGCTTTAGAACTCCCCCTTCCTACCCCTAAACCTCCCAAGTGCTGGAACCATTCCTAACAGTAATTACTTGCTTTGTTTCTTTTGTTTGGTATGTGGTGTGTGTGTACATGCATGTATATGTATGCTCACATATGTGAGCAGAAGCTAAAGATTTGTTTTCCTTGGATACCCACTGCCGATAATCCAGGATTTCTCAATTGAACTCAGAGTTTGCTGATTGAGCTAGTCTTGTTAGCCAGCCAGCTCAGGGATTCCTCTTTGCCCCTATTCCCCAGCAAAGTAGGATTACAAAGTAGAATGCTGAGGATCTGAATACCAGTCCTCATACTTTACCTACAATTCTGAGAAAGGAGGTGTTGACATCTGAGCTGAAAGAATTTTGGAAAGTCCTAAGAGTGTACCGTTTGATATCTTGGGGTTTTCATGCGTATGCGTGGAATTACTAGTTTTGGTTGGTGTGTGTGTTTGTATATTACTAGTTTTGGTTGGTGTATGTGTGTTTTTGTGTATTACTAGTTTTGGTTGGTGTATGTGTGTTTTTGTATATTACTAGTTTTGGTTGGTGTATGTGTGGTTTTGTATATTACTAGTTTTGGTTGGTGTATGTGTGTTTTTGTATGGCTAAGAAATCTTGAATAGCTTCTTTGAGTTCTCGCAGGTTGCTTTCTTCTAGTGGAGTGATTCTCAACCTCTGGGTCATGACCCTTTTGGGGGAAGGGAGTGACAGACGGATGACTCTTTCACAGGAGTCACTTAAGACTGTCAGAAAACACATTTACATTATGACTCCTAACAGTAGCAAAATGACAGTTATGAAGTAGCAACAGAAGTAATCTTATGGTTGGGGACACCATATGAGGAACTGTATTAAATGGCTCCAGCATTAGGAGGTTGAGAGCCACAGCTCTCGTGTTTCGATAGTTACTAAGTTGTATCCTTTTCAGCTTGTTTCCTTGATTGTTTACTGGCTGTGTGGGACTTCAGAATATTGAGAAAGTCATATTCAAAAGAATTTCTCAAAAATCCTTCTCAAGGATAAAGTTAATTCAAAGAATGATAAGAGGTCATTGACCTTCATGTAAGAACCTGAACTTTAGTGGGCTCTGAGAATTGGGTGTCTGTTAGCAAATGCTGTATGGTGTCAGGAAAGTGACTCGAGTTGGGAAGGCTTCCCTTAATAATTAGTTAGCACTTAAATGAAACAAATAAAAAAACTTGCATGCATTTCTCTTTGGTGATTAGAATGATTTTGATCAGATTTGTTGGTGGTTTCTGCTGTTAGTATAAAACCCCATGCTATTTGAGGGGATAACAGTTTGTTTGTTTGTTTCTTTGTGAAAAATAATGGGCTGTTGTCAAACTTAATTTATTGCTGAAGAAAATTTAAATCTGGAGCTGCCTTTCTTATAACTCAGTTGAGTCAGCCAGCATTTGAATTTTATGAACTTTAAAACTTAAGCCAACTATCCTAAGAAAAATGTTTAACATATCCCATCATCCTCAACTCCATACAAGGACTAATCCCAGTGCCTTGAGGTTCAGCTCCACTTGGGCAATGGTCAGTGTAAGGATAGAAGCCCTTTTTATTGCTCCTGAGATTCCTCCTGTATGAATTTCAAAGTGGAGATATCCTCCTAAGTATCTTAACTGTTGTGAACCATGACAGGTACACTCTTTTCAGGAAAATAACCTGAAGGTTAGTCACTATAGGCTCTATTAATAACATTATAAAACTGTCTTTTGCTAAACTTTACTGTGCAGTTGAATGAACAGACTGAAGCCATTTTTTGAAGTTTTACATCTATAAAGTAAAAATAGTCAAAGAGAGTAGTAGGTTTCTGTGGTTATGGGTTTTTGTTTTGTTTTATCTGAATTTGTAAGGCATAGTCATTTGGATTTTGATGCTCATTTGCCCCTGTAGTGAATGATGATTTAATGTTACCATAGAAAGGAAAAAAAGTTCCTTTCAGTCAAGAACATCATTTGTATTCTCCCTGCAGTATTTTGCACAGTACTAGGGGCATGGTGAATACTCAGTGAATATTGAAAACCTTTTGTCTCTAACTATATATCTTAAAAATTAACTTCATCTTAAACTGTGCATCTTGTTTTGGTGAGACAGTTATGTAGTAAGTCTCTTGGGTTTGGCTGTAGTGTCAGCAAAGTCATATGCAGTGAACGCTGTAAAGCCACTTTCACGGCTCTTTTAGTCTTAAGGACGAGGAGGGAGAGCTGCTGGAGAAGAGATGGTACTACCTGCAGAAGGGAGAGTTGTAAGCATCACTGCAGGCCACTAGCAGTGTGGGTGAGTGGCCGACTGCATTTGTTAGGAAGAACATCAAGAGAACGTGTAACTTTAGTTATATGCATGTTTCTTAACAAGCACAAATAACTCATGAGTTCTTTTTCATGTTTTAACTCATTAGTTAAGGAAGATTGACTCAGACAAGAAAGACTAGTTAATATCTATCAGCTTCCTGAATTATAAAAGTTGCATTGTTAATTTTTGAGATGAAAGGAAAAGGTGCTATCTCAATAAAAATGAATTTACAAGCTAGAGTTTGAGGAATACTAAGTGCTGAAATGATTGTCTGCCTTAACACTAGTTGGTATGTACTGAATTCATGTGGACAGGGAGTTTAGGTAGGTTTACATTATTGATCCATTCATCACTCTTTTTTGATTGAACTCAATGATGAAGGTAAGTGATAGGCAAATCCAGCAGCACTTTAGAAAGCATCAGAGTTTTGACCTTTTAAACTTAGAAATTAAAGGATAGTAAATAAAAATACTCATTAGAACAAATCAATTGGTGCACTTGTGAGTCTTTGCAGTGGAAATAACTTTGTGCCTAATTATTAGGTGGGTCATTGGATAATAGCTATTAGTGAGTTAGTGTTAAATAAACCAAAAGAGGAGGCCCTTATCCTTTTTAAATTGTTATTTAAAGTCTAATAGAAATGATTGGTCTGTTAAGTATTCCTGTGAGTCCTCAAATTGAAAACCTGGAATTGACCTCACAGGATTTTTTTTTTAACTTAACCAAACTATCTGCCTCAAAAACAAAACAAAACAAAAACAACAAAAAAAACACCCTTTATCCATCAATGTATTTTAAAAAGAAAGTCTGTTAGTACATGTTCAAAGCCCAAGTTTAGTCCCTGGTACACCAAAAGGACAACGACAACAGTAAAATCATGTTTTGAGTAGAATTTGTTCAATACATTAATCAGCATTGAATATTCACTGACTTTTAAAAAACGTAAGACACCTTGTCCATGGGCATATAGTCTGGTTCCTACAACACGTTTATTCTAGACTTTAACCAAGAGAGACTTTGATTTTAACATGCTACACAGCTGACATTTGAAGGAGAGGAACAAGATGATGAAGCCATGTAAGATAATGCAATGGATCTAATCTTAACATGGTTTAAAGGCCAGTCATATGCTGAGAGTAGAAGAAATGAGCTTGAACAGCTGACTTTAAAAATCCAGCTATTTATGGTTGTTAAATTGAGTCAGTCACTTCATTAAAAGGGAGACATCCACCCCCACCCCCTTTAAGATGGTTATTTTGGTTGTCAAAGTAATATACTGAACCTTAAAGGGTCTAATATCAACAACCTTGATACAAAAGGTTTTCTTTTTAAAATAAAACCATTTGAGATACTTAAAAAGTATTTATATCATTTAAGTTATGTTAATTAGGCCTATTGGGCCTGGATCACAACCTAAGACGTTGCTAATAGGTTGAGGTATATTTAAAATGTAACATGCACGTAAGTGGAATGTGTGTACTCTGCAGAGTTATGAAACTTACTGTTGATATTGGAAACCTACCCAGTGGCTGCAGAATCCAGCACCATCTTCATATTTACCTGTTTCTTCTTTAGCCTGTCTCTTATTTTTCTTGTTGCAACTAGGAAAACATTTTGACTTTATATTTTGTTTTGATTATGTATGTATGTGTGTGTGCCACGTGTGTGCGCCTGAGGATAGATGTGTACAGAGTCTAGGAGTGGGTGTTCAGAGTCTCTGCAGCTGAAGTTAAGGTAGTTGTGAGTTCTAGGGTTTTTTTCTATCATGCATAATGTTAATGATCAAACTTTTCTGATATATACATGTGAAAGTTTGATAGTTGTGTACTTGGAGTGACATTATATTTCAGCTATTTATAAAGATGCCATCTCAAAATATAGTGGCACAGCAGCCAGCACCTTTCACCGTCATGTGGGACAACCAGGAAGTCGTGCCAGCCTGTATTATGAGAGCATTATAGTTGTCTCCACAGGCTGCAGCTGGCTGGGGTGGGGATGTCTCAGACGCCTGGGCATTGGTGACATTTTGGAACTTTGATGGTGCATTAATCAGAACTTGGCTCTTCCCTGTTGTTACATAGGCTGCCTTACTTCGTGGTTCCTGGGCTCCAAAAGAGAATCCCAAGATGGAAGAAGCTGTCTGGCTGATTAAAGGCATGGAGCAGACAGCATCATTTCCAGTCTAGTTTATTGTTCAGGCAACATAGACTTACCTCAGTGTCAAAAGAGAACACTGGTATATAGGTGCAGAATTAGTTAGGAGTGTCAATAGACGTTCTACCACAGCATGTTTATTATTTTAATCTCCTGAGAATATCTTTGGCCACTTTGGGTTTTTTGTTTGTTTTTTATTTGCTTATATTTGAAGCAGCATCTGGCTTATGTAACGCAGGCTGCTTCTTCCTGCCCCAGGTTCCCAAGTGCTGGAATAGCAGTCATACATTACTGTGCTTGGCCCTAACCAGTTTTAAAAATTAGTTTCTTTGTTTGAATGATTTGATAAGAGGCTTTGTATATACACATTTATTATATGTATACAGTCTACACTAAATCGAGGTTAAATTTGTTGCAGGTATTTTATTTCAGCTTGTGACTTAGCACAACCCTATGGTGTTGATATTTTATTTCCCCAACTTTATAGATGTGCTTTAGTTAGTGTGTGTTAAAAGAACGTAGTCTTGAAGTCAGATAGCTTCCAAAGGTGACATTTTGTTTTAAAGAACGGTGTTGCAAAGATGTGCAGTGAGATGTCCATCAACCTATCTGTTATATCCTCCCTCAACAGTGATTAACTAATAATCACTCTGTGTGACATTTGTTAAGTGTACACCGAGGTGACACTGGAGAACTTGTTGAGAGTGCCAACTCCTGAGCTAGTACACTCAGCGCCACGTGTTTTCCAGTGCTGCTCCCTTTCCTGTTTCTTGGCTTCCCTTCTGAGTTATTCATTTGCATCATTCAGTCACTATCTGCCCAAACTTTGCACACTTGTTTTCCACAGCCAGGCTAGTTGCTGTCAGTGCTGTCTGTCCTAAGGATATGAAGGGTTTGGCTGATACTTGAGATTTTCTTGCCTACCTCTACTTCCATACTTTATTCTAGAAATTAAGGTTCTTAAGTATTGTGGCTAAAATCCTTTTTTTTTTTTTGGTTTTTCAAGACAGGGTTTCTCTGTGTAGCCCTGGCTGTCCTGGAACTCACTCTGTAGACCAGGCTGGCCTCGAACTCAGAAATCCACCTGGCTCTGCCTCCCAAGTGCTGGAATTAAAGGCATGTGCCACCACTGCCTGGCAAAATACTTTAAAATTACATGAATTTGAGAAGTTGAGAGTGTGTATGTTCAGATGTTTGCCCCATGTTCTTAGAATGCTGTAGACAGGTCAGTTGAAGCACGTCTGAGTTACCTCAGAAGTGAGGATGCCATGGAGCAGGACTGAAGTGCAGACCAAAGCTTGAGGGAAGTGAAGCCACTATTTTTTTTTTATGCCTTGAACAAATAGGAAAAGATGGAAATACACTTGTAGATACTGCCTCTCTACTCTCAAATTAGGAAGATTTGTGTGTATTTTCCATTTATTTCAACTCTGTAAGTTGACAGCACCCCAGTAGACCTAGTGCAGACATGCCACCTCACATTTCTTGGATTTAATCCCCAAATGCAGTACCTCACACCTTTAATCTTTAATCCTAGCAGTAGGCCAGCAGATCTGTGAGTTCAGACTAGCTTGATTGCATGGTAAGTTCCAGGCCAGTCAAGGCTAAGTAGTTAACTTTGTCTAAACAAACAAACAAACAAATAATAAATACCTATGGTGGAAGTAGAAGTTAAACATCAGAAGGGTTTTTACATGCAGTAGACACACAGCTCCATCCCACTTTGATTTGAGTGCATGGTTCCTTTGGAAGTTGGAGGAATACTGAGCCATCTTGCCAGCCCTTCAGTTAGTTTTTAAAATGTCAAGTATAGCCAGGGGTGGTAGGTCCACAGGTAATCTCAGCACTGGCTGGCCTCAGAGGAAGAGCCTCTTCCCAAACAGAACAAAACACATGTCTGTGATAGTCCAGAGACCCTCCTCTTCCAGGGGGGACTGATGGAAATTGGCAGCAGACAGTTAGAACAGAGCCCTTATTTGTGTTGTTGTGAAGCTTTTCTGTGTGTTGTCAGATCTTTTGAGTTGTGTCCACCTCACTGAGGGAGAAGGGTGACAGAGACTTAGAGTGACCAGACAATTGCAGACTTTACACAGCCCTTCACTTACTTCTCTTGTGCTCACCATGAGGGAAGTGGGTGCTGTGTCTCGGTACATGCATGCTCTTCTGCTGAAGAGGTCTTGTATCAAAGTGGCCCACCTACCAGCGAGTGAAGGTCAGGGAAGCATCATCCCAGGGCTAGGCTGCAGCTGCTTGTGCACTGATGAGTAGTACATTCATGGTAGTGCCACAGGGCCTGTCCTCTCTCTCTAGGTCTTTTCTTTCAGAGTTGACTTGAAGCTCTTTTTCATGCATCACTGGTTAATTCTCTGCTGTACTGAAGCACTACTATGGATTCCTTTCTTTGTATTTCCATATCTGAAGTTCTAAACTTGATTGTTTAGACAGTGCCTTTAAGATGTCAGCTGGTGTAAGTGGGTTTAAATTGCTTTTGTAGCTATAGTGAAATAAAGCAGGCTTTCCACCCTCTGTGTACCTAAGGAAGCTATCTGTGAAGTGTGGCGTCCTTGGGTTTTTGATCCTGCCACTAGATGGCAGGGATAATAAAGATGAAATGCCAGCATTAGTGCCTGCTTAATTGGTGCTGATCTCTAGCTCTGTTAATACTGAATTTGGGTTACATATAAAGTCTCTCAACTAGAGGGCCTACCTAATACTGAATTTGGGGTGCATATGAAATCTCTCAATAGAGGACCTACCTAAGTATAAGAACAGCTGTAAAACATGTGTAGAGTTAGTAACAAGGTAAAGGAAAAAGAGTGGAAGCCTTTCATCTTTAAGATAATCATTGGTATTTTAAAACAGATATATTATTATTGTTTGTTTGCATGATGTGTATGTGAGGGTTCACATGCCACAGTGCATGGGTCAAGGTTATGGGACAACTTTGTAGAGTCTGTTCTCTCTTTAAATTTACATGTGAGTGGATGTAGCATTCTGGGGATGGAACTCAGGTCACCAGGCTTATTGTCACAGTTGACACCAGGTGCTGAGTGTCACCCAGTTGACCATCAGAGTTCTGACCTGTTTTTCTGCATGCATCTTGTTGAATTTGACTTCTCTATTCTTCTGATTGTCTTAGGCTTACATTAATATCTATAACTGGTCATCCTTTCGGTGTCCTTATTTGCTTTCCTATTGACTAGGTTGAAACATGTTTTAACATCAACATTTTTAAATGGTTACATATGCAAAATCCTAGAACGATGTGTATAAAATGTAGAACTTGAGTGTCTATGTAAATCTTACAAAATAAAGAGCTTGCTTGTTGAAAGCCTTGAAGAACAGGATAATGAGAAACTAAAGGGCAGCATGTGGTTGTGTGATGTTATAGAGGACTTTGTCTTGGGTGGGGCTTGTCGGTTAGTAGAGTGCTGACACTCATGAACCCTGGGTGTAATCCCCAGTACCACATAAATCAGGTGAAGTTGGTGTATACCTATAATCTAGCATTTGGGAAAAGGAGACAGAAGTTCAAGGTCATCCTCAGCGACAGAGTTTGAGGCTAACCTAGGAGATTTGAGATTTTGTCTTACTAGAGACAGAAGACTTCTTGGTCGTCAGCAAGCTTTCACCAGATAGTCCTTGCTGCTATTAAAATAAACAGCCATATTAACAAATACAGGTGACTTTTGTGATGTTTCAGTCAAGAGTTAAGTCATTAGGACCCGTAGACCTATCACCTCAAGCAAGTCTCAGTTCTGCTAGCAGCCTAAGTAAGTTTAGCTTGGAAGAGAGTTATTTCCCAGCACAGTCCCCAAAGGAGAACCCAGCCCCACGTGCACTCTAGGCAAAGGACCTAGTTACAGTGAACTCAGCTAGATGCTAACAAGGCCTCTAAGCCCGTGCAACTTGTTACACAGAGGTGGAGAACAAATACAGATGCCTTCACAGCCCTTGCTTCTCTCATCTTGCTACTGCCTGTCATCTAATCAAGAATAGTTCATGAGTCCCTCTTATATACCAGACCCTGGGTAGAATCTTGAAGTCAGCATGATTCTAGTCTGGTAGGGAAGATAGACTTAAAACAAGTAAGAGTGACAGATGCCTTGAAAGGCATGCACTGTAATGAGAGCGTAGAAGATTTCATTCATTCCTGTCTCACAGACGCGTCCTAGCCTTGCTTTTATTAGCATTATGAAATGGTATGTACATTTTTTTCTAGCCCTTATACATGTTTTCCTCCTTTTAGAACATTTCTGTTTTCTTGCTTGGTAATTAGCCCAGGTTTAAGAAAATGCTAATTGTAGGGGCCTTCTGTGAGCCCTTTTGGTAGTTGGATTTGTGAGAGAGGCAGACTGCCAGTGCCAGAGCACTATGTAAGGTAAGCTCCTAAGAACAGACAGAAGCTGACAGGGAGACTCGGGGACTCATATACATTGCTGGTGAGAGGACCAGTGGGAACTCCTGTGGGAAACCCTTATTGTTTTCTAAATACATGCTTAGAGCCTAGAAGTGGAGTTAGAAGGCGTTGACTTTTTCCTGTCCAGAGACAGAAAACACATGATCTTTAAGGCCTGTATGAAAATGTTTAATCCATCAGGGCTATCTATCACTGTTCTCAGCTGAGAACATCCCCACAGCCCATCAGTAGTACTAACTGTGGATAGTGGTCCTAAGACAAAATGCACTTAGAAGTGAAAACGGGCACATTAATGCTGCATGGGTGACTCTCAGAAACATGCTAACATTGTTATGTTACTCTTACATGAGAGTAGCACTATCCTATTTATACAAAAAAGAAAGCAGAGAATGAACACACGAGTATATGTGGTGAAAGAAGTCACTGTTTGAGAAGGGAGGTGACTGGAAAGGTATGTGTGGGAACTGTCTGGGCTGACACTGTCAGCTCATTGCATGAAACATGAAGATATCTTGTATGTGTGTATCAGTACATGAAGGTTTCCTCCATTTTTTTTTTAATGTGTAGTGTGTTGTATGTACTTGTTAGTGAAGGGGGGTATACGTGTTCATTCAGGCATAGTTCCTTGATTGTTCTGTTCCTTTATTTCCTATATTTACTCATTTATTTTGAGATTATATCTCACTGGACTGAAGCTCAGTGGTTGGCTGGTCACAGGTCTGAGACCCTCTCTCCAACTCTGTTCTGAAGTTATCAGTGCTGACTGAGCAATCTCCTCAGCCCTTACTTCAGATTTTCAAAATGAAAAAAATAACACATGTGTGATTTGGGTGTCTTTACCATTCAAGTGTGCTGTTCTTTGATTGCTCTCTGTACTATTAATGGTCATGTCAGCCCTGCAGGGCCAGAAAGCAAGTCTGCCTCTGTTCTCAGTTACCACTGTGTGCACTTGCAGAATGTCCAGCCTCAGAAGTTAGGAGGTAGAAGGTTACTTGAGAACTATAGTTTATTAAAGTTAGTCCATGTTTTATGGTCACATTTTCAAGAAAATATATTTGCATTATTATAGAATTTTGTGTTGACTGTTTATGTGACATCTAGCGTTTTTCTGTGCTAGAACTCACAAGACATGTGTGTTTGTTAGTGTTAGCCTACTCTAGATATGATTTTGAGATGGTGTGAATGCTGTATTTGTAAGCATCTAAACATCTGACTTCCCTGAATAGGTGAGGCTTTATTTCCTTTAAGCAGGTGAAACTATGTACATTTTCTTCTGAGTTTCTTTTTGCTGTGTCAGTGTTTAGTTAGATTGATGGTGTGTGTGGGGGGGGCTTTGACCATCAAGAGCCAGTAAACAAGAGTGATATGAGAAAGCAACCGTTGATCATCTAACACTTTGCCTAACTGCTGCTGTCTTTGTCTGTTTTCCCTAATGGAAATGATAACTAATTTTAAATAACAACATACAGACCAGAAACTTGAAAAATAAGTTCAGTTGGATCAACCCAGACTGCCCTTTCGTGGGGACATAGTCTCTGAAACTGAAGTGGACAGTGCTGCAGCTGAGTCTGACTCGTTCTTCTATCTAATGTGATGCTACCTTTTGTGACTAATTGAGGGTATTTCAAAACCAGTTTTAAAATAGTACAACACCTTTATACAGACTTTTAGTGGAGGAGTCCATATTTCTATCAGTGTCCCTTGCCTCTGTTTGCAATGAGGCTTATGTTGGCAGCTGCCCATTTTGCCAACTTTCGAGAAGCATAGCTAGTCCTAAGGTTGGCAGGAAATTCTTCCATACTGAGCACTTGCCTGTGATGAGCTTTGTCAGTGTGTTTGATGCATTTGTTGTGTCTTGGCTTCCTTTCTGGTGTTAGTCTATTTCTGACCGTTTTGGTTGCAGAGCTCCACCAAATGGCCTCTCTGCCTCTCCATTCCAAACCATCCCTGATGGTATAAGGTATAAGGATGAAGAGGAACAAGCGTGTTTAACAAGCCTGGTGTTTGTTAGAACATGCTCATTCTGTGTCCTTGGAACCCTGAGCCAAGGTCAGGAATGCTAGCATCTGAACCTGTTGGCTTTGGCCTATCCTTTCACCTTGTAGGGGGGGGGGGGGGGGGGGGGGGAGGGAGAGAGAGAGAGAGAGAGAGAGAGAGAGAGAGAGAGAGAGAGAGAGAGAGAGAATGAGAACACACAACTCTGATTGCTCATGGATTTCTAACAGGACTAGTTATCTCTAAGCAGGATTCTTTAGGGCTCTGAAACTCTAAATAAAATAAATCTCTTCCATAAAGACACTATGTTTTGGTTAAGGATAGGGACACTAGAGCGATAAATACTAGCTGGGGAAGAGCTGAGGGTGAAATCTGTAATGGAGAAGGTGAGCCACCCCCTTAGGGTGGGGCTGTACTTCATAGTCCAAGGCGCTGTTTGTGTAATGGAAGCCTTAAAGCCACAGGAGCTACAAGTGAACTGGTTTGTTTTGTTTTTGTTTTTTGGAAAGACAAAGCAAGTCTTCACATGAATGTTATGTTATTTCTCTGTGTGTGGATAAGTTCCTGTTAGCAGTAGTAATAAGCTGTAGAGATTGAGGGAGAAGCTTGACACAGTCAAATGTGGTTTTTAAATTTAGTAAAGGACAAGTCGAAGAAGGAAATTGAGAATGAGTTGTTAAACTTGAATAATTTATTCATATCAAAATGCATGTTTATGTATCTTGGAAGATGTTGCTGTAACTTACAGGAGAAACAACAGACTTAACTTTTAACTTGCCTTCCGTCCCTTCTGTCGTTCTGGCTGCTGGCTGCCTTTCTTCTTCCCTAAGCTCCTTGCCTTTTTTCCACCCTCCTTTTTATTTGGTGTTCTAATTTCTACTAAGTTTTCAATTGTGCATATTGTATATTAGGAAGGAAAACTGGCTTTTTGTTGTTTTGTTTTGATCAAATAGGAGTTTCTGCTAATAGTTTTCTCTGTAGAGATGTAAGCACAGAGAACAAGCTTTCTGTGGTCTCTGTCCTGTCCTTCTGCTGCACTCAGCACTAAAGTCATTGCTGTGCTGGAGTGACAGAAGACATTATTAACTGGTTTCCCAAAGTAGTTCTTAATACTGGGTATGCGCTTGTCTCTGGTCGGGGGAGAGAGGGGAAATGCTCTTACACTCAAGCTTACACATCCCTTCATAAGTCAGGAAGAAAGTGTTCAGCACAGTGGGGCAGATTGGACATCAGCTTCTCTGGACAACTTCTGTCAAGACTGACAGACAGAAGGTGACCTTAGGTCCAAGTAGGGCAGAGATGGAGACACAGTGCTCTGGTTTTCTTTTATGGGAGTAACACTTGCTTGTAAGAAAGCATTTATAAACTTCATATGGCCTTTAGGTGGTAGTGGTTGTCACCTATTAAGCAGGCCTGACCAAGGTTTGTTAAGGGCAATGGTTACAGTAATATTAAAGAGTTTAAATATGAAGCAACCCAGCCATTTGCTGGACTTCTGTATCATTTCCAAGGTAACTTAGCAAAAGGTTCCATGTCACTTTTTTTTCTTTCGAGTCATTTTATATGTATGGGTGTTTAGCCTGTGTGTATGTATGTGTGCCATATACATATCTGGTGCTACAGAGATCAGAAGTCATTGTATCCTCTAGAACCAAGGTCACAGATGGTTGTGAACTGCCATGTGGATGCTAGAAACTGAGTCTGGTCCTCTACTAGAGCAGCAAGTGCTATTAACTGTGAAACATCTCTGCAGCCCCACACCTTAAACAATTAAGAGAACTTTATCAGTTTATATTTACATGTTTATATTATACATATCTAGACATGTATAACCAGTGCTTTTCAAATACTGTTTAGTTTTGAACCCTTTCATTAGATGAGATTTGTACAAGAACCCAATATATAACAGAACAGAAGTGCAGATTAAATGGAGGACGACATGTTCTGTTCAGGAATGTATTCCAGTTCATCAGGAACATAGCCAAGGGAGAGCCTTTTGGAATTCCCAAGCAATTTTAAATCTACTCCAGGTAAACAGTGCCCAGAAGGGGATGTGAGTGAATCTCTGCAGCCGCTGCTGCTGCTGCTGCTGCTCAGAGTCATCCTGGGATCAAGTGGAAGAATGTGGGTGTGGGACTAGAGCTGCCATCCCAGCCAACTGTATAGCTGTATGACTGGCCAGGTGTTAGACATTTGTGCCTTAATCCAGTCATCTCATTCCAAGGGTTTGTTTGTGCTTGTGAATGTGTGCCAGATGAGTGAATGAAAAATAACGTGTTTTGTAGCACAAGTTACAAAAGTTGTAAAAAGTCTTCAAACCTCATAACCACTCTCCCTCTCAGGCACTGTGGCCATAGATTGACCACCTGGGGAGAAAATTCCCCCATCAGTTAACCTGTGGGCAAGTCTGTGAGGTATTTCCTTGATAATGGTTGATAGACTAGCTCATTGCAGGTGATTCCATCCTGGGCGGGTAGGCCTGGGTAATATAAAACAGTTGAGCACACCATGAGGATCAAGCCTAGTAAGCAGTGTTCCTCTGTGGTCTCTCTTTCACTTCCTGCCTTGAGGTTCCTGCCTTGATCGCCCTTCATGATGGACTATGATTGGGACGTACAATCTGAAATAAACCCTCCCTTCCCCAAGTTGCTTTGATTCAAATGATTTTTCACAACATTATGGCAGCATTTGCTTACTAGTTTCTTTTCCCTCTGTCTGACCTCTAGGTGACTATTTCATTCTTAAGTGTCTTACAGATGGTGTGAGATAGGACTTTATCCTTGCTTACAGGAGTCTGTCTGATCTTCTAATTTTACTCATATTTTGTGGAACCTTTCCCATCTGTAATGATCTGCTTTGTGTTTATTGTTTATTGTATTTAAACTCCAGAAAAACAATTTTCTCTTTGAATTTTCCTAGTACGTCAAAGAAGCTTGGTATATAAATACCAAGGGAAATTATACTTGGGAAAATTTAAAAATAAATAGTTATTTGTTCAAGTGAATCATAGAGTAGCCTTGTGTACAGGTGTGTGCTGTTTATTCTAATGTCCTGTCAGACAAGACCTCCTGGGAGGCTTGTCTCTGTAAGAGCCCGTGTTTTCTGATTTTCTTTTTTTTAATACAAACTATAGTTAACCTAACTTCTCAATTTAAAGCAAATTAGAACCCGAGAGAGGGATTCAAGGCTTTGCCTGGTGGTGTGTTGGCCCATGCAGGCCTCCATCTACTCCATTTGTTCTCTTGTACAATATCTTCTATTTTGCTTTTTGGGTTTCTTTGATACAGGGTCGTCTTAAGTAGCCCAAGTTGGCCTGGAACTTCACCTTCCACCTCTCCTGAGTACTGGGATCACCCACAAGCTGTCACTGCTGACCTTTCTAGTTTCTCATTGCCTGAATTAGTCCCAGCTGCCTTCCCTGGTCAGTTATTTTTCTTCTCTGCTCCTAATTGCTCGTTTCTGCCATGTGCCTTGGGTTTGATTTGCAGAGGCTGCATTAGACTTGTACTCTTGTCTTGGGTGTAAAAGCTTTGTGAACTCAACATTTTAGATGTGAGACAGTGTTGTTTTCTCATCTCTCTTGTTTGGTGTGCTCTTTCACTGCTAAATGGTTGAGGTCCTCCTCCCCAACCCCAGTCAGTTTTTGATTGCTTCCTACTAAGTGTCACTTTATTTTAGAGTTTTTTTTTTAAATTTATTTTTATGAAGGCTGGTTTCTAAATTGCTACAGTATCCGCTATGTTTCTCTGAAAATGTGCTAATCTTGGCCTGAGAATGTGATGCAGGAGTGAATAGAACCGAGTGTGGTGGCCTACACCTTCAATCCCAGCATTTGGAAAACAGAGAAAGGCAGGTCTCTTGAGTTTTAGGCCAGCCTGGTCTGTATAACAAGTTTCAGATTAACCAGAGCTACATAGCAACATACTGTTTCTACCCACAAAGAGTGAATAGAGTACAAACAATTTACAGGCCCTTAACAATCATTTTAATTAATTGTTATAAAAAATAATAATTCTCACATCTCTCCTCAAGCAGACCGTGTTTGATTGATTGCATACATACATTTGGATGCTCTTTTGGAGGAGAAACGGTTTAGAACAAAAGACAGAGCTGGCCCTTGGGAAACTGCCTTTCCTTTCAGTGCTGTTTGCAGCACACTTGTGGACTAAAAGCTGCTCTGATTTACTGTGTTAGCTATAAAACAGGTGAAAAATACTTTCCAGCGTTAATGACTCATATTTTACATATACCATATAATGTTAAAACAATGGGTGGGATCACAGCTCAATGGTAGAGCATTTGTTTGGCATGCATGAGACTGAATTCCTTCCCCAGCAGATTAAGTTTAGGGAAAGGCACAAAATCTTACTTGTTCAGTGCTAGGGTGCCTAGAGGAGTAAACTGTCCTGGCATTACTTGGCTCTTGTGAGCGTGAGTGAAGTGCCAGGAGCATGAAGTCCTTCCAGGGTACACTGAGGCATTCTCACGAACGCTCGCGTGAGCACATGAACACACACACACGATGCGATGAACCTGTAGGTCAAGGTGATGTTTTAAAAGCGCACATTAAACTGACTGGGTGGAGGGAGGCAGAGCCCTCAGAGAAGCTCTTAGGACAGTTAGGAATCTCAGCTGAGTGACTGCTTGAAGAACAGAGAATAAGTTGTGCATGTGGCAAAGTGTGCGGCGAGAAAGGCCATGCCGAAAATTGCTCAAAAGAAGGTTATTGGTAAATACATTCCATTTTAATTTGATACTAGGAAAAGAATAGCCTACGGTTAATCTAAATGCCACTTATGTTTGCTTTGGATTGGCTTTGTAGTGCTGCAACTGAGAATTTGCATGAGAGAAAATAGCCAGACTATACTTAGCAGTAACACCCCAATCTGCAACACATTTGTAGTAAGTTGTAAATTTAGATTGTGGCACTTCCTGTTTAATATAACCATGAGAGAGGCAGACATTTAGTATGCAGTCCCTTGACCAGGAGCCAAAATTTTCTTAGACCCTAAAGAAACTTTAGTATCTTAATTAACGAACACTGTTTAACAGCAAGAAAAAGTTGTACAAAAGTAAACTGTTAGTGTTTGCTTTAATTTCTGGCAGTCCAAGCTTGTATACATTTAAACTTGAAATTGTTTCTCCTGTTTTTTGAATTCATGAAGATTTTATTGAAAAATGCTGTTTCTAAAATTAGAAATCCAGTAGTTTTTCATTTTGGAACTTAATGGTTTTGTTAAATATTTTACTGTGACTAAAGCTAGTATTATTTTTTTCTGTTTTTGCTTTTGTTTTTTGTAATTGAAAAGCTTGGCAGTTACAGGGATGCTGAAGACATAGAGAACACGATAGGAGTTATGAGCTCTTATTGGCAATGTTCTTAAGCCTTTCAGAATCTTTGAGTTACCTCTTTATTTTAATGCCAGAATAGTCATTATTTTCCATATTTAAAATGTAGACTCTAATGGCATTATAAGTGTTAAATAGCATATGTGGGGTTTTTCGTTAGAGTCGTTGTGAAAATGCCAACAGGTTATTGTCAGCATGTCAGATTTTTTTAGATATCAGGATAGCACGAGAGAGATGAGATTAAATGGAAGCGAAGGTGTTGAGGATTTATAAGGTAAAATGGCATGATCTGTGGAGCAGCGTTCAGAAAGACCTAGGTCAATGGGATCAGCCACATTCTTGAAGTGAATATATCCTGGTTATAAAGATGTTAATTCTTACCAAATTGACTGGAGATTAAGTGGCATTTGCTGGTTATCTTGGGTAGAGCTGACAAACTTGCTTTAAAATTAATATGAAGAATCTGAGGCAGGAAGAATTTGCTACATAGGAAATATCAGGTAAGTCAGAGGTACATAGTAAGACCCTCTATCAAAAAAACCAAACAGAAAAAAATAATTTAAAAATTCCGAGAGGCAGGCCAAAAACTGCTAGTAAAGCATTCTCTCAGATACCAAGATTGAACGCAAAGCAGTAGTTCTGATCAGTTCTAGATACATTAAGGATTTAATGGGGAGCCTTAAACTGTTAATCATGAAGAAGAAAATAAGCAATATTTTTATGATCATGCTGTAGCAAAGCATTATTTTTTAACACTCCCCCCCTTTCCCTTGCCATTGTACTTTTTGTCTTTTCTTTGAAAAAACAGAAAAGCAAAACAAAACAAAAAGATAAATGTGAGTTTATGTAAAGAATTTGTGTTTAAAAAATACCACGGGGGAAGAGACTGGGGAGAGAGCGCCCAGTAGTTAAGAGTGGGTATTGCTCATGGTGGAGACCTGGGTTCATTTCTCAGCAACCGCATCGATGGCTCACAACTGCTTGTAGTTGCAGCTCCTGCAGATCTGACACTCTGGCCTCCATGGGCACCTGTGTATACATGATGCACATAAACTCCCATGCACATAAACGAGAGGAAACTAAGTCTTTGAAAATACCATTGGCTTGGTAAGAAGATGGCTCAGAGGGTAAGGACTCTTGCTGCAGAGATGACCTGGTTTCAATCTCTGGGCTCCACATGGCGGAGGGAGAGAAAGGACGCCTGCAGGTTGTTCTCTTTTGGCAAGCACCATCCCACCTCTGACGAATACTGTAATTTAAAATACCACTGGCAGAATGTAAAGAGAAGCCATAGTATGGGAGTTGATTTATAAAACTGACAAAAGAATAGTGCTCAAGACATGAAAAGATTTCTTCAAATACGGACTCATGTAGTGAGCTTGAACACAGGAGATAACTGCCAGCATTAAATGTTGACACTGAAATAAGACCAGTACTCGCGCTTCCATTTCTATTCAGGTTTTCAGTCCTCGACCAAGTGTTCAGTAGACTCTTAATTCCTTCAGGTTGAGACATCAGAAGTTGCAGCTAAAATGATGTCACTTTGGAGAGACTGTTTAGTGTTGTTGTCATGTGGCTGACAGAACATCTTTCCTGTCCTCTCCATACAGAACTGCAGTCATGCAGCATGTGAGCAGTGCAAACACTCCAAAGTACACTTAGAAATGTGCCAAGTATCATAGAGTGTTAGCCAGGCTAACAGTATGGAATGGCAGTGCCCGGGGGGTGGGGGGGGTGGGGGGGTGGGGGGGTGGGGAGGGAGCAGGGTGAACTCCAGTATGGAAAGTAGAGAGCTTGCCTGGTTTCAATCCACCTCCATCCTCCATGGTGAAGTTGATGCTTTAAGTGCCTCTGGAGCTCTGCAGCACTCTGCTTTCTTTGTTTACTGGTAATGTAGGTGTCTGGGGCTCGGTTTTAAAGATAATGAGGTGGTATGGAGATTCCTGGGTTGTACCAAGGACAGTCTAACTTTTGATTTTTAAAATCCCCTTCTCAGAAAATTTAATGATGTTACCCATCCCCTTACAGCTTTGAGTAATTACACTGAAAAGTGTATCTGATTTTGTTTATAGAGTGTTAATTTTATTGATTGATTGATTGATTGATTGATTGAATTATACTTTTATCAGTAACATTTTGGGCTAATGTTTGAAGCCTGCTCTGCCTTCCAAACCCGTGTATTACTTAGTCTTTATGGTGAGTGTAAGAACTCAGGGTGTCTCTTGATTTCTTAACTTTTTTATACTTTGTTACCTTGTAATTTGCCCTTCACTTTTGTCTGTTAAAATAGCCTGCTTATGATTTAACTGGATAATCACAGTTTTCCTTAAACCTTGAAAACGGGTTCTTTTATCATCAGTTACCACAGTAGTAGTAGCTTCACAGGGGCTTTACAGTTTGCTTTTCATAGTAAGACATGCATAGCCATATATTGAATATAAAGAAAGGTATCATTGTGTTAACTGATTTTATAACATTTCCTCTTCTCTTTTGTCCAGGTTTAACTATAGATCAACACATCATCTTGCATCTCATGGGTTCTATGAGTTTTTAAATTGGTTTGATGAAAGAGCATGGTACCCACTGGGAAGAATAGTAGGCGGCACTGTAAGTATATTCATTATTCTTTACGGTAACTGTAACTGTTGAGTAAACCATTAACTGCTAAGGGATGAGGGTCTTTGGAAGCTGTGAATAGTTCACAAATACATCTGTGGCTAGTTACCCAGTATTTCTCAGCTCTATTATTGGCAATTTTTTTGTGGGATATCTTACACTACCCCGTTTCTGAGTGAAGTCAGAGGCTGGATTAAGAATCTGCCATCACAAAGTACCTCAAGTCCACGGTGTGTTGTTTCACTTTGTTTCAAAACAGTTGAGTTTAAAATAAAGCTTTTGGGGGAAGGAAATAAAATTTTAAAAAATAAAAGTAATTACATTTTTCCAGCTTCAAGCCTCTGAATTAATGTAGGTAATTGAACTCATAGAGAAGGGAGGAGGAATACATGGCAGCTCTCAGGGAAGTTTGTATGCTTTCATTTCTTCTTGAATTTTGATGCTAGATGTTTATCGGTATCACTGAGTATCACTCCTCATAAATGTCTGCTCTCTTCTATCTGTCATTAATTCAGATTCATTTCCCTTTTTTCTAAATCCTTGAGTTTATTTTTATGTTCCCTTCCCAGCTGCCTGTGCTGTGGCTACTAATGTTGAGCGTCTGATCGCTAGGCTATGTTTCTGGCAGTCACGGTCATCTCCGTGCTGTCAACAGCACTTCCCGAGTCTGGGGTGGTGTTTTCTTCATCCTTCTATGTTAATCTGTTACGATTTCCTTCTACTGTGGGCTTTTGTTTTCTTTCATGCTTATTCTCTAGCCCATGCTAGCCTTGCATTCAACAGTAACCCTTCTGCCACGGCCTCCCGAGTGATGGAATACTAGGTATGAGCCACTATGCCTGCCTAGAATTGCATGTAGTCTGTAAACAAGGAGGGGTTTGTAGTGCTCTTTTAAATTTTCAAATGATTGTAGTTAGGAAATATCTGTAACTTCAGACCTTTTAGTTTTTGATACTTGATTGTAACCTAAAATACATTCTAATTTGCTCCATGCTCCTTCCTTCTGTGTTTGGAAGGAGTGGTGCATGTGTGTGTGTGTGCACATGTATTCACATATTTGGTGTACATGTGCATGTGGAGATGTGAAGTCAGCCACAGATGGTCCCTGGATGCTGTACTCTTTGGTTTTGTTGTTGTTTGAGCAGAGTCTCTCACTGGCCTGGAGCGAGCGCTCTAATTGGGCCAGATTGGTTGATTTGCAAATTCCAGGTATCTACTTGCCTCTGCCCACCATGCCATTCCCCGTCATCTCCCAGCACTGGGACTCCAAGCTTGTGCCGTAGTCTATGTTTTATGTGTAGCGTGGAGATGGAGCCAGGTCTTCATCTGAGCTGTCTCTGCAGCTCCATTCTGAGGCTTCTTCTACTCCAACTGTAGTTTCAGAACAGTCTTACCTCTGTGGGACTTTGTTCCTACTTAGGAAGGCAGAGTTCCTTCCTGACTTCCCTGATGAATGAGAAGAAATTGTCCAATTTAGTTTCATAAACAGGATCTGACTTTGCTGGGAACTAGGCTTTTTCTCTGGCCCCTGTGCCAAGTTAAAACCACTGAACCTCTGACTCCAAGGTGCATATTACTCCTGGTTTCTTGGTCTTTTTTGTTTTCTTTTTGTTGTGGATTGTAGTAATATGAATACCTACTTAATTTGAACTTTATTTTTTACATCAGAGATTATTCTTTTCCCCTAAGTTTGAATCTTAAGTTTATGTGTACATGCATTTGTGTTTGGGTACCATATGTATGCCTAGGGTCTGTTGAGGTCAGAAGAACCACAGGAACCACAGGAGCTGGAATTGTGGAGAGTTGTGAACTAACGTGTAGGTGCTGGGAACTGAGCCCAAATCCTCCCTGTGAGAGCAGCAAGTCCTCTTAACCATCTGAGCCGTCTCTGCAGCTCCAAGTTTGCATATATCTTTGCTGTTGGGAGACTTTGGTTTTAGTCCTTTCATCCAGTAATACTTTGTCCTTTGAAGGTTTTCCAACATTAATTCCATCTGCCATATAATGGATATGTTGGCTTATATTGAGAAGCATTTCAAGCTTCAGTCTTATTTTCTTTCTGTACTGCTGACAGACTCATACAGTAGTCCCTAGTATTGAATATGAAATGGAATTATTGAGAACTATAATGACTTACTATGGTGTTCTTCTCTCAACCTGGATCCTATTCTATGCATTCACTGGACGCTGAGAAATACATTCTTATTCTTTTGGAGCTTATATTCTTGTGAAGTTGAGCAGTTAAAAATAAGATTTATAAAGTGTGTTCAATGCTAGTAAGTGTAATAAATGTCAGGAAGAGAAAGCAAGGGAGTGCGTTAAGCTGTGGGCTGGGAGGGCATGAGGGAGGCACACAGATTGAAGTAGGGCAGCCCGAGAGTGGGTGTGTCACTTTGCCTTCATGCCTCTGGTCTCGGGAGCAAGAGCCTTTGGGGATGCGGTTGCAAATGCAGAGTTAAGCAGACATTTTGGTAGCAGAGGAATACTTTAGAATGAATATCCCTGGCACCATATCTTCTTGTGCTTGCTGCTCTTCTTTTGGAGTCAGGGTAGGTGTGCCAGGAAGTAATCTTCCCTCCCATCGTTAATACCTGGAAAATAGGACTTTAAGCCTCTTAGTCTTTTTTGTGGTTGTTGTTGTTGTTCCCAAATGACTAGTCCTTCTTAGCTAGAGGTGTTTACTTTCTGAATCTCAGATTGAAAAGTAGAGGAGACTAACTTATATTCATTTCTCTCTCTCTTTCTTTCTTTCTTTCTCTCTCTCTCTCTCTCTCTCTCTCTTTCTCCCTCTCTCTCTCTCTTTCTTTCTCTCTCTCTTTTGCTCTGTCTATCTATCTATCTATCTATCTATCTATCTATCTATCTATCTATCTATCTATCTATTAAGAACTGTTAAAAATGCCACTCCTGAAAAATAAATGAATAAGACAGCATTCTGAACTGAGAAAGATAATTAGTAGGATAAAGATTATTGCATATTCTTATTTTTAAATTACTCTTGTTTTATATTCTTTTCTTTTATTTAAGTGTATATTCTATATGAGTTTGTTCTTTGTATCTATTCCAAAAAGATTTTATTTTGTATCATGTAAAAGGGAAAGGTCTTTCTCTCAATCTTAATTACAAATGATGTACACTGAATGGAACAAGTACCTTTTTTTTCCTGGGTACTTTGTTTTCAATGTAACTGAATTCCCTTTTCTCCCCTCTCTAGGTTTACCCAGGGTTGATGATAACAGCCGGCCTTATTCATTGGATTTTAAATACATTGAACATAACAGTTCACATAAGAGATGTGTGTGTATTCCTTGCACCAACTTTTAGCGGCCTTACATCTATATCTACGTTTCTGCTAACTAGAGAACTTTGGAACCAAGGAGCAGGACTTTTAGCTGCCTGTTTCATTGCTATTGTACCAGGATACATATCTCGGTCAGTGGCAGGATCCTTTGATAATGAAGGCATTGCGATTTTTGCGCTTCAGTTCACTTACTACTTATGGGTAAGTACCACCTAATGTTAGCCGCTGTTAATGCTGATGACCTTCTGCCCAAAGTTTTTAGGTTGGACATGCGTCTTTTACCAATAAAGTTGCACACAAATCTGTTACTATTCATAATAAATTTAACAAAAGTTAACATTTAAAAGGATACCAGCCATATATATCGATGTCAAATAACTGGGTTAATATGTATATAATTTTAATTTTCACCATCTTATTGTATCTACTTTATAATCATAACTTTAAAAAAAAAAAGGCTACCAGGAGCAGCCTGTCAACTATGTATACCTTTTATGTGAATACTTTTTATACATTTAACTATACTTGAAATTCCTTTAAAAGCTACCTGGCTTGTGGGTGTTTTGCTTTGAGCTGGCCTGAAATTCCAGGAAGACTGCTGCAGAGTGATCTATAGAGAAGGCCTCTCTTGATCTCGAGTTTGAAAGAGAGAAAGCACCCACATGAGTGAGTTTGAGACATCATTAAGGACACTCAGAGTGCTGCCATAGTCATCAGAAAGTGTCTTTAAGGACTTCTTCATGGTCTACGTACAGTTAGGGGGAACAACCAAAATGCCACACTTGAATACAAAATTTTGTGAACACTGTTTAAAGCCTTTTACTCGTGTAAGTTTTAATACTAAAAATAATACATGTAAATGTGAATAGATCTTGTTAATATAATGCCAGTGGGGAAATTTGTACGCGAATGGTCATGATAAATTATGAATATGAAATTTAAATGATGCCAATTAGACAGTAGCAGAATTTCAACAATGAGGAGTGTGTGTCCACTCCCTAGGGTGTGTGGGTGACACTGAGGAAACAACAGTCAGTAAAGGAGAGTCAGCCTAGGTAGGTTCAGTTCTTTTTTCAATATAAATGATCTGAGGTAAACAATGGCAGTGATTTCAGTTTGGAAGTTTGAGTGGTTAACTGTTTCAGTCACCTACATACTGTTGTTACATCTCATGTTTGCTAATAAGAAAAAAATAACCTATTGTGGAAAATTTGTACAACAGAAAAACATGAAGGAATAAAGTCACTTAGAAATAACTCACTCGCCGAGTGGTGGTGGCGCACGCCTTTAATCCCAGCACTTGGGAGGCAGAGGCAGGAGGATTTCTGAGTTCGAGGCCAACCTGGTCTACCGAGTGAGTTCCAGGACAGCCAGGAGCCAGGGCTACACAAAGAAACCCTGTCTCGAAAAAACCAAAAAAAAAAAGAAAGAAAGAAAGAAAGGAAGGAAGGAAGGAAGGAAAGAAAGAAAAGAAAGAAAGAAAGAAAGAAAGAAAGAAAGAAAGAAAGAAAGAAAGAAAGAAAGAAAGAAAGAACGAACTCACTCACTCACAGTGGACATTTAAAAAAAATGATTCTCTGTAGTTTTCTAGTCCCCTATGTTGCTGTATTTTTTTTATAACAAGGTTTTGATATGTACATGAAACTGTATGAGACTGGCCCTCTTTTGCCTGTGCCTCTGGCTCCCAAGTGCTAGGATCATGGTTATGTGCTATTTCTGGCTTCTCTGTACTTTTTTATCCTTCATTTTCTTCTAACTAGTGGGTGTGAACTATTGAAGAAGTACTGTCCTAACTGAAATCTCAACTACCTTTTAATATTTAAAATTTTTTCCAAGATTGTAATAAAATTCATTTGTATTATTTTAAAGAGTACACTTAATCCTTACTGCATTCATGTTGTGCAGCTGGCATCACTATTACTTACTGAAATTTCTTCAGTCTGAAAATTGTTCTTGGACCTCACACTCCTTGTCAATACGTCCTCTTCTGTGCTGTGTGGAAACCATGTACCTGCATTGTAAAGTTTGATTTCTTATTGCTCTTGTATGATGCTGTCTGGAGGCTGATGTATGCTGGGGACACATGGAGAGGCCAAAGGACAAGTTTGTAAAATTGGTTCTCTCTTCCCACCTTTACAGGGGTCCTAATGATCAAACTCAGATCATTCAGCTTGCAAGGCAAGCATTTTTTAACACTGAGCTATCTCAGCCATTGGACTAGTTTTATCTTTTATTGACTTAACTAGTCTGGACACTTAAGTGAAATCTTACTACATAGGACACTTAGTGTCTTGTTTTTTGTGTTTAGCATCATTGTTGCACATATATCTACTTCATTTTTTTCCTCCAGATTTTTTTTTTAATTATGGTAAGATACACAGAATATAACATTTACCAAGTGTCACAGTTTAGAATGTTGTATATACTTGTAATGTTTGTGACCATCCATAAGAGCCACTCAGGTTCCATAGAATGCAGCCATTCTACTTTTTGTCTCATTGACTTTGGCTAGTTAAATAGGTATAAACCTGTAGTATACACTTATATAACAGTTAAAATTTTAGTCTTTTATGAACCACTATGCCACTTTCTATAACTGCCATTTCCAGTTTCAGTCAGTGATGAGCAGAGATATCTAATGGTTCCGTATGCTCACCAACACTTGTTCTTTCATGGCTGTTTCTTACTCTGTGCCCAGGCTCTCCTCAAATCCTCACTATTCCAGCTGCAGCCTCCCAGATAGCTGGGGTTCCATGCGTGTCCCTTTATGCCTGGCTTCGGTTTTCTGCTGCTTTAATGGTGCCGATGGATGGGTGTAAGGTAGTGGAGCTGGTTCTGGTTTGCATTTTCTCAGTGACAAGTGGGAAGTACTTTGTGTGTCTCATAGCTAATTGGATAATTTTTTGTAAAAATGCCTTTTCAAGTCCTTTTCTCATATTTGCTACTAATCCTTTATGAATTAACTATTTCTATGTGGCTCTCCCATTTTATGGACTGCCATACAGAAGTTAATGTTCATGAAGCTCTCAACTTTTGCCAACATTGTCTTTTGTTCCTGTTATCCAGGAAATCACTGTAAAACATCACTGTGAGCTCTGATTCTTTTAAGAATTTCGTAGTTGTTTTAGTTTAAGCTTTATATTGAGGTTGCTCCATTTGTTATTTTATAAATGATGCCTAAGCAAAGGTCCAAATGTATTAATTCACATGCTGATTTCCTTTTTTCACTGTCATTTACATTTCAAATGTCCTCCCCCTTCCCAGTTTCCCTTCTGCAAACTCCCATCCCATTCCCCTCCCCTGCCTCTGTGAGGCTGCCCATCCTGCCTCACCGCCCTAGCATCCCCCTATGCTGGGGTACTGATCCTCCACAGGACCAAGGGCCTCTCCTCCCCTTGATGCCAGGTAAAGTACACATGCAGCTGGAGCCATGGCTCCCTCCATGTATACTCTTTGGCTGGGCACATGCTGATTTCTATTTTCCCCCTTTGATCTTGGTACTTTATCAGAGTTATTACACATGCCAAGGTTACCTAGAGCTGTGTGTTTGTCTTTCTGCCAGCACCCCACTGTTTGGCCTACCAGAACTTTGTAGTACATTTTGAAATTGGGAAATATGGGTTCTCTAGCTTGGTTCTTACTCATAATCGTAATTGTTTTTGGTATTTGGGCCCCTTGATAAACAACCATCTTAACTTCTCACTGAATGATCTTAGCATTCTTATCAAAAGTAAATTCTCTGTGATGGCTTTACTTCTGAATTCAGCTGTCGTGCTTGCTGTGCTTCTGTTCATCACATGTATCTTTATTCCAGTACCACAGATTTGGTTACAATAGCTCCATAGTGAAATTAAGGGTATCTAGAAGCCAGGAGATCTTTCTGTGATCGTCGCTGCAGCCTGTGTCCTCCCAGCACTGCTGTTTTCCAAATGGTAGCCATTCTGACTGGGTGACATGGAATTGTATTGCAGTTATGATTTGCACATTGGCTAAACATACTGAACATTTTTCATGTTTTCATTGGCATTTGTACTTGTTTTGAGAACTGTCCATTTGCTCATTTGTTGATCAGCTTATTTTTCCTTTTGGCATTGGCTTTTTTGAACTCATATATCCTGATTATCAGACCCCTGCTAGATGAATTACTGGCGGAGGTTTTTCTCCCAATCTGAGGGATTTCTCTTCTGTTTCATAATTATTTCTTGTCCTGTACAGTGCTTTTTGTTAGGCTTCTGCAAAAGGAATTGTGATTATGAACCTTGGACTTTTTTTTCTTAAAGTTTTATATATTATGTATACAGTGTCCTGCCTGTATGTATGCCTACAGGCCAGAAGAGGGCACCGGATCTCATTATAGATGGTTATGAGCCACCATGTGGTTGCTGGGAACTGAACTCAGGACCTCTGGAAAGAGTAGTAGAAAGTGCTTTTAACCTCTGAGCTATCTCTCCAGCTCCCATGAACTTTGAATTTTAAATTATTATAATTAGGCTCAAATATACCTTTATTAACCAAAAATAGGAAATTACACAGTCAGCACATTTTGCGAACAAAAATAATTTTATATATTGTAAGTTCCTATGGTGTCCACGCTTTGGGATTTAGCAAACTGTTGGGAAGCGTTTTATGCAGATTGCTGGTTTAGAAGTGTCTTCCTGCAGAAAGTCGTAGAGATGCTGGAGGAGCTGCTCATGGGGGAAGAGGTCAGGTGAATATGGTATGTGAGGCACTGTATAGCCCAATTTGTTCAGCTTTTGGAGCATTCATTGTGCAGTGTGGAGCCAGGCATTGCCGTGGAAAGAATTGGCCCTTTCTTTTGTCCAGTGCCAGCCATAGGCGTTGGGCTTTCGTGGACTTATAATTTCCTGGGCAGTCTTCTCAGATGTCATAGTTTTGCCAGGGTTCAGAAGGCTGTGGTAGATTAAACCATCCCCAACCACACACAACTGGGACTTGTTTCTAGTGCAACTTTGTCTTTGAGGAGTGCTCTGGAGCCTCTGGTCCAGTGGCTGAGCTAAAGATGTGGCAGTCTGACTCAGTCTGACAAGGAATAGGTCTATTGTAAAAGAAGACGATAGTTTAAAGTGATGAATGTTTGGATTACAGGCTGTTTGTTTGTTTGTTTGTTTGTTTGTTTGTTTGTTTGAAATGCTGAGCAACTGTTGACTGATTGGTGTGGAATTCTCGGCAATGTTTCAGAGGACTGACTTGTATGACTGCTGTCATTCGGCCACCGTCAGCTCTGATGGTAGCCACTGTGCTCTTTTTACAGGCTCTAGTCTCCTTTGCAAAATGTCTTGCACTGCCATTGAATGTATGAGTATTTGGTGTAGTAAACTTATATGTGTTACTTTCCTCTTGTTTGCTAAAGATTTCCTAAGATCTTAAACATACCAAGGTCATTTTATCTGCCCTCTCCCCGGGTCAAAGGGGGTGTTTTGCCTTTTGCCCTCCAATGTGTATATCTACTCTTTTCCTTCCTGGTTTGTACTGACTAGAATCTAAGTACAATGTTGAATATCAGGAACAAGGACAATCAAAAGCAAGCTTCTGACTTAAGTGGAAGCACAGAGAAGTACCTGTGTGATGTGATCATAACTGAGGCTCACTGTGCTTTATTATAGTTTAAGAAATCTTTGCTTGATTTTCAGTATAGCACTTAGTGGTGGTTAGACTTTGTTTTCTGTCTCTTTTTAAGGTTTATCACATTGTCTTGACCTTTGTTATAGTAATGTTTTCTTATTCTCTACACCATTAATATTTTGGTTGAATTTTGCTGTGTCATGTATTATATTTGATAAGCTATCTACCTTTATACACTCTGTAGATCTTCCTGTTATGACAACCAAACGAGTCTCCGGACATTGCCAAATGTTCCTCAAGGTTCAGAATTACCCCAGCAAGGGATCATTGGGTTAGGTTTTTTCCCCTTTTTTCTTTTTTCTTTCTTTCTTTTTTTCTTTTCTTTTTTTAGATGTCAAAATAGTTTTGTTTCATGAGATAAATATTTGCTAAAAATGTATATGACCTTATGTATATTGCTGTGTTTATATTATGTACATTTTATTAGGAGTTTTATATCTACAGTGAGAAAGACTGGCTGGTAGTTTTCTTGGATTGTTTTTGTCTGATTTTGATATCAGGTTTGCAAAAGGCTTCGTAAATGATCTAGGGAGCGTTTGCTTCTTAGTGTTCTGAAAAAGTTTCCATGGAATTGCCATTGTCTCTTATGTAACATTGAATTTACCAGTGGACCTTGGAAGATTTTTTAATTGTTGAATCAGTTTAGTTTTTGTTGTTGTTGTTGTGTTTTTAAGATTTCTTTACTTTTATGCATACATGAGTACACATACTGTTATTGTCTTCAGACACACCAGAAGAGGGCATCAAATCTCATTACAGATGGTTGTGAGCCACCATGTGGTTGCTGGGAATTTAACTCAGGACCTCTGGAAGAGCAGTCAGTGCTCTTAACCACTGAGCCATCTCTGCAGTCTCAAGCTGGATCTGTTTTTTAATGTCATTGTACTGATCTGATTTTTCTTTTCTTGAGTAATTAGTAATGTGTGTCTGCTTTGAATCATTTCTGTTTCACCTCAATTGTCTGATTTGTTGACACAAGTTAATTCCTGTATCGTCTGTAATGATGTCTCATTTCTGCTTTTAATATTAGCAGTTGATTAGCCTGGCTAAGGTTTATCTAGCTTCTGGGCTAATTGCCTCCCCCAATTGTATTGATTGCTTGTCATCCAGAAAAAGATTATTGGACTCTGGATAAGCCTTAAATCCAAACAGTTCATCTCTAAAGACTAAAGTTATGCCTTGCTCATCTGTCCTAACCAAGCCTGCCTTTTGATCTGTGTTTGGTGAATTCACACTTACCACCACTTTTTCTGTGATTTGATTTGTATTTGTAATGTAGCATCTTTCTATCTACTAATATATATTTTTAAATTTTAGTTGTTCAATTTTTAAAAAATCTTTCTGGTGTATAGGTTCCTGTGCATCTTGAATACAATCTGCCTCAAGTTTTTATTAAGATAATTATAGTACATTTTAGCAGTGTGGCTCCATTGTTTTTCTCTTATTCCATTATCATCATATATGTATATGTGTCACTAGTCTAAAAATCCAGATAATAACTATATTGTATGTATGTATACACATATGCATATACACACATACATATTAACAGTTGATTGTTTTTGTTCTCTTGTGATTGATCTCAGGTAGCTCAGGCTGGCCTTAAATTTGCTGTATGGCTGAGGTTGGCCTTACACTGCCTCCCAAGTGCTGGAGTTACAGGCCTGTCTACCACACCGAACAGCCTGCCTTCATGTTTTAATGACAGTTTCTTAGGGCTGGTGCTTAGTTTTTTGATCAGTGGTTAGTTAATAAGCATTCCCTTATGGTTTTTGTCCTTTCTCTTCCTCTTCAGAATTTATTTATTTATTTATTTATTTATTTATTTATTTGTCTTTCTCTTTCAGTCCTTTGACCACTGTCTAATTTGATTTTATATATTATTCTTGTTGGTCTATTGGGGTTCGTGGCTCTGTAGATTGTTCACCATTAAAGTTGAAAAGTTGTGATTTAAAAATGGGTGCCCCACTCCATCTCTTCATAGTCTCTTTCTGGAAGTTTCTGTGTGTTCTTGGGAATGGATTTTTTTTATTGGTGAGTTTTCTTGTTAATTTAAGCTTGCACTCTCAAATATCTAGTTGCGTCTAGGTTTTTATTACATGAGTACAAAAATGTGCATATCTCACGTCGTTATTGAAGCTCCTATTGTAACAGCAAAGCCAAAGCTCTTCTTGGGTTTTTCAGACAGGGTTTCTCTCTGTAGCTCTGGCTGTCCCAGATTTTACTCTTTAGACCCGGCTGGTCTTGAACTCACAGAGATCTGCAGCCTCTGCCTCCCAAGTGCTGGGAGTAAAGGTAATTTATGATAGCTGACTGCAGTCTGTGTCCTCTAAATCCAGCACCTTGGTGCATTCTAGTCAAGTTTCTGCTGACTGCTCTCTTTCTCCCCAAACACGGCTCAGCCCTTCCTGTTCCTGTGCACATCCTACTCTTGGTGAAGTAGCATTATAGGTAATGCTAAAACTTTGGATTATGGTTCACTTTTCTGAGCTATGCTGGATTGTTAAACCTGAACTAAAGCTGGCAACTTCGTGGTGTTTTAGAGTGATATATCTACTGTTATTTTTATTTCTAATCTTTCTAATTCAATTTAGCTTCCTAAAGATCACTGCTGTCTGCATAAATATATGCCAGCCAAGGATTTGGGTAGAGTTTATGTTCAAGCATTAGCACACAGTTGATTGGTCTGGGGTGTGATGAGTACCTTCAAAGTTTCAACTGATTCTTCTGATAGTTTTCCCAAGCTGGAGTGTGTGTGTGTGTGTGTGTGTGTGTGTGTGTGTGTGTGTGTGTGTG
>NW_021604620.1:7923600-7991796 GCF_004785775.1 Grammomys surdaster
GTGTGTGTGTGTGTGTGTGTGTGTGTGTGTGTGTGTGTGTGTGTGTGAGAGAGAGAGAGAGAGAGAGAGAGAGAGAGAGACAGAGAGAGAGAGAGAGAGAGAGAGACAGAGAGAGAGGGAGAGAGAGAGAGAGAGAGACCCTTATCTTAGACTGTTGTCAGGGCCTTATCATTCAGAGTCATGTCACTGGTCCCTGACAAGTCTGCCTGTCTTAACTATTCTTGTAACTTTGAGTGAGCAGAGTGGTAGATGGCCTTCTGTGTTCAGAGTTGCCAAGTTCGTGGGGTCTGTCTGTTCCACTGGTCCCATTGTATTGAGTTGCCAAGTTCGTGGTGTCTGTCTGTTCCACTGGTCCCATTGTATTATGCTGCTACCGTTGTCTTACAGGGCCATCTTGGGTTGTCCTCTGCTTTCTTGCCCGCTTTATTCCCCAGGCACTTTCTGGATTCTCAGAAAAGATCCTCTGAACATTCACTCACCATCTCCCTGGTTTCTGCTGCTCTTCCTGGTGTAGATACTTGTATTTGTTACTTTAGTCTTTTTAGCTCTGCCGGTTTTTGTAATAACATTTCACCTCAACTCCCTTCTGCAGTCTCTGTAATCACCCCTCAAATAGATTATCTCGGGTTGGCCAAAGGACATTTTCTTGCTTTTAAATGGCCATCATTTTAATAAACTTTCCCCCCATCTTAGTGAGAGCAATGAACTAGAAATGCTCTTTCCTCCCTTCCCCACTTTGCTTCCTTTTGTTATATTCATTTTCATATTTTGTACCAAAGTCTAGACATTAGCTGGAGCTAACTATACTGTGTTATTAAACACCTGTCTTTAAAAGTAAAGACTTTCTGGAAATTAACTTAGGTGTGTTGAACATGCCCCTTAGCACAAAGAGACAGAAAACAACTTTTTGAATATGGGCTTCTTTGTGTGTTCTTATCTTAGGTACTCATCTTAAAGGTGACCATTTGCCGTGTGTTTAAGTCTGTGTCAATTATTTTAAAGATGCTAATAATTTGCTTTTTTAGGAAACATAAGCTCATTTGGAAATTATTACTTTAAGACAAGATTGGTTGAACTTTGATTAATTTGTATATAGCCTTTCTAATATAGATTACTGAGAATTTACTTATGTATTGGGCCTTCTGGAAGACAGTTCAACAATATACATTTTAAAATATTATTGTGAATTTACTTATGTATTGGGCCTTCTGGAAGACAGTTCAACAATATACATTTTAAATTTTTCTTATTGTGTTTTCAAAATGGAAGCTTAGAATCATATATATGATCCTGAATTCAGATGAAAAAACATACAAGTCTAGCAGGTCAACTATATGAAAATGTAGATTTACTGAACACATTTAAGGCTCCTGTTTGTTGATATTATCCATTTGATGGTAGAAAATGAAAACATGTCATTTTTTCCTTATTTGTTCTTTTTTCTTAAAACTAACCAAAAAAGAATTAGTTATTAAAATGCATCTTGTTCCGAATTGTAAAGGTCTATTTTAGTCGGGATAGCCAAGCCTCAGTCCTCACTCAGAGCTTTTACATTTTACAATGGGATTTGCTTTTGTTGTTTTTAGGTAAAGTCTGTGAAGACCGGCTCTGTGTTTTGGACGATGTGCTGCTGCTTGTCGTATTTCTACATGGTAAGAGCTGTGCCTGCTGTGTGCTCTGTCCTGGGACGCATGTGTGCCCTGCTGTGTGCTCTGTCCTGGGACGCATGTGGGCCCTGCTGTGTGCTCTGTCCTGGGACGCATGTGTGCCCTGCTGTGTGCTCTGTCCTGGGACGCATGTGGGCACTGCTGTGTGCTCTGTCCTGGGACGCATGTGGGCCCTGCTGTGTGCTCTTTACATTTTCCGTTAGCATCCCTGAAAGGGGTGTATGTGTAATGAGCTGATGTTAGGTTCTGAGAAGTTACTTTGAAATATTTTTGTATGCTAACATATGTCCTCATAAGTTGATTTGATAACCAGTGCCTCTTTAACCATCTAACTGAATTAGAACATGCTGATCCTGAAAGACTTTCCTGTCTGTTTTAAGCACATGAAAGTCAGTCCATTGTAGTAGTTGGGAGCGAACCCTGGCTTTTAAGAATATTTATTTACACTGAGTATCCATGGTTACTCTGATTTTAAAAATATGAATACATGGAATACAAGCTTTTGTGTGTGTGTGTGTGTGTGTGTGTGTGTGTGTGTGTGGTTTCACTTACAGCTTCAGCCAATCAGCACTGTAAAGAGCCCACAGTATGGCCAGGGGATGTGAGTGCCCCTTTAGCCGAGTCACTGACCAGAGTCAGACTTCCTCATTCTTAAGCTCAGTGAATCTTCTTTCAGTAAGTAGATCATCATAAATAGATGAAATAAAAGCTTGTTGTTTTAGTCTAAAAATGTATTGTCTATACTCATTTCCAGGACAGCCTATTTCTTCTTCTAGTTCACAGTTATGTGATGTTCTTAGGCTTCCTATTAAATCGAATTTAACTTGAGCTATTCTCCAGTGAGTTTAGAAAAGCCTACTAGATTTATGAGATCATGTTACTTTACTTATCAATATAAAAAAGAAACTTTTTATATATATTTTTCTGTAGCAGGGGGTATTAGAAATGATACGACCAGCTGCCAAGTTCCCACACTAGTAGAGGCACCAGAGGGCCACCTCAGTGGTGCCAGTTGCCTATCCACCCCCAACCCCCCCAGATGTTAGCATGGCGGCTGCCTCTGCCTACCACTATCCTCAGCCTCCATGATCTAGGCCAACCCAGCCACCTCCACCATGCAATAGCGGAACCGCTATTCTCATGGCTAGATATCACAATACCCAGTAATCCAGTAAATCAAAACTCTTAATGCTTATAGTTAACCAATGGATTTATCTATCAATAAAATCTCAATGCACAAGATGCCCACACAACTTAGACAGGTTATTCCAATTATCCTAACTTTTAGATATGCATAACTACCTGAGACTACTAAAGCCACATGGGTTCACATCTGCCTCCATTTTGCCTTCTCTCTCCCTTTCCCATTTCTCCCTGTGTCTCCTACTCTGCCACCCTTAGCTCCACCTCCCTTTTCCCTGTCCAATCATAGGCCTCCCACTGCAAATAGATTGGATAGGGAAATTTCTGCCACGTATATCTCCTAAGAGAATTCCCCCAAATCCTTGCACTTTATTTTCTCTCGTGTTTGGGTTGTCGTGACAAATGAGACATACTTGTTTCAGGAAGTGAGAGATAGGAGCCGTGAGTCTGAGCCTCTCTTTTCCCATAGGTCTCTGCGTGGGGAGGTTATGTGTTTATCATCAACCTCATCCCTCTCCATGTGTTTGTGCTGCTACTGATGCAGAGGTATAGCAAGAGAGTCTACATAGGTAAGTGGCTCTACCTCTGAAATGGACTCTTAGTAAACAACTTTTGTTTGCTCTGTATTGCGTCCGTAAAAAGGTAGTAATTTTTTTATGTTTAACTTGCCTTTATATTGACTACATGAGACCCTGTCACAAAAAAGCAAAACAAATAAAAAACAGTGGGGGGCGGGGAGATGGCTCAAAACAAGCCTTATATGCTCACATGTAAAAATACTTAATTTGTGTGATTGGTTCTGCATTACCTGTACCTGAATTTATTAATGAGCTGGCCTGGTCCAAGGTCTTGGGGAGGGATCAGTGGGTAGAAGCGTTATATAGTAGGGCATTCCTTATAGGGATGTGGTTAGCTAACGAAACTGCAGAAGAGCAGAGATAGAAAGCCTGTACTGTTTATCACAAGAATTTCACTTACGTTAAAGTTAATGAGAACTTGGATATAAAATGTCAGAGTTAAACATGGTGTATAGGATTTGTTTCTCTCAGTGAGAGTCACATCAGCTAAAACTTTGCAAAATAACTTAACATAATTATTTCTGGGGGCTGGAGAGAGATAGCTCAGCAATTATTAACACTGACTGCTCTTCCAAAGGACCCAGGTTCAATTCCCAGCACTCACATGGCAGGTCACAACTGACTATAACTCCAAGACCTGACACTCACACACATACATGCAGACAAAATACCAATGCCATGTGTGCTTATATATCTTCATGGTCTCAGTTCTAAGAGGTAAGAGGGTAGCAAATTCAAGGCCAGCCTTAAGTGTGTAAGAAAGTCTTGTGAATTTAAAAATAGCTTTTATAGCCAGGCAGTGGTGGCACACGCCTTTAATCCCAACACTTGGGAGTCAGAGACAGGCGAATTTCTGTGTTTGAGGCCAGCCTGGTCTACAGAGTGAGTTCCAGGACAGCCAGGGCTTAAAAAAAAAAAAAAAAAAGCTTTTATTATAGTAAACATCTCATTAATAGCAGTAATTACCCTAAATTTATGTGGTAGGTAGAGGGCAGCAGGCACACCATGGGGTAGTGGTCAGTAGTTCTCATAACAGCTTTGAATTTTCTTATATAACATGTTTGTTATACTTATTCTGATACTCATTTTTGTTTGTTTAATAGGGCTTTTATTACCTACCATATAGTATTTGGAATAATACTTTAATATTTGTAGCACAATTTTCTGATTACATTTGTTTAATCATTTAATTACTATCATAAGTAATTTTGATGGATTTGATCCAAGTTATTGGAATTAATAAAAAGATGTATGATTTTTATATTTGTAACAGGTAAAGATTTACCAAGATAGGAGATTGCTCTTGCAGCCTATAAACTAGATACATTATTTGCACAATTGGGTTGTTTATAAAAGTATAAAGTGGTTTTCAGGGCTGGAGAGATGGCTCAGTGGTTAAGAGCACTGACTGCACTTCCAGAGGTCCTGAGTTCAAATCCCAGCAACCACATGGTGGCTCACAACCATCTGTAATGAGGTCTGATGCCCTCTTCTGGTGTGTCTGAAGACAGCTACAGTGTATTCGTACATAATAAATAAATAAATCTTTAAAAAAAAAAAAAAGTGGTTTTCATGGTATATGAACAGGACCAATAGCAGTGCTGGAAGACTTGTGTCTTGGCCTCTCTTTTGCTTATGGGTCTTAGTGTTGCGTACAGTAAGTGCTTTCCAGGGGAGCCAGAGCACTCATTCCTTGAAGGTGTAGCAGTATCTTTCTGTCTTAAGACTAAAAATATATAGAGCCAAGGGCCTTTCTTATTGTGATTTAACAGGAATCTTTGCTTGATCAAAAGCTTTCTTCAATTAACAGAGACAAGGATTTTTTCATATCTACAAATGAAAGAGTAAAAATGGCTTTGGTGCTGTCATAGGCGAGCCCAGTATTAGAACCGTACCTGTCAACTTGCTCAGAAGCACTTCTGTGTAGAAGTTAGAGTTTACATGAGATGCTTAGGTCTGTCTAAGAGCCTGCTTACAGTAGATAGTTGGTGTTCTGCTCACTTAAACTCTTAACACTTGGGAGACTGGGGCAGAAGGATGCCCAGAGTTTGATGTCAACCTTTCTCACAGTGAATTTCAGGCTAGCCTGGGGTAAAGAATTGCAACCTTCTCTAAACAAAAAGGAAAATCCTAAATGACTTTTAGTGGAATAAATTTGCAATTTTGTTTAAATCCTTTTAAATATGTTTTATTTGTAAATTATGTTTGCTGATATTTGTCTGTTGAACTTTTTGACACATACTAGGTATAGTTATTGCATAGTTGCAGGAGAGATTGGGTCACAGTATCCCATTTTTTAAAAGTAGAATTAGTCAGGCATGGTGAGTGCCTACATACCTTTAATCCCAGCAGTCTGGAGGCAGAGGCAGGCAGATCTCTGAGTTGAGGCCAGCCTGGTCTACATAGAGAGTTCCAGGATAGCCAGAGCTGCATAGTGAGACTGTCTCAAGAAGAAAGAAGAGTTGTATTTCGTGAGTTCTCCCTTACAGTGTTCACACAATGTATTCTTAATCTCCTTGTGCTCTGATGGTGTCTCATTAACATTTGTCAGAACCAATGAATTGCTTCTGTAAGACAGAAGTTGGATTTTAAACTTATTTTTATTTTTAATTTTATTTTGCACATACCTATTTTGTTTTGTCTGCATGTATGTGTGCACCATGTAATGCCTTTGTGCCTGCTGAGGTCAGAAGAGGGCATCAGATCCCCTGGAACTGGAGTAAATAGACAGTTGTAAGCCACCATGTGGGTGTTAGGAATTGAACCCAGGTCCCCATCTCTCCCATCTAGAACTAGAATTTTAAATCTGGATATATTTCTTCTAGATTCTTATCCTTAATTTCCTATTAGGAAATTAAAAATTTCCTATTTTTCCATTTGAAAGTGTGGTAATCTCTGCTCGAGTAGTTTGACTAAGTCATATCCTCCTTCCTCTACAAGTTTTGAGCTTGTAAAATGTCTATTTCAGTGACATGCTCTACCTGGTTGCTATGAGCAGTGTCCCTGGGAAGAAGAGCGCATGTCTGTGCCTGTGCACACGTCCAGGTTTTCCTACTAGTCTGAAGAACCTGTTTTCTGCCCTCTATTGCTGTTGCTGCTTCTCACCATGCTTTCCCCTGAACATTTACCAAAATGTTCACAAAGTAGCAAGGTGACTTTATTAAGTAAACTTTTCAACATTTTTACAAACTTAATATTGTTTGTTAGCAGTCAAGTAAAACTGATTGGATTATAAGGTCTTTCTCTTCTGTATCTTGTCTAACAGAAGAGAGATATTTTGTTAGCTATTCCCATTAAACACTGCCCAAGAGGTGAAGTAACTTAGAAGGCTGGCGGGCCCTGTGGTGGGTTAATGTAAATGGGTTTGTGTGTTCCCAGACCCTTCTCTAAGTTTGCAGAAGGAAGAATAGTAGTAACTTCAAACTCCAGAGACATAGGCTGAGGAAAAGGCAGTAGGCACCATGTAAGGCCTTGACTGGAACTCATTTGAAACAGACATGGCAGCTCCCTAATTCAGTCACTGGGGTATGCAGCAGCCAAGAGAAACCCTATCTCAAGGAGGAAGGTGAAGACCTCTAGGTTGTCCTCTGACCTCCACATGTATGCACTGTCACTCCAGAATAAAAGATGGCCCAGAGAGTGCTACCGAGTTGTTACAGCTTATCAGTGAGGTACTGAAGAGAGAGTAATAGCAAACAACACTCTGTCACCCTACCTTCTCAGCGGAGCTGGAGCCCAGCATTGCATTGGGCACAGATTCACTACCTGCTGTGCCACTGGGACTCAAGTATTTTGAGGTTCAACAAGATTAGGATTTCTGTAGATTTCTGTCTCTGAACATAGTTTTAGTAAAAATAAATTGTACATATGAATAAGTCCAATTGTTTTAGGGGGCATTTTTCTAACCAGGAGCATGGTCTGCAGCAATGCTTCCAGGGACTGTGCTTCCTTCCACAGGATGGCAGTGTGGTAGCATTTTAGGATGTAATGAATGATTTACGGTATTGTGGGGTTGTGCATTTTCTTAAAGCTCACTTCTTTGATGGAATAGTGTAAAGACTTAAAAAATAGGTGAGTGTAGCTGCATAGTAAGTTGGACCAAGTGGGTTAGTGGTTTGGTAATGGTTCCTAGTGGAGTTGCTGGAAGAAGTGGCACTGCGTGTTTGTTGCTAGGGTCCTGTAAGGACAGTGTGCCTTTTATGCTACTGTTCATGCTTCTGCTTGCATAAGCTTCCCTACACTGTCACAAATGTTAGCTAGCTATGGTGTGCTCTTACCTAACTTGGAGGACAGCTTGGATTGATCTTAACAGGATTTTCTGCTTTTAAAAAGTCTCGATTGTCATAGATATAAAGTCTTTTTGAAAATATACTATTAGGTGCTGTCATATAGTCTGGAGGAAAAAATACTTTATTTTTACAGTGGATAGAGGTGGTGTTTCTTCTTAAGAATCTAATTTCTTCATGTCTTTCTCCTCAAGTGAATCTAATTTTCCACTTTCTATGTTTTAAACTTTTTAAAGTTTGTAAGATTTAAATTAAGACGCTGAGTTATGTGCTATCTTATAAATTTAGGACCCACAGTATCTTATGTGAGGTAAACTTGTGATTTTTGGCACTGTATGGAGCTTGGCTAGCAGTCTCCAACACACGTGGTTTCCTGTGTATTGAAGGACTGTGAGGTAGGATATGCATTTCTGCTGTGTGAACAAGTCATAGAACCCAGGGATCCAAAACTATATGAGCGCTCAGGCTGCTGGGGTCCAGCTCTTTTAAACAAAACTCTGGGTCACTGCAGGGTCCTAGCAGACTGGCTTCATTGGCTCAGGTACATGAAGGAGGCTGATGTACAGGCCTTTCCAGCTGCAATTTCAATTTCTACTACTTTGAGTAACATCTTCTATTCAAATGTATCCTACACTTCCCTTTTCATAGTGGTTCATTTAACCAGAACGGAACATCAAGTACATTTATGATAGTGATGTATATAAAGTTTATGACTAGAATAATATCTTTACATCAGCTTATTTTAGATACACCTTTTATCTTCTGATAAAATTTTACTTTCAGGGATTTCTAATACTTTCTCTCTAGTCAGATTACCTAATCTTGATCTGTAGCCATATGAATGAAAAACCAGTCTTTGACACAGATTGCCATTGTGCTACAGCAGTTCTGTGCATTACAGTCAGTGTGAGCTGACCTGGAAGGGGGGGGGGGACGGGACGGACAATGGTCTTTCTGTTAGACTGACTTCTGTGACTGGGTTCTTGTCTTTTTTAAACTCTTCACCTTCTTCCCAAGAAGTCTTAGGAAACTGGGAAGAAGACACAAAATACTCAGAGCTTCTCAGATTAGCAGGCATCCATGATTGGTGCTAGGTGTTTGTGAGGCCGTGGATAGTTTGGATTAATAAAAGCACAGCAATGGTAGTTACTTAATACAAGAGCAGTTGCAGGTTCTTGGCTCTTATCCATGCTACTAATGGTAAATTTTTAAAAATGTGATTCCGTTTGCTAGAAAGGAAGGTAGCACGAGTCTCTGAAACTTACGTCTACAAACAATATTTTTAAAAAATGGATAGAATATTTATGATCTATAATGTAACTGACATTCACATATCAAGTCAATCACTTTAAGATTCTATTGTTCTAAGCTCTATTAAAACTTTTCTAAAAAGATTTATGAATATATGTGTTGAATATTTAATGGCAGTAGTAAGTTACCCTTGTTTCCTGTTTTGTTTTTATAGCATATAGCACTTTCTACATTGTGGGTTTAATATTATCCATGCAGATACCTTTTGTGGGATTCCAGCCAATCAGAACAAGCGAGCACATGGCAGCTGCAGGTATGGAAACTAGTGTTTGAAGTTGAGATGAAAGGACATTGTAAATATTTTGTCCAGTTAAGATATATGTGTGGCCTTAATCATTTTTCCTTCTATATTGGCACTAAAATGAGGTTTCGAGCTTTTTATTATATCATAATTTATAAGAGATTGCAATAATAATAGCTGGTGTACTTAGCTTTCTATTGCTGTGACAAAACACTGGTTAAAACCTACTTGAGGAGGAAAGGATTCATTTGGCTTAAGTGTCCTGCTCACAGTTCATCAATGAGGGAAATTAGGGCAGAAACTCAAGGCAGGACCATGAAGCAGAGGCCTTGGCAGGAGGCGGGTTGCTGCTTACTGGCTTGCTCCCCAAGGCTTGCTCAGCCTGCTTTCTTCGACAACCCAGCACCCCTAGCCCAAGGTTGGCACTGTCCACAGTGAGCTCGTTCCTCTCACATCAGTCATTAATCAAGGAGGTACTTCTACACTCTTGTCCATCGGCCAGTCTGATAGTCATTTCTCAGTTGTGTCTCTCCCTTCTCAGATGACTGTAGCTTCTATCAAGCTGACAAAGAATGAGCCAGCACACCAGCACAGAAATGACTATAATGTTTTAAATCTTTGGTGATGCATGATAGTGTCGGTGTGCATCGTCAGCTGCTTTCCTTGTCTGGTACATGTATAAGGAGTCTGACTACTTTGGGGAAATAATGTGCAATAGGATTTTTCAGGTCCTTAATTGTAGGTTAGCTGTCGGTTGACACAGGGAATATTGCTAGGTGAGATAACTAGACCCGGGGTGAAGGATACCAGGGCTCTATGGTTTTGCTCATGAAAGTATTGAGCCGGCGTTAGGGAAACACTGTGATGGTATTCATGTGAGCCTTCTCTTTAACCAGGTGTCTTTGCGCTGCTGCAAGCCTACGCTTTTTTGCAGTATCTGAGAGACCGGTTGACAAAACAGGAGTTCCAGACCCTTTTCTTTTTGGGTGTCTCACTAGCTGCAGGCGCTGTGTTCCTAAGTGTCATCTATCTGACATACACAGGTAGGTGCCATCACCTGTAAGATGGAAGTCGTGGCTCTAGATTACTGTTCAGGAACAGTTTTTCACAGGTTCTTCTCACACACTCCATTTCATCCTAATGTCAGATAATTATCAAAAGTTCTAAACTCCAATAACACATTACAGATTGCAATTTTGAAAAAGCATGAGCTGCTTGCTATTCCTGACTTTAGAAAAAAACTAGTTTATCTTAATGTTACTGCTTTTCAGGCTCTTGTAAATCCACAAACATCCTTCTCTTGCTAGTTAAAGAGCCAGAGCTATTGAAAACGCAGCACCTGTGCTGAGCTAGTGCTTGCGTAACCTCTTGTGGGCACGCTTTCTTCCTTGGAGACGGTCGGCTTCATCATTTCCACGCGCTTCGGATCTAAAGTACTCCCTAGCCCTGAGCTCACAAGTCTCCGACCACAGTCCTGTTTTCCCTGTTGAACCGCTGATGCCCAGCAGAAGGTGAATGCAGGGATGACGGGAGTCAAAGACCTAGGTGTTTGAAAATGCATTGGCAGCTATAAAGTAAAACCAACATTATTTGAACATTGGTTTAAATCATTCATAATTAATAGTAACAAAGCTCTGAAAAGGACAAAATTGGGTTGGTGCAATGGCTCAGCTGATAAAGATGCTTGCTGTGCAACTGGTGACCTGACACCAAGTCAAGATGGAAGAGGAAAATCAACACCACAGAATTGTCCTCTGACCTCTACATATGCTCCATGGCTTTCAAAACAAACAAAAACCCAAATACACACTAATAATGATAACAGTGATAATAGTTGTTATTATCATGGCATGCACCAAGACAAACCAATAATAATGTTATTTTCTTTTGCGTGTGTGTTTGTGTGTGATTAGTGCTCACAGACACCAGATGCTGTCTGATCCCCTAGAACTAGAGTTTGCGGGAAATATTAATAAAGTCACCAGGTTCCCATGGTATCCCCTGATAGACTGGCCAGCCTGTTCTTATCTCATGGAGACTCTCTGACTCAGAGCTCCAAAATCTTTCCACCCAGCTCGCAAAGCTTCTACTGAGGGGTTGCTACCACGCCAGCTCCTTGCTTCAAAACCCTCAGGGCCTTTATGGTGTACATCTGGCAAACCCACGCTCACTTTGCCACCATACCTTTCTCTCTGGAACCCAATCCAGCTGCTGTGTGAAGGAAAACCCAACAGAAACTTAGTTCAGAAACAATAGTAACTCTATCACTGGGCACAACAACTAGAATCCTAATCTTGTAAGACATATTAAATCTAAATCCTCTGATTGTGAATCCTAGTGGATCTGCCATTGAAACCAGGAGACCCTAGCAGCTACATCTTGTCCTCAAGCTATCCCAGTCTGAAAAGACCCTATCTCCTGCTTCCTCTCTTCCAGGATCTGCAGTCCCTCCCAGGAGAGCGGAATTAACATCATAATACAAATAGCACCCTGGCCACCCACAGCACTTTCCCCTTTCTGTCCACTTAAAAGACTCTTTTATCTCAGATATAAATTGAGCACAACTGTTACCATTTTGTAATTTATAAAGTACAAGATAGACCCAACACCCAGTCCCTCATTTTTGTCAATAAAATAGAACACTGTCATCTATCCTAACTTAAAAGATGTATAATTCTACACATGACTTATGTCCTGGCTTTAGATTGCATGCCATCTGAAAACCATCCTCTCAAATCTGTTCTCTCAATGTTAAATAGCCTGGGTTAGCTATGAGACTGTTAGTTTTCAACCCCGTCAGAAATCCGAGAATGGCCAACATCAACTGAAAATATAGAGGAAGCCTAACACAGCTTCCAGAACTGAGACCAGTTGTAGAGACAGTTGCCTATCTATACATCCCCAGTAAGTCAGGAAGTTGGAGCATCAGTCTTCAGCCTTCTGGCCCCGGATCATCTGATAGACCTTTGAAAAACAGGAATTATTAAGGACTAGCCTGTTCTGTCACAACAGAACTAAGCTGTCCTAACCTGTCACTCGTGTAACTCAAGGACAGTATAGGTCTACAGGAGAGATGGGGCTATTTAACATTGAGAGAACAGATTTGAGAGGGTGGTTTTTAAGAAGTCACCTGAGTGTGTGGTTCAGTCTTTTCTCAGTTCTTCCCAGGAGAGCAGGCCCACCCACACTACTAGAGTTATAGGCAGTTGTGAGCTGCCCTGTGAGTACTGGAAATCAAACCTAGATCCTCTGGAAGAATAGTCAGTGTTCTTCACCACTGAGTCCTCTCTCCAGCCCCACACTAAGCATGGTAGCATACAGGTGCATTCCCAGCATTTGAGGGGTTGAGGTAGGAGGATTGTTGGAAGTTTGAGGCAAGCTTTGGTCCGGTGAGGCTGTATATCAAGGAGACATTGTCTCAACACCCCTTCTTTCAAACAGAGAATTTACAAAATAATAAAAAGGCAGATAATTTCCTCTGTTTTTCCTTCAAGGTTACATTGCACCCTGGAGTGGGAGGTTTTATTCATTATGGGATACTGGGTAAGTTCAAATGTGCTACTTTGGCCTCCTAGTCAAATAGCCTTTCTCCATGTGTTCCTATACCTAGGCTGAGCTGTTTGAAGTGGATGCTCGTTGTTCTGAGACATACATTCTGTATTTCTGTTCTACAAAGCCAACTCCTTATTGTTTTGTCAGAGCAGAAGCATTTGTATAATTTAAAGATGGGGGCTTTTAAAAAAGGAATGAAATGCAAAGTTTACATTTCATGTTTTGTTTCTGATAAGGTACTGTGTTAAAGATCTGTATGAAGTGGGTATGAAGAACTCTTTGTATAATCACTTAATTTAAGCTTCTGCTTAAAAAATCTAAAATACACTAAGGGTGCATCTTTTTTAAAAGAGTGCTATAAAAAAGGAACTCATTTTAAAACTTGGGTTTTGAATTAGACCAACTATTTCAGTGAAACCTTTCATCTTTAAAATGATGGCCTAGTGCTGTGATGATGTCACTGTCTGTGTGGTTGCATTCTAGATGACTCAATAAAGTCCGACCACCATTTATTGATCAGGTGTCCTTCCAATAGGACACCAAAGGCTCATGTGCAAGTGAAGTCACATAAAATAAACTGTTTTCATGGCTAAAACATTTGCTGCCTTTTATCCTGTGGATCCAGAGAACTGGAAGGAACCAATCACAGAAGAATTGACTAAGCTAAATCCCAGTGTTGACGTGTATCAGTTGTACTTATGCTTTTAAAGTAATTTTGACCTCTTTGGAATCCCAGAGTGCAAAGTGACTTCTGTTCTCACACGATGCCAGCCCCTTGTCTGGGAAGGCATTGGAGCACAGGAGTTAGTGAGTAAAGTGTTTCCTGCCACCAAGAAGAGATGGGACACTTGTGGATAAAGATGTAGGTGGTAGAGCTGGACTACAAACACCTTCCTACCCAAGCAAGGATTAGAAGCCAGCCAGCAGGTTCCCGAGCCCAGACAGCTCAGCTCCACTTTAAGGGGACGTATTTGCTTTAGTTTGACCAATGTATACCAGACAAGTGTGTCACTAGCTATGTCAGTTAAAATACAAGTGTGAGTAAGAGACGTTGGGAGAGTGATGTCAGTGATCCAGGAGAACTTGTTCATCTCAAAGGAAGGAGCTCCTGTCTTACCCTTTAACTGTAAATAATAATGAACTTTTTTAATATCAGGTATGCAAAAATACACATTCCAATTATTGCATCAGTGTCTGAACATCAGCCTACGACATGGGTGTCTTTCTTCTTTGATCTACATATTCTTGTATGTACCTTCCCAGCAGGCCTATGGTTCTGCATCAAAAATATCAACGATGAAAGAGTATTTGGTAAGATTTTTAATGAACTCTTTGATTCAGAACAATTTTTTTCCATTGAGATCACTCCGCTTTAATGTTTTGTTTTTCTTATATGTGTTATGTTCAGGAACATTTTTCCTGCTTTATAAAGGTTCTTAGACAAGAAGAATTAGTTGAGTTTTCAGTGTATGTGTATTCTAGTTACTACTTTTTAAATATAGACTTTACATCCAACCCATAACCTACTTGAGTATTTTCAGTAGCTTTACATGATAGTAGGAGTCAAATACCTCACTGGCTTTTCTTTGGCCTGGGGCTGTCAGCAAGCACCTTTAGAGCACTGGCTGGTTGAGCCGATTGTCCTTTCAAGCGCTACCTGACAGATGTCTGTCTGTCCATTGTGTTCTTCTTACCCATGTTTGCTTTAAAAAAGGGTTTGTACACCAGATATGGTGCTGGCTTTCTGAAGCTGTTTTAGTTCCATAAACTTAGTGTCGAATGATAAATGGGCACATTCATTGTCACCTGTCAGCTACGGATATTATAATGTATGGTGCTATTGACAAAAAAATTTTCATATCTGTAATAATTAAATTTGAATGACAGTACATTTCTCTAAACTGTTTAGTTTTTATTTATTTAGTCAACAGTACTTACTTTTAAACAGGACTGTTTGGTCAGTATAATTGCTTTGTGAGATGCCTAGTTTCAGATGTGTTCTGTACTGTAGTAATGAATGTGGTTTCCTGGGGCATTTTCCTCTCGGTGTTGAACGAGAACCTGTCTTTGCAGTTGCTCTGTATGCAATCAGTGCTGTCTACTTTGCCGGAGTGATGGTGCGGCTGATGCTGACGCTGACCCCGGTCGTCTGCATGCTGTCTGCCATCGCCTTCTCCAATGTTTTTGAGCACTATTTGGGGGATGACATGAAAAGGGAAAATCCACCTGTGGAGGACAGCAGTGATGAGGATGACAAAAGAAACCCAGGAAACTTGTATGACAAGGTGAGGGCTGTGCCGTCTCCATCTTCCCAGCACCAGAAGAGTCCCCAGATGTAGCTGTGTCCTGAAATGAGAGCACACCGAACTGTGCCTTCTGCAGTCTCTCCATTGCTTGCTTCAAAATTGAAATCCTAGTTGGTCTTTGAGTTCAGAGTAAACAGAATGGAATCCGAGTGGGAATTGTTAGTCTCGTTCCCGCCCGTTGCTACCTAAGCACTTAGGTATGTTAGCACCTTTCCGTTTCCAAGAGCACAGCTCATCAGATTGACCCATGTGCACCAGTGCTTGCACTTGGCTTTAGTCTGTGCTTGGTGTGACCTTGGATGGTTCTGTGTATTAAGTAGTAACTTGATGTTCAAAAGTGGTATTTGGTTAAATACCTGTTTGTTAACATCTCTTTGCTGCTAATAAGTGGAATTCGTGCTTAACCTGCATACCAATAGGAGAAAGACTGTGTTGGACAAAAGTGTGGGAAAGATTTAGGAATTACTGCACTTGTCTTAAATAACCCATTAGACTTTGCTGTTTTAATACCGACTAGGCTCATCAAAGCTAACCAGCAGTGGAATGCTGTAATATAAAAATTGGCTGGAATTCTCTTTCCTTACTCTGAAATCAATATAATTCATAAAGATTTGTGTTAAGCGCATACCTGTTATATTTTATATGTTTTTTTTTCTTTAATCATTCTTATAGCTTAGAGTTTGTGGCTATTCTTTTGTTTCCAACAGAGGTAGGTAGATTGTGTGTGTGTGTGTCTAGTTTAGAGATTTGTCTAGTTCTGTTGAGTTTCTCTCCTAGTAATTTCCTAATCTATGTTTTAGGTGAGCACAGCCATTTCAAGAGTAGAATTAAGTTTAAGTATATATATATATACACATATATACATATATGTACACACACACATATATGTATACATATATGTGTGTGTGTACACACACACACACACACACACACAAAGATACTGGGTTTTATGTTGCCAGAATGGAACCCCTTAGTTAACTTTTTTATATTTAATTAAAAACTGCCTTCTATCAGAGATAGTTTGCTCTGAGATCAGGTCCTGGGGTTAAGTGTATTTTCTGATTCACATTGACTTTAAAGTTTACTTTGAATTATAAAACAAGATCAAATCTCCCCATCACCCATAGAAGAATATCTGATTACATCCTCTCTGACCCATGGAATTATTTGATAAGTTAATATTCTCCCCACTTTCCCCTCGGCTGTGTTAATGATCCAAGTGCAATGCAACGACTCCTAACTATTTGCTCTGCATCTTCAGGCAGGTAAGGTGAGGAAGCACGTGACAGAGCAGGAGAAACCGGAGGAGGGCCTGGGCCCCAACATCAAAAGCATCGTGACCATGCTGATGCTCATGCTCCTGATGATGTTCGCTGTCCACTGTACGTGGGTCACAAGCAATGCCTACTCCAGCCCCAGTGTGGTCCTCGCCTCCTACAATCATGACGGGTAAGGGGCAACTTGGCGAGGAGAGGGCTTTATAGTATCCTTTAATCAAGCCTCAAAAAGGATGCCTGTGAGACTCTGATCTTGATTCTCCATTTTAAAGTGTAGAGATGTAACCCTGGGGCTACCTATATGCCAGGGCAACCCTACCCTTTGAGTTTACTCCCTTTGTCTTCTGGTTTGGCCTTTCCCCATCCTTTAGGATGGGTGGTAGTAACTAGCTTGTGCTCTTCTCCAAAAAGTCTTTCTGCGTATATAATTGTGTATACTTAGTGAACACCACATCACCATTAGTGTGAAACTTGGTAGAAATGCAAATTATAGAGCCTACCCCAAGCCTTACCTAAGAAACCTGAGAGCAGGACCCAGCTAGCTGTGGTTTAATAGGCCCTGATGGTTGCAGTGACAGCGCCATGTCTCAGCAGAGCATCCAACTGTCTAGTTCATTAGAATCTGATATTTTAGAAGACAAATAACTTTTTTTTTTTTTTTTTTTTTGGTATATTAGTTTGGAAAACACTAGTTTAGACAAAACTCCTCCTCTTTTTTTTCCCTCCTTGCAGGTAGGCGCTTTTGACTACCATCTTTAAAATGAAAATTTTTACTGATTAAACACCACAGAATTTTAAGCTATTTCCTTCACACCTAGAAACCTCATTTAAAATAAAACTGTGAGTTGTTTTTTGTTTTCCAGTACCAGAAATATCTTAGATGATTTTAGAGAAGCATACTTTTGGCTGAGACAAAACACGGATGAACACGCCCGAGTCATGTCCTGGTGGGACTATGGCTATCAGATTGCTGGGATGGCTAACAGGACCACTCTGGTGGACAACAACACCTGGAATAACAGTCACATTGCACTGGTGAGCTCTTGTCTTTGTTGTTTGTTTTTATAGAATAAAATGGTTTATCCTACTTAGCAATCACAGTTCATTTACAATTAAACAGAAAAGATCCAGGTTAGAATTCTTGTCTGCCTGCATATGTTTTACAAGTGGTATTATGTATACAGAATTGCAGGCTAATTTCTGGTGGCTTTTGATATATTTAGCTTACTGAGACATAGTCAAAATCTGAAACTTAAAATGTTTGATGTATAGTTTTTACATTGTAAATTTAAGAAAAGTCTTGGAATATGAAAACAAATATTTTACATTGTGCAAGTTATATAGATGTGCAAATTATATATTCACTTTACTTTATCAAATAGTGAGTCTCCATAAATGAATCCCTTCTGTACTTTAACATCTAAGTAACCTCAGCAGCTTTCTTGAGTGTTGTAGCTAATTATCATGTCTGCTGGGCTTAGAAGAGTCTGTGCTATGGAAATCATGGGCCAGGCTCAGCCTGAGGTTGGGAGAAAACTGTCTCTTTAAATGCTTGTCTATTTTCATTTAAAATGTTAATGCCCTAGAACTTAATTATTAAAACATATATTCAGACTTTGACACTTCTGCCATGAAATGGTTATTGTAGTTAAGATGTTAGTGAATTCCTCTGAGTTCATTACAGTCACAGAAAATCATTTCTACCCAAAATTAATGTAAATCAAACTTAATTTCATTTTACAGTAAACAAAATATGTACATTTAATTTTATCCTACAGGTAGGAAAAGCTATGTCTTCTAATGAAACAGCCGCCTATAAAATCATGAGGTCTCTTGATGTCGATTATGTGTTGGTTATTTTTGGAGGCGTCATTGGCTATTCTGGTGACGATATCAACAAGTTCCTCTGGATGGTTAGGATAGCAGAAGGGGAGCATCCAAAAGACATTCGGGTAAGGACCACACAGTCCACAGGCTCCGTGTGTTGTCACCTTTGCTGGTTTATGTCTTTGCTTTGGTCCTGTGTCCTGTGTCTTCTTCCATGTAATATGACATTCAGTGATCCTGTCACCTTGTGCTTAAAAGCTTTCAGCAGATAATGGAGATTGGCCCTGAAATCAAACAGATAAGAGTTAGAACAGAAACTGTCAGCTAGGTGCTTCAGGCAAGTTATGTTATGCCAGTCAATGTAAAAGCTTTGAGCACCGGGTCTTTTTCTGGGATCTAGAATTAGTGTGGTGCCCAAGGCAAGACTTAAGTTTATCACTATTGAGTATAGGTGACGACATGTGTGGAGGTGTTAGGATATCTGTGGTAATATAGTTAAAGCCTCGCCTTAGTATGGCCTAGCTCTTGGTAAAGCACTGGTAAAATGTCCAAACTCTTGCCTCAAGTGCAAGCCTAGCCCCCCCACTTTGCTGGTCTCTTGGCCAACTTTGTACCACTGCCAGTCTGTTCTATCCCTGAAACTTGCCTGTGGTTTCTTTCCTTGGCTCATCTGACATGTGTTTTTAAAATTGTGTCTTGGAATGTTTCTACTTCCACACCTTTCGAACCTCCTCTCCAGCCCTTTTTGGATATACCCATTTGTCCTCGTAGAAAACTGCTTTCTAGTTAGAGTTCATTTTCCCATCTTCTGAGGACAGGTAGATAGAATTGTGCTTACGTGAGGAAGGCACCAAAGTTGAGAGGAGAGAGAAACAGACAAGGGTGAAGCACAGTCCCAGATGTCCTGCTCAGGTGAGAATGCTGTGAGCTCCCCCTGAGCTGGGAGTAACAAACATTCTGTCCTTACATTAGAAATTTCATTCTCCTAAAACATGATTTCAGTTTGTCAACTACTTGACACCATTAAAAGTCATAACATGATCCAGACTTTAAATGTACACATTGTTGTGCTGTTTTAAATATGTTATTCTTAAACTTTGTGAATAGATTACAGAGTATGGAATGAGTTCGTTTATCCCTCACAAGAAGAGAACACATACACTCCTTCCTGGTATCATGTACTTAGTGCTGAGAACAGACTGAGTGCTGCCATCGTAAGGAAGTTGTGAGGTTGGGTGCCGTCCCACCGTGTGCACACCTCACAGCACACAGTGCACCACACTGCTTCATAGTTCAAAGAGGTCCCTGGTCATTCCCAGTGCTGTTGTGTGTGTATATACTGGTGACTTCCACAGACGAGAAATGTTACACTGTGGTCCTCATGCCCACTCATCGACTCCTTACAGTGTCCATTGTGTATGTGTATGCATTTGCCTGGGTCATGTTTGTGTCTCTGGCATAGTAAATAATTTTGTGCGTTCATTATTTGAATCATATACAAGTATCTATAAAAGGAAATGTTGTGTCCGAAATTACATTTTTACTACCCAAACCTACATTTTTAAAATGGTAGCAATCTATGCATCATAGAAAAGCTAATTTATAAAATAACCCAATAAAAATGAATACAAAAATACTGCTATATATTCTTTTTAGTTTCCTGAACCATCCCCTTCCCAGCTAAAGGAGGGTTTTGGAGTTCATAGGGAAAATGGAAGGCAAACTCCAAGAAAGGGTGGGGAGGGGAGCTATGGGGGGCTAGCTCTAGCTAACATGGAGTCAGTCTTGTTCCTTTTTACTTTGATACTGCAAATCTGACAGGATTCATTTGGGGCTGGGGGATTAAAAAGTATAATTTCATGATGCTGTCTCCAGAGCTAGAGCGTAGCTTTGGGTGTGCCAAGCTGGACTGCACTGAACCTGTGGTTTCTTTCCGTAGGAAGGTGACTACTTCACCCAGCAGGGAGAATTCCGAGTAGACAAAGCTGGATCTCCTACTCTGTTAAATTGCCTTATGTATAAAATGTCCTACTACAGATTTGGAGAAATGCAGGTTGGTTCAATGAGTTCTTCTGCAATCTTTATTCAAAGGGGAGGGACCTTACTAAGCTCTTAAAAAAAGTCAGATTTATAGTGTCTTAATTGTACTTTGGAGAGATATATGCAAAGCTTCTTCCCCATTATATTTAGATTTCAAACCCTGATCCTCTGGGGTTATAGGCATGCACCACCATGCCTAGCTCAATTTCTGAATGTTTTTGTGACATGTTAAAAAAATACTAGACCAGTGACTTTTTTTTAATCTGTAAATAATGGGGTTGAGGTAGACTGGTGACTTGGGTTTGATGGAAACATGTTATTCTGACATTAAAAAATTAGTTTTGCATTAAAAGCAAGTATATAGCAAATAGAGGGTCATTCTTCATTTGGCCTCACTCCTGCTTAAAGGCACAAATTAAAGTATCTCTTACTGAAGATAACGCTAGACACCTTGGTCTAGAGCGGGCACCAAAGCAGTCTGCAAGCAGACCGTCCACACTCCCTCAGCTTTCCCATCCCCTGGCCATCACTTCCCCTCTGCAGAGACCTCAGCCGCCTCTCTCTGTCTCCGCCGCCTTACTGTTGTTGGCTGTGTTCTGTGAGATGCAGTTCTAACCATTACTCTGACTCACTTCTCATTTGATTCCCCGTCCTATGTTGTAAGCATTTATCAACTTGTTTTTGCTGTTATCCTGTCTTTTGTTGCAGGGATCCATCCGAACCTAAAGAAGTCCTGGGGACTGGAGGAAAAAAGTGTCTCCTCTATTGCTAATCAGTTTTATAGCCTGTAATACCAAGCTGATACTTTCATTGCAAGTTGTCAGTAAAAACAAATTCTACACTACTTGCTGGTCGGCTTGGTATCTTATAAATTAAAGGAATTATTTGTTTACTTTTCTACCAGGAATGATGTTAACTCTAACCTGAAAGGATCTGTCTGAACTTCAAAATGTGAAACATGTTTTATCCATTTGTAAAATAGTTCTGTGGCTAGTATGATCTTGAAGAGTTTGTTTATCGCAGCTTTCTGTGTTGCCCCAGGGAGGATGGGCATAAGTGGGCATCTGCCTGCTTGTTCTCCCAGGATCACGTAGCTACGGCAAAACACCATGCCCACAGTTATCCAGATGTAAATTTTTATTTCTTTTTGCTTATTTTAAACACCGCTTGCCTGGGATCCAAACTCATGCTAGGAAAAACGTACCTGGTTATAATAGTTACTCTAGAAAATAATTGTCCTGGTAGAAATGGTGAGTTCTCTGCATGGAGGGTTTTTTTTTTTTTTCCTTAATTTTTTATGAACAATTTAAGCCCTGTTGGTCTCATGCCTTAAGAGGCATACATGTTAGGGCAGACAATGTAATTTTTCTGTTGTATAGGCAAACAAACATTTCCCTATTGCTTTGTAGGCTGGTTTTACACTGCTTGGAAAAAGAGTTGTCTTTGTTTGTCTTAAAGTTTAGGTTTGTGTCTTGATTTACTTAAAAATATGTCCATTGGCTTTTTATTTCTCATAAGTCTTCCCATAGCTTAGCTAGCCTACCTTCCTTTGAAGTTGCCACTTCAAGACATCAGAGCATGTTAATAGGGGCATTTCCTTTATTTAAAGAGATGGTGGTATTTACACTAAGTCAGTCCAGTGCATGAGAGCTGAATGAAGACCATGTGGCATAATGGATCAGGTAGTCATTGTGAGGCCCTGAGGTGAAAGGAAGTGTCTTCTCCATCCTTCTCCATGCCCCTCTGCCTCAGGACCACACTTACACTGCATATCTATTTGTAAGGACTCTTGACACGTACTCTGGGTCTAGTTGTCTTCATGAATTCTATCTAGGTATTAAGACCTGTTATGATGCTTCTTCCATTCTGTTTCTAGATAAGAAGGTCATTGATTACCCTTTGACAGCAGTTGCTTCTTTGCAAAACTGATAGTTTTCCAAAAGGCTGACACTAGGTTCTGATGTTTCTTTTGCAGCTAGATTTTCGCACACCCCCAGGTTTTGACCGAACGCGTAATGCTGAGATCGGAAATAAGGACATTAAATTCAAGCATTTGGAAGAAGCCTTTACATCAGAGCACTGGCTTGTCAGGATATATAAAGTGAAAGCACCCGACAACAGAGAGACACTAGGTCACAAGCCTCGAGTCACCAACATCTTCCCCAAACAGAAGTATTTGTCAAAGAAGGTGGGTGCCCAGTGAAGTCATCTCGCTAGAAGGATATAGTTCAGGCTTAGTAGATTTGTAGGCTGGTATGGAAAGTGCTAATAACTGCTGATAAGGAACGTGATTGATTGTGTGAGGAAGATACAGGGCTACAGGAATCCTTCATCAGGAGCACTTGAGCAACGTCAAGCCACAGCCTTGCAGGTGGCCTGCAGTGGAAGCTTTTCTCAGGGCATTCTTACTTTAGTCTCTGTATCTGTCAGGTGGATGTCTCTATGGTGTCTATGGCCATTACTGCCCTACCTGCATGAAACTCGGAACTTAAAAGAACTGTAGTTACTGATTCCTCATCTTCAGGTTAAACACATTTGTATTCATGCTCTGCTCTTGAATGGGGTTTTTATTTTATTTGCTGAGTAGATCGTCTGCAGTTGAATGAGCCCTTCTGAAGCAAAAACCCAAACAAAATCATTTTTCTTAAGCTACTTATTTTTAATGTAATTACTGTGGCAGAGCTTGTAGACAAGGATTGTAAGGAGTCCATGGTAGTTTGTGCCTCATAAACAATGGGTCAGGAAGTCTCTTACTAGGGGTCATTACTGCTCTCGTAAGTTGGGTAGATGTCCTAACCTTCCCTAGTAGAGAGAGCCGACAGTGAAAGTGCCCCCAGCGGCTGTGGGTGCAGAGGACTGACAGTAAACTCATCCAGGCGGTGCTTAGGTGCTTCCGTAACCATAACAGTTCACTGGTAAATCACATGCCAACATGTCAAATTAGTTATACTTTAGAAGTGGTAATTTATATTTAATTTTATGAAGTGAATTTGCTATATAGCCTAGGCTGGTCTGAAACTAGAAATTTTCCTGTCTCTACTTCCTGAATGCTGGCATTACCACATGTTCTACCAAGTTGGCTATATGTATATTTACATAGAAATTTATTTTTAAGATTTTTAGTTTGAGGAGTGGAGGAGTTGTGCCACACACAGCACCTGAGGTGCAGAGATCAGAAGACAATTTGTAGGAGTTGGTTCTCTCCACTATGAGGGCAGCCTTGGTAACAAGTGCCTTTTCTAAGGAACATGCTGGCTGTCTCTATCCTGAATTTTGAAGCCTACTTTTGAAGAGTTGTATTTAATGTAAAAACCTAGTTCCTGCATGGGCTGCAGTGCTTTCCTCTGGCTCTTAGATCTGGCCATCCTGTTGGTTTAGCAGATGTTCTTGTTAGCAGTTTCTACTACCATATCTGGTACAGTCTTCTACCAGAAACATCTGTATTTTAGTAGGACTACAGAGATGGCTCAGTGGGGAAGGTGGTTCTGATCCCCGGCATCTACATAAAAAGCGCATTATGGCAGCCTACACCTGTCAACCCAGCACTGTTGGGGCAGGCAGAGCCCCTGTTGTCCAGTCAGCCTTGCTGAGTTGGTGAGCTCTAGGTTCAGTGACAGACTGTCACTGTCTCAAAAACAGTGGAGAACAACGGAGGTTGGTGTCTGGCCTGTGGGCACGTATGCCTAAGTGAACACATGTCCACCTAAACATGTACCCTCATAAACAACTATTAGATACTAAGTTATGAAGAATTGTTTTATTTTTACAATATTTATGAAACTAGAAGAATGTTTGTTTTCATCTTGACATGTTTCTTTCCTAAAAGGACATGACAGAATAGGCCAAGTGATTATTGTCTTTAGGTTTTGAAGGTGGGTGGATAATCCTCCTCATTTTGCAGATGGAAGAAGTGGAGCTCTGAAAGGGCTCTCTTACCTTGTACTGCTGTCAAGGCCATTCCCGTGGATGCTTAGCCAACAGCAGCATTACCTCTCTGGCTCCTTAGATTGTGCCTGGACTCTGTCATTGTCCCCACAAAGCATGTAGAGCTTGAGGAGTGGGATGTGAGGGATGCTGTAGTGATCCCCTAAAGCTACTAACTAATTAGGGTCATCTCAGTTTTCTTACAAGACAGCGGTGCACACTGTCATGTCCCAAGACAAACTTTGAGTGACCATTTTCATAACAGTAAGCTGGATGTGTCTGGGTGTTTCAGTGTGTAAGAGACCTGAACTAATACTGTATATTCTCTCTTTCTAGACTACTAAAAGGAAGCGTGGATACGTTAAAAATAAACTAGTTTTTAAGAAAGGCAAGAAAATCTCTAAGAAGACTGTTTAAATACACTGTTCTGGCCTGACTTGCAGCAGTCCTTGTGAGAACCGGTCTTTGCCTTCAGCTCATGTCCTGTTTCACAGCACCAAGGGTACAGAGCATCACTGGGCCAAGTCAATGTACAAAATTTTCTGGCATTGCCTCATTTAAAATTAAATTGGTTTATTGAGAACAGCTGTTTTCGATTTTTGTAATGTGAAGCAAGACAGAGCCCTGCTGTGAGCATCTGGCAGAAGATTTTTTTTTTTTTAATTATTGGTACATATTACCCTTCAAATCTGAGAATTTGGACTGATTGCACCAAAGAACCCTCTAATTTGGTCCCTGGCACATGCGTACCTGTCAACTTTTCTTTCTTTTATGAGACCTGCATTTTATTTGAATTACCCAAATAGCAATATGTAAGACACAAGTGCAGATGTGACAAGAGCTTCTTGACCAGTCAACAGACTAGCCCAGGTCTGAGAGAGACGTGCTAGAGGAGAGTCTACGTCTGTGAACTCTATTTATTTTCCTGTTTCTCCGGTGTGAAGAATGTTTCATCAAATGTCCACTTTGTCACTCACTGCCGCTGTAAGCAGCCACTGCTGACGGTGGGCCTCCGCGTAGTTAGCTGACTAGATAGATGTTTGTGTTCAGGCATCTGCACTGTGGTTAGCAAGTGTCCTCACCAGGTACTTACAGAGCAGATTTCATGCATTCTTCATTCAAGGGCTAAATTTATATCCTTTGGGAATCATGGCAAGCACACACAGAATGTTGCTGGCCAGGATGGCTGTTACCTTAATACTGAGGTTGGCTCCATGTTTCCACGCAGAAGATTAAGGGGAAAGCCCTTACAGTGGACAGGCATCCAGAGTTCATTTCTGTGACTCTACACAATGACAAAGGATTTGTAAACTTTGCCTGGATTTTCCTCATTTTATACCAGTTTGTCCATCACGATGATTTCTGTTCACTGCTTCATGTTTTTGATACCTTGAGCATTTGATGAAACACTCTTTAGTGCTCTCTAGGCATTTTCTTACTTTATTACAAATGTGACAATTGTCAAAAGATGCACTAAAATATACATGGAGATTGAACCTGTTCATTTTCCAGCTTATAGGCAACTTTATACAGACTTGAAAACTTTATTCAGTTGTTTAGTAAAGTGAGAAAGAGGTTTCCTGCCACAGGAGAACGTTTTACACAACACACCACTGCTTTAGTGGGAAAGTACAGAACAGTACGGACCTTTTATGAAGAAACCGTAATTTACAATGCTCTGTGAGAATGTTACTGCTGATTTCCTTTTCCAAGGTGTAGAATATTCTTTGATTTATAGGATTCATTCTTGATCCAGATGATGGTTCTTTTACAGACCAATTTAAAAAAAAAGGCTGAACATTTTCACAAATAAAAGTGTAACTAAATCTGGATTTCTGATACCTTGTCATTTGGGGGATTTTATCTTACTTTGCTTTACAATTCAATGCAGAGAAGTTATTGACCATAAGGGAAATAAAGTTAATTCAAATTTTGTGTTAAGCCTTGTCTTTTTCAGACCTTGATTTTGAAAGAAGTACTGAGTTCTGACTCCATCCTCCTCTCTCTACTCACCTTATAAGGGTTTTAGCCAATGTGTGGAAAAATAGGTTGTTCAAAACACGTTTTTAGAGCTGGGCAGTGGTGGCTCACGCCTTTAATCCCAGCATTTGGGAGGCAGAGGCAAGTGGATTTCTGAGTTCGAGGCCAGCCTGGTCTACAGAGTGAGTTCCAGGACAGCCAGGGCTATACAGAGAAACCCTGTCTTGAAAAAAACAAAAAAAGCAAAACAAAAAAACAGGTTTTTAAATTTCAGCTTTTTACATGCCTGCGCCTTTCTCAGGTTTAGGGAGCAAGTTGGGTTCGAGGCCTGGTGTTTGTGAAGCACACAGTCTGAGGGTTTGGCTCTCACAGTGCTGCTGTGGAGAAGTGTCATGGTGATGGTTTTATCACACCCAGAGTGTCTTAGAAGCTTGTTTCAAACCTAAATTCATTTTGTGTGTGATCACTAACTCTGAGTTTCGCAGTGAAATCTCAGCGTCATGACCTTGAAGCTTTCCAGTGAAGTTACATGGCAAATGGCAGTGGGTAGAATATAGACTAGGCAGGCTTCAGCTTCCATACTGACATTGTTACTCCACTGAAGTGTACAGTGGTGGCATTCTGAGTGCCTGAGCGATGACCTCAGGTCAGAGACTGGACAGTGAAAATGTCATCGTCAGTTCTACAGTGTTGCTAGTCAAGGGACCCTCAAATCGTAGGATCTGGAGCTGTTGCTTTCTGTTGGAAAATTACAGCCTTGGCATTGTTGCACACTAGACACTCACCTGGCATATATACTACACACTAGCCAAATATTGCTCTGAAGTCTCGGAGCTGGGGAGATGACGCAGTCAGTAAAATGCTGGTCACTGGACTTAGTTTGATCTCCAGCACACCCCAGTTACAACCACCCAGCTGGGACCTGTGTGCTGAGGGCAGGGAAGAGATGGGACCCCTAAAGCTCACTGGCCAACCATTGTAACTGAGTTGTTGAGCTTCCGGTTCAGAAAGAGCTCAAAAACTAAGGTAGGGTGTGACTGGAGAAGAAGCTGGCATGCCCTCTGCCTCCCCCAACACGTGTACACCATTTAGTACTATTGGGTGTATATACAGCATTAGACAACTGATCCGCCATTTTCACCTGGCTGCTGCTTACCATGGTGCCTGGACTAAAACAGAAATGAAAATGTGTATATGTTGTGTTGTGTGGGAAAAAACTCGCACAGCAGGAGCCCCAAACCGCACAGCCTGGAGGCTTTCCACGCCTGTGGGTCCCACATACACGAGAAAGTCCAAGGTTCCAAAGGCTGGAAGCTTTGGCTGCGGTGGGCCCCAGAAGACACGTGGAGTCCGTGGGTTTAAGAAATTTATTGTTCATGGCATGGTAGTTGGGTCAGGATGTGCGCGCCCCCTAGTTCAGCCAGAGGAGAGCTGGCTTAAATAGGAGAGGGGGAAGAGGGACTTGGAAAAGGAATAACTTAATTACCAAACACCTACCCCACCACCACCACCACACACACACACACACACACACACACACACCCGTGCCTTTAGGTAACTCATGATTATGGAAATCTCTGTTAGTTACGCCCTCTACCTGGATGGTGAGGCAAACCTCTCTGGGAGGAACTACTCTGAGCCAAAACTGTCTGCAAGATGCAGGCTAATGGGGATGTAGGCCACATGTGGGAGTCTGGAATCCGGGGGGCGTGAGGAGATATGTGCGGTCCCTACCTAGGCTATGGTTCACCTGTTGGGTCTCCAGCTAGCTCAAACTCAGTGCTCTACCCGGGAGACCAAATCATCCCTTCACACCCCCACAGTGTTGATTTAACTAATGAGTAGGAGGATTTATATCCTAGGCTGGGATCACCCCAAGAGGCAGGCAGCGTTCCTGAAGCTGCTCCTTTGTTCTCCCAGCCACTGCCAGCACTGAGCCCTGCCTTTCCCACCGCAGTAGTTTCCTCTAAGTGTTGTTAAGTGCATCTACTCTCTGGGCTATGAAGTGGAATCATGGAGCGTGTAGACTTTGCCTAGTCAACTCTCCTGCAGCATCTGTAGACACATCCAGGTTGTAGGGTCCAAGGGAGGATTGATTTTCATTAAGATGTAATCTCGCTCTAAAGCTTGTTCAAACATATACATCCATTCTCTTGTTGGCAGACATTTGCAAATAATGCCAAGAAGACAGTTCGAACTCTTGGTGCTTATCATGAGCGTTGCAGCATTCGCCCACAGTTGGAGTCTTGAAGTAATGTCGTTTTCATTGCTTCTGTATCCTCAGCAGCCTTTCACTTACCCTCTTTTACCTTCTCACCCCCGACTCCCATCCCCAGCCGCTGGCTGGCCTAAAGCTCTTGCTCATGACCGCCTTGCCCAGCCTCCCATGTCGAGATTACCAGCTACCGCACCCACCACAGTGAGAGCAGGTGATTTGTTGTATTTAGTCTTTCTTGGCTCACCAGTAAGGTGTAGGCCATTTGGAAATGCACTCTTTTTGAGGTGTGTGTTCTGGTTCCTGCTATATTGTTTTGTCTTTAAAATTCATTCTCATCTATGAGTTCATAAATATTCACATTGCAGATTGATAGGGATTAGTCTCTTGTGGTCTTTTGTATGTATATGGTTCTCTGCACCTTGTTTAAATCTTTTCATGAGCTGATGTTTCAAAAAGTCTTTTCATGGGCTGAAGAGCTGACTTGATGAATAAAGGTGCCTGCTGGCAAGCCTGAAACCCAAGTTCAACCCCTGGGGTGCACATAACAGACTCCTTCAGTTTGTCCTCTGATCTCTACACATGCTTACCCCAACCCCAAAATATACACAGTAAATATAAATATGTAATGCTAAAATAGTTTTCTTTTTTAAAAAAAACTTGTAAAACTACAAAGACAGTGCCTGTCCTGTGTTCCTTCTAGGAAATTTGACTCTGCCTTTTCTCCTTGGCCTTGCACCCAGGATTCCCTTGTTGAGTACATTGTGAAATACCTGTTTATTGGCAGTGATTCTTGTGGCATCCTATTTTAGGGACTGTAATGATAGCTCAGAGATTAAGAATGCTTGCTGCTCTTGCAAAGGACCTGCTTTTGGTTCCTAGCACCCATACTAGGCAGCTCACAACTACCTGTAACTGCAGCTCTGGGGAATCTGACACCCTCTTCTGGCCTCTGTGGGTACTCTGTGGGTATGTATATAAACACATAGACCCATACACATAAGTATAAATGTGTATGTATATTTAAACCTTATATTTTAGCCATGATGGCTAACACATTTGTAATCCCAGCATTTGGGAGCTTGATGCAGGAGTTAAGTTCACCTTCAGCTTCATTGTGAGTTCAAGGCTAACCCTGAGCAACATAAGACCCTGCTGCCTCAAAAAGAGGGTAGGTTGACTTTTTTTTTTTTAAGTCTCTTGTATTTTCATGGCTTCTATTATTTGGTGTCCTGGTATGTGCTTTTGGGTAAATATGTCATAAATGTTTAATTTCTCATTAGATTATAGAACCATGTGCTTTTACATAATGAAGTTTTATTTGACCTTGTCATCTGCATTCTGGCATTCAGGGGTCCATAGAGTTGGCCCTGTCACTTGGAAACAATGGTTGTTCTATTATTTTTTCCTTGTAATTGGTTTGTGCTTCGTTGTCTGGCTCTTCTCTTACTGGGAAAGCCGTGGATCATTTTCCATAGAGTATAATCCCTGAAGATACCTTTGATCAAATTAAGCAAATAATCATGAACATTTTATTTTGAGATGTGTGTCTAGCAGAGGGTCTTACTCTGTAGTCTGGGTCACCTTGAACTCGTGGCCTGCATCGGGCTTCTGAGTGCTGGGATAACAAGCATGTACCACCGTGACGGTATAAATGTTTGATTTATGTCTGCATGGGTTTGCTGCTTATTTTCTATCAACCTGTCACAAACCACAGTCACCTGGGAAGAGGAATGTCAACTGAGAAAATGTCTTTATCACTGTCACGTGAACGTGCCTGTGGGTCATTACTGATTGATGGAGGAGGGTCCAACCCGCTGTAGACAGTGCTATCCCAGAAAAATGGTCCCGTTATCAACACTGTTCTAGCTTCTGCCTCATTTCTTGCCTTGTTCCTGTCTCGTCTCCCGTCAATGACGAACTCTAATCTGGAAAATAGAATAAGCCCTTTCTTCTTGCCAGTGGTTTATCACAGCAACAGAAAACAGACTAGGTCAGAAATTGGGGCCAGACAGCGGGCTATTGCTGTGACCCAGCTGACCATGTCTTGGGAAGATTGTGGAACTGTTTGAAACTTTAGGCTGGAAAAGCCATTGAGTGCTGAAAGCTTTGAGCTACTTCTGTGGGAGTTTTGAAGATTAAGAGTGGTAAGAGAAATCCAGACTATAGAAGCCTGGATCTTAAGTTTCACGGAAGCAAAAACGATCAGGGTTGGGCATGTGATATATTTGAATTAAGAATCTCTGGTTCTGGTCAGCTTGGGGTGAAGAATCATCTCTGATTCATAAGAGACCAGTGTCAATGAGCTAAAAATCTTGTGGGAAATATTTCTTCAGGGTTAGTATACAGAAAGCTGTATTCCAGAGTGTCCCAAGGCTCCATCTCATCCTGGTAGCCAAACTTGGTAATGTGTAAGAGTCTCCCCCATGTGGTACTGGTACTGAAGGCATGAAAGGGTCATAGCGGTTGAGAGTTAGCACTAGGAGAGGCCGTTGGTGATGATGCAGCCTCAATTGCAGGGGAGACCCAGGATTGACGAGGTCATGGAGAAGAGCTGAAGCTTAACACCATGTGACACAGTTGGAGTCCCCAAAGAGAAGCCAGGAGACCATTAGAGGTCCAGCCTCAGTGGCAGTCAGGACTCCAGCAGATTGGCGATGTCAAGCCCATAGGGCGTCCATCAGAGACAGTAGCTGGTGTTGAGCCAGCCTGAGCATATAAGATAACCTGCATGTGCTGCTGACGACAAAACCAGAGAGATGGGAGAGGGGCTACCCAAGCTCTTTGGAGCCCAGAAGATCATGATTAAGTCTCAAATGTCAGAGACTGAGCTATTTATGCATTTGGAGTTTGGTTTTGCTTTGATCTGATTGTAATTGCCCTGGTTCTCTTGAACTGAGTATTTAACTTTTTAAAATAGAAACTCATAACTAAGAGACTTAGAACTTTTTAAATATTTGAATTTTTTTAAGGACACAGGATAGCTTGACTCAGTTCTCTCCTACCATGTGTGTGCTGAGTCTCAAATTCAGGCTTGGCAGCAAACACCTTTATTTACCTGCTGAACAATCTTGTTAGCCATGATATGACAAGATCCATAGGTACTCTTTTTAACAGTGAGCATGTTTTTAAGTTGTGTTTCCTATCGCCAGTACCTCTAGAGTGTGTGTTCTGTTGCATGGGCTTTTTTCCTGTTGGTTGTTGTCTATGGTCTTATCTATGTAAATGGGGGCTTTGGTGGTATAAGCATTATATTAAGAAGCTGTATGGGTAAGTATAGACCAGGGCTCTGTTTTCACTTTGCGGGAGATAAATCTGCCCAGGAACTAGGGAAATTTAACGAGGTAGAAGCACGAACCTAGTTTAAGGGCTAAATGTTATATACAATTCTGGCCTCCTATCATTGCTCCCAAGGTGATGTGCAAAGACTTCAGCCAGATACTTGAGTATAAACCTTGTTTCTCATCCTGTGCAGGTATGAACATCTCTTTGGCCTCTGCCAATTTCCAAGGAAAATGGCCCCAAATGCCGGCTTTATGTCAGAATGTGTATTTCCTCTGGTATACTGTCCTGTGTTCGCCTTGCAGTAGGATTCTTATGTACAGATTTTCCAGCCATCTTTGCTGGGCTCCTGGTCTGTACTCTAGGTTCCTGCTGTCAGAAGGGGACTCTTACAACAAATTGTCCCTTTGGATCCCAGAACACATGTAACACCTGTTTCTTACATCACCTCTGCCACCTTAGTTTAATGGACACTGCCAAAGTTGTGTCCCTGAACACAGTCATAATCTCAGAATCCTACTTGGCAAAGTACAACACATTTGGGTGTTGTTTTCAGTTCTGAAAGCAACCTGGAGGCATTTGGATTGGAACATCAGGTGTCTGCTCTGCTCAGATGGCTTTGGTAAAAGGTTGAGAACCGAACCAAAAACTGAAGGTAGTCTGGGTAGCCAGAGTGACTAGCTGAGAGTAATGTGTTCTTGGTAACCTCTGCTGTCCTCGCCGTTAAAAGCCACCGTGACTCATTGTGTGATCCTCTGTTGAAAAGATTAGCCTGGATCAGAAGCTCAGGCCTAGAGTCAGTGACCTCCCTCTCACAAAGAAGATGCAAGTGGGTTTCAGGGAAAGCTAGCCACGGGCAAGCCTGCCAGCTCCTGTCTCCTGTTGTGTAACCTCGCCCCGTCGCACTGGGTGTGTGCTGTATTGTGCTGGTTTTTGCAGGACTCATTTAGTTTCATGAATTCAGCACCACTGTTCACAGATTTCTTTCCTCCATTTAATTGGCCCAATGTTGAAACTGATCAAAAAGTGATTTCTCTACTGATCCGGTTATATGTCCTTAAACTACCCCATCCTGACACTGAAGCCTTATGTCAGCTTGTGCAAATTCTGCATCTGTTCAGTGGCCCACAGGCATGTCCTGGCATCTTGGCAAAACAAGAAACTCATTCCTCTGCCCTGTATCTGATGGAGGATACTTATGTACCAAATACACTAAGAACTATAGGAGAGACACATGGCAGACCACAATGAGGCCTTGACAGAAGAAATCAAAATAGCAAATAAAAGGAAACAAATGTAGTATCCACCAGGCTCAATAACGTAAGCATTGGACAATGTCCAAGAATGGACTCATATTGGTGGGGGTTCAAATGGCTTGCTGTTGGTGTGATTTGAAAATACATGTACCTGAGTCACATCCAACATTCTTTGAAGTTGTCAAAAGTAGACAAGCTAGGGCTGAGAAGATGGTCCCACAGTTAAAGGGCCTGCTGCAAAGGCAAGAGAAGTGGGGTTCAGATCCCTAGAACCCATGTAAATGCCACACAGGTGTGGCTACCTGTTAACTCCAGCGGCTTTGGCTTCAGAGGTTCTGGGTTTGATTAAGAGAGCCTGCCACAAAGCAGAATGTTGAGTGATGGAGGAAGATTCCCAATATCAGCCCAGGGCTTCTACCTGGACATGCACACACATATTCATGTATATGAAAAGAAATAGAGGCGTTGATAGTTGGGGCTCACATGAAGGGAAAAAAATGTTTCTTTAAAGAAAAACAATATCCAAACATAATTGGAGTTAAGGAACCCAACAAGAATATGTATAGCACATGCTTAAGGCCTGAGGCAGGTAAACCAGTATGTATTGTTCAGGTTCTTGCAGCTTCCACACAGGAAAAGGACCACTTGTTCAAGGGGTGATGGTGCTCAATGCAGAAGAGTGGAAGAAGGGGTGGGGCTAGGTGTGAGTGGGGATCTTGGGAAGTGAGGAGAATGATCTGCTAGACTACAGTCAACATCATCCCACTGACAACTCTACCTTGCACCAAGAGCAAGGAAAGTGAGCGGAGCCAACAGACCAGCCCAAGCCTTCCTCATCCCTGAAAACCGACGCAGCTAGTGGATGCTTCTTACCAAAGTGGACGCTGGGAGCTCTGACAAAAAAAACAAAGGTCTACATGGAACAGACAGTGCCAGTCCAGGAAGCCACGTTTAGATGGTGGGAAATGGTACCCTGGTCTTACTCACCCTTGCCTCCCCCCTGCAGTGTGGTGCAGTCCAGTGACATCCTTCCACTAGGAGGTGGCAGAGCAGATCTCAGCTCCCCTCATCTGTTTGGAGCTGCATGGGGAACTGGCCCCCATTTTGCCTCTCACAGGTAAGGCTGGGCAAGCTGGGGAAGGTGCAGGCAGTGCTTACGAGGGTGCCCGGGGCTGGCCGGGTCCAGATTTGAAGGGTGTGGAATCATGGGGAGGTTAATACACTTAATCAGTGTATTATAATATGTATTATAGTATATAATACACTGATTAATACACTGATAATCAATGATTCTGAGAACCTGGAGAGAAATTTTAGGGAATGTTAAGATTTCCTCTGTGTGTCTGTGTGGTGGTGCTGGTGGGGAATAGGGGAAGAGGTAATGACCTTGCCCACAGAGGCCAGAAAGGGTATCAGGTACTCTGGAGCTGGAGTTATTAGTGTTTGTGAGCTACCTGTTGGGGTTCTGGGAACTGAATTTGGGTCCTCTACAGGAGCTGTAAGTGCTCTGACCCACTGGGTCATCTCTCCAGCCCCAGAAATCACATTTTAAAACAGAATAGACAGACCCAAGAAGACCTGCCAGGCTGTGTGTGGGCCTGGCCTGAGCACAGGGATTAGGTCTGTCTTCACCCTGCTCATTTAGGTGAATGTTTTCCCTGATTCGAAGCCAGCATGCAGAACTGGTTCAGAACATACTAGGTAAGGTAGTTATTTCCAAAAATCCACTTTGTAAGGGGAAGAAGAGGGGTATTCTAAGCAAAAAAGCATAGCCTACTTCATGGAATTTAATTTTTTGTGTAGCCTTGGATTTTCTAGACAAGATGATGATAGTATCGGCCATAAGAGAATGTCCATTCTGCTGAAACATGTCTGTCTTGTTCTTGCCTAATCATACGACCTAGAACTTCTGCTAGTGTCAATGGTAGTGGCCTAGGTAGCCTTACCTTTGTTCTTAGGCTTGGAAGAAGAGCTTCTAACTTCTCACCTTTGTCACCTTTGTGGGTGTTTTGCTTGTAGACTTAATACCTTGGGTTTGGGGGAGTTGTTTTTGTTTTTTTTATTGTGAACATGTACTGAATCTCGTCAGATGCTTCTTCTGCATGGGTTCAGATGACTGTAGTTTGCCTCCTTTGTTAATATGGTGTACTGTCCTGTTATTTTCATGCATCATGTATTCAACCACCCTTGCTGACTAAGAATAAACTTCATTGTGGTTGTGTGCAATCCTTCAAATGTGCTGTGAGATTTGCTGCACCAGTATTTGAGAAAATTTGAGGCAATATTTATACAGGATGCTAGTCTTTTTTTTTTTTTAATCTGTTCTTGCTTTGGCATTGGGCATTATCTGGCAAACTAGGCCAATCCAGAACGGATGGCATAACTCTAAATGTTTGGTAGGATTCATCTAAGGCCATCTGGTCCTGGCATTTTTTTGGTTGGGAGATTTTTAAGTGACTGATCCAATCTCCTTACTATTTATAGATCTATTCTAATTTCTTAGTTCATGACTCATTCTTACTTAGTAGGATGTGTTTCTAGGAATTGGTTCTTTTTGTCCAGGCTTACGGTTCTTTCAGGACTGTTGTTGGAGATAGTGTCTCAATTGTCATGCTTGGGTTGGCCCCAAACACGGGATTCAAACATTTGCTTTCATAAAATTGATAGTAGCCCCTAGGTGATGCTGCTCTAGAGGTTTTTCGGTGTATTGAAAACAGGGTAGAAGACTAGAGACACAGCTCAGTGGTTAAGAGGATGGACTGCTCTTGTAAAGACTGTGGTGTTCAACTGCCTGCAGCCAAGTCTGGCAGCTTACTCACGATCACTTGTGACTCTGGCTCCAAGGGATCCCACGCCCTCTGCAAGCCCATGCACACACATAATACATGTTTTAGAATTTTTTTTAAAAATATAGGTATGGTTGTTATTAGTACCTAAGCAAGAAGATTTGAGATTGAGCCACTGATCAGAACTTTTAAGTCCCTAAGAATAACACACACAAGACACGAGAGTATTTAATCGAAATATATTTGTCTAATATCTACAAAGTGTCAACAGTTGGTCTTAAGAAAGCGGACAAAAGGCACAAAATTAGTATTACTACAGAGAAGCATTCATGCTACTGAATTTTATAAATATCATTGGGGTGGCAAGGTAAAAAATAAATTAAGCACTGAGCAAAATTCAAATTAGACGTTCAATTTTCTCAATTTTGTTTGGTCCGTGTTTGACCTGTGTGAAGGCTGAAGACCTTCTCAGCTGGGACAGTGGGGGCTCATGTCTGTCCTAGTTACAGAGGCGTTCTGGCAGCTTGGGTCAAAATTAAGAAAAAGAAATAAGACTATTTGTTCTTTCCCCAGCTAGATATGAGGCAGTGGTGACCCACGTAGTGTACGCATGCGTGTATTGACCTTCCAGAGCCCTTTGTCATGACTCTGCGCTTTCTTTTCTGCTGTGAGGAACATAGCATTTCAAGCTCCTGGGCATGAGAAGTGTCAGAAAGACTGGATAAAACCACCTGGTGAGCCTGGCTCTGATTCCTCAGGAGTCGCTCCCTTCTAGAAGGCTCCATATCAGCCTCCAGTGGCTTCCTGTCCCTTTATTCAACTGGAAGGCCTACTTGCTCTTTCCAGGGTGTGGACAGATAACCTTGGACTTGGATCAGCACAAGTTTCAGCAAAGGGTGGCCACTCACCCTTCTGCCAGGAATGAGCTCCTTTTTCAGACTGGGACTTCAGTGGGCTGTATCACTTCAGCCCGCATTGTGTGTGACAGGAGCTGGTGAGTGGAAAAGACCCTCATGGCAAAATGACCATGGCAACGTGAGAAATGACACCACACCTCGTGAATAAAAAGGAGCTCACGATTTCCCAGGCCAGCCTCGGCGGGTGCGGGGTGTGCCCTTGTGCCTCAGCTGCTCTTGAAGAAAATCCTCAGGCGGAATTTGGGGGTGCACATCTCACAGTGTGTAACCCTTCTCTCCGACTTGGATGCTAACAAGAGATCTCAGCAAATACCAACAGAATCTTGATACTGTACCACTTTAATTCCTACAAAACCAGGCCTATTACAGGGAAGCACTGCACCTCTGCCCATCAGTGTGTCTTCCAGAGGGGGTTAAAGTACACCCAGCCATCGCCCTGAAAGAGAAGGAAGGAGGTGACAGGAGGGGACCTCACAGTAGAATAGAGAAGCAAGGACACCTCCCACCCAGCCAGCCTCTGATACATGGAGTCTACACAGCACCAGCCAAGACCCAATCCCTGCACTGCACACCAGGCCTATCTGATGGTTTTCCCTGCCCTTCCTGGAGTTTATCTGAGGATACATTTCTCCCTGCCTAACTGAGATAAAAATATGTATTGCTTCTAAAGAAAGTCCCAGAAATGACCAACATAAAGGGGGTCGTGGCAGCTTCTTCTTTCTAGATGTCTTGGCAAGAGAGAATTTTGGGACACTGAGGCTAGAAGAGAGAGGTTGGCTGGATGAAGACTCGGAGTCACCTTGGAGGTGAAGGGAGGAGGCACACAGACCAATGATGTGAAAGCCCCTGCCCACCCAGTAAAGTCTCTTTGGCAGGTATCTGTCACAGTGCACCTGAGGACAGAAGCCACAGAAGGAATACCACCATTCAGCCACCAGGAAAAGAGCATCTGTAATCAGGTGATGAACCTGAAGAAGTACATAATGGAAGCTAAGCATCCTCATGTCGGGGTGACATGTGGCCCTAGTCCTGTCACAGACATGGTAGCTTTTACCAAACCCCAGAGATAGACCATCAAGTAGTAGATTTTTGTTTTGTTTTGTTTTAATGAATAAATTTCCACATAAGTCAGGCAAGCTCTCTGAAAAACAGGACTCTCCTCCTCAAGGAAAGCTTCAAGAATTTCTCTCATCCACACAGGAGACCCTTCAAGGCAGTTTCCCAAGTACCTTCAAATCTGAACCGAAATCCGGTCTTCCAGCCACAGCCTCAGCTTCTACTTCCTGTTCCTGTTCTTAAGTTCCCCCTCCCCCATCCATGCCACTAGGGTACCCTAGCTCACCCCACAGCCAACAGCCAGACCCAACAACCCATCCTTATAGCAGAAGCTAAGAGAGTAGCGACACCTGGGCCCACGGATTCACTCCAATTGACTATGGGCATTTGAGTTTGTATAACCCCTTAGCATCATACAGATCTGATCTTCATAAAAACTCAGTCCTGGCTCCTCACTAAGCATCAGTCTGGATGGGAGATAGAAACTCTTGACTCTTCCCACTCCTCCTTAGCCCACTTCAGACAGCCACCAGGCTCACTACATAGCTGAGGGGGACCCTGCCTTCACCTCCAGGGGTGGCACAGTCCCATCCCAATTACTTCTTAAACAACCCTATGATACCTCGACACAATCTGGAATCAATTAGGGAGGCAGGCTGGGGAGAGGCTGTCTAGATTAGGTAGGCCAGTGTCTGTACAGAATCCTCTTGGTTGTCTTGATTCACGTGGGAAGACCTCAGAAGCCTAAACTGCTAAGCAATAGCTCTCTTCTCTGTTCTTACGTAATTCATGCTCTCTGATCTTAACCACAGGCATGACTAGCTGCCTCAAGGGCCTGCCACCTTTACTTGTCCACGGTGATGGACCATGATGCACTGTGACCAGGAATTGTGAGCCAAATAACCCTTTCTCCCCTGAGTTGCTTTTGTCGGGGTGTTTTATCACAGCCACAGGAGAAACTAAGGTTGGCTTCAGATCGACGCTTAGCACTTTGCCTGCGTCCCTGAGTGGATAGGAGTGGGGGCAGCATGTTGGGCAGAGGCCTCCACTAAGCTCTGTCCCTTCCATGTGCCCCACTAGAGGTCATTCTGTGGCAGTACCCAATGGGGAGGCAGCAGGGGGACCAACCAGCTAGGCTAGGCGGGAACGGTGGTAGAGCAGAGCTCCAGTCCCCTCCTTCCAGGCCTGGCTGGCTAGAAGGGTTTTTGAGGGCAGGAATACTACAGGGGAAGTGTCAGCTACATACTTCTGCCCTCAAGATGGTATGAGATCCCAAGACCTTACTAGGGAAACGGGAACCTAAATTCCAAACCCCAACTTGAACCAGAGCCACACTCTGCCCTGCTCCATCCAGAGCCTGTGTGGCCCCTGTCTGTCCAACTGTCTCAACAGTAAAAGTTGAGGTGACCTTAATCAGGGCTAGAGCCTGGTAGCAGGCCAGGGTTACCTCTGGGATGAAATACTTGGGTCGCCATGGTGTGCGAAGGGTCTCCCGTTTCCTCTCCTCCATCCTCTGCCTCTCTTCTAGACGCCGCTTCTGCTCTGTGGCTGCATCAATGTCCCCAAGCCTCAGGTAGTGGGTGACTTCCTGCCAGAGGTTTCTAGAAAGACAGTAAAACAGTAAAAGGAGCTATGTAGGCCAGCTACTGTGATGATGAAGAAGACAATTACACCAGACCCTCCCCTCCTGGAAAAGAAAGGTCATAAAACGCTTAGGCATCCATCCCCTCTCGAAGACAGAAGCTAATTAACATTCCTCAGACTATAGGGAGTGGGGACTGACTGACTGGTGACTGGGGAGGGGTCCCAGAACACATGGACAATAGACTGTTGGCCATGCGCAGACAGGGAAGGTCCCTGCCGCCTCATTCCCTAGGGACCAATCAGTTTAAAAGGTCGCTGTTCTGCCAGTCACATTGTGCCTAATGGCCGCTACCCCTAGAGACTGTATAAGTGCCCACCGAATAAGCCACACAGTGTCTCCTCCTCTTTTGGGATGAAGGATGACCCTAGCATGCTGGAACATTAAAAATTCCTCTTGCTTTTTGCAGCAATTTCTCATCTCTGCATGGTTCACTCATGGGGTCTCCGGTAAACTAAGGCTCTGCTCGCTAGAGTCTTACAATGACAGTGGCCAGACAAGGAAGGGCATTTAGGCCCCTGTCTGTGGGACACCAGGGAGGTGTCCTGAAACACAAGAGCCAGGAGTGGATCCAGGGCTCCTTGGTTACATGTCTGCTGCCTCCACACTACCAGTTTCAAACAGCAAGACTTCCTCATGTTCTGAGTCGAGCTCTGGAGGTAAAAGCTACTGGAAAGAGCAGGCTGAGCCCTCCCCTCCCCCCCCCCATCCACACCCGGACAGCAGGGATGCACAGATCTTACCAGGCACCCCATAAACATCTTAGAGACACTCATTTAATCCTCATGACCCAATGACATGGGTGGCTATATTACTAGCAACTGCATTTGGCTGAGAAAACTCATGTCAAATGAGTACAGAAGAAGGAACCTGCCTAAGAAAAGCCCTGAATGCTGAGCTAGGAGGGGGGGGGGGATTGGATGAAGAAGAAGTCAGAGGCAATCCCAAGAGGTTGCCAAAGTAGCACATGGTATAGCAAGGTCAGAGTAGCATTTCCGAAAGGCCTGCCTCTGGGATCCAAGAAAGAACCTTTGCTTAGAGCACGCTCTGTTCGTCAGGAGCAGACACAGGTGATGAGCGGACGGAGTATCGTCAGCCCACTCTGCTGGGGTAGCCTGCCAGCCCACTCTGCTGGGGTAGCCTGCCGTGGGGAAAAGGCTGGCACCACAGTAGAGTTCAATTAACACACAAGTGATGCAGGTGGCCTCTCTGACTCTGCAGATAAGGGAGGCCTGGGACCCAGCAGGGATGGTGGGAACTGGGGTGTAGAACAGCCACTCCCAGCCTTAAGTAGAGAACGGTTTCCCTAGACTAGCCTCATGCTGTCTTTGTTACTGTTTCCCGAATCAGGGTCTTACAGTGTAAGTCCAGGATGGACTTCTCAGCTTGGTCTCCTGCCTCGGCCTCCTGAGCGTTAGTTTACAGATAACCATGTGCCACCATGCCCGGCATTGTGTTTAAATACATATGGGGGAAGAAGAAACATAGCAACCCCTCTCTAACGCTGGCACTGGGTTCCTTCCCTGATCCTCACAGGGTTCCAAGTATCCAGAGGCTGACCAAGGAGCAGCTTAACTGTAAGACTCTTGGGAGCCTTAGCTTACTGGGGACCCCCTGAGTGAACCATGCAGAGTTGTGAATCAATGCATAAAGCAAGAGGAATTTTATCGTTCCAACGCGTTGTGGTCGTCCTGCACCCGGAGAGGCAGCAACCCTGGGTAGCCCGTTTGGTCAGTTTTTATACAGTTTAAGAGGTAGCCTAGGGAAACAGTGACTAGGCACAATATGACTGGAAGAACAGTGTGACTTTTATACTGATTAGTCTTTAGGGAATGGGGTGGCAAGGACCTCCCTTGTCTGTAGGTGGCAAGAGTTGGCCCGTCCTGCGGAATGTGTCTACGTGCTCTGGGCCTTCCCCACCCGCAGGTGGGTTCCCTCCCCTGTGGTCTGAGAATGTTAATCAGCCTCTCCAATCTGGCAAGTGTCCCATGACCTTTCCAAAGTTCCTGAGCTAACCAGGAGTGTTAATTAGCCTCTCCCTTCTGGGGGGGGCAAGTGTTCCAAAGTTCCTGAGCTGACCTCTTCTTCATTACCTTATCCTGGGAATGCCCCTCAGAAGCAGTGGGGCCTGGTGGTGGACTACCTCTCTAACACACCTTTTTGTCTTGGCCCAACAGGGCAGGTGGGGAGAGTTCATGTCTCTCCACATAGAAGTTGTATTTGCTATTCACTGCTATGAATGAATATGGCTGGGTTTTGAACCAGTACGCAGGAAGAGGGCACCAAGCCTGACAACCTAATTGGGTCCTACCTGGTGGAAGGAGAACTATTCTCTGATCTCCACGTGTGTACTGTAACACACATACACATGTACATACTCATAAACATAAAATGAATATACAAAAAAACCTTTTTGGTAAATCAGTCAGGTCTCAGTTGGACCCATGGGCCGTGTTGGCTTAGATTGAAATATCAAAATAGCATCTTTTATGAACAATCTGCTGGTGGACCCGCATAGCCATCACTTTCAGTGGTCACATGGCAGAGCATAGAGTGGACATACTAACTAGGTGGATGTTTCATAATTTACTTAACCATTTTCCAAATGCCGGGTATGGATGTAGATGGTTTCTCTTTCTTGAACTGTTTTCTCAAAAACAAACATGTTTGAATCTTTTCTGAATTTAATAATTCCCCATGCCAACAGATAGATCCCCCAGAAATAGAATATGAGATTAAAGTGAGCTCATGTGTTTAAATCTAATGTTCCCTAAGCTGCACCTGCTTCTCCCAGAAGCACAGGTTGTGTGCAGTTGACTCCACGACCCGTGCCCGCACTCAATATTTTAAAAAATACCTCTCAAGAAAGAGTCTTGCTGTTTCCCTACATAGTTCTTTCAACTACCAGCAACTCTCGGATTAATTTACAATCAACCAAGAGTCGGGCAGTGGACAAGCGTTTTCAGAACAGGCAGCACATGACTACCAGATGGTGGATGGTAGCCCACTCTGTAGCTGCAGAACCACTCAAGTGATCGGGTCCATCCCTAATGGACAAGGGGTGTTTCAATGACTAAAGGACACACACTCTGGTCCTTTGCTATTAACTATGCTGCTGAAGTTCCCCACGGTTCCCTCAGCCAAGGTGGAGACAGGCATACCTGGACTCCATGGGCCCCTGCTTCTCCAGAGGTCTAAGCTTCTTAGGATACACAGGCAGGCTGGTTGTGTCAATGACTTTGGTTTCCCCGTTGCTGTAGGTGAACTCCAACGTGCCGTTCCACTCGCCGTGTGCTTTGCAGACGATGGTGTTGGTTGGATTGTGTTTCACTTCAGCTGTGACTCTGAATTAATGAGCAGGTCAAATGAATCAAAAAGGGGGACTCGGGTCCAGAGACTTTTCAGAAGGCAGTTTAGGGAGGAGTTGGTTTACAATTTGGCTCAAAGACTGGCTCTTAAAAGAAGTTATAATATTCTTGATCAGAATAAGAAAAAAGGTAGCTGGGGCTGTGGGCTCATGCAGGTAACCCTGAACACTTAGGAAAACAGAGGCAGGGTAACCTAGGCAAGAATGAGGCTAGCCAGGGCTAAGCAGATAGACTTTGAATCAAAAAAAGAGAACAGAAGAGAGGAAGTAAAGAAGAGAGAGAAGAAAAAAACCCTGAAGTAAAACCAATTCAGACGAAGATGGATCAACAGTAAGAGCTGTCAGTCTGCTTCACTGCTCCAAGAGACGAGCACGGTGATTGTTTAAGATGCTTTCTGTCACGGGCATGATCCAACAGTAAAATATAGTCCCTCCTCCCCAAAACAGCGTCTCCTAGTGCTACATTTTAACCATGGAAAGAGTATTGGAAGAACTTTTCCATCTTTAAAGTCTTTGGTTCTCTGCCAAACATTGTGGTGCATGTCTGAGTAATCCCAGCATTTGGGGCAGAGGCAGGAGGATTACAAATTTAAGGCCTGTCTAGGCTGTATGGCAACTTGTCTCAACAGCAAACGCTACAGCAAACAATCGAATCACCAGAAGGTCAGTTCTGGGTGGGGATGAAGCAGAGGCTGTTCACGGGCCCTGCAGGCCTTATATCTATCTACCCAGCACCCACACATTCCCAGATGAAGGCTCCATGGCACCGCCTGCTAGCTCATGGCAGTACCTGTGGACTCAGCAATACCTGGATGACCACCTTCAAGGTCTTTTTAAAAGCCCCTGGGGAGGACTGGTGAGATGGTTTACCAGGTATAGGTGTTAGCCATGCCAGCCTGGCAGCCTGAATGAGGTCCTTAGAATCCATGTAAAGGTGGAAGGAGAGAGACCACCCCACAGAGTTGTCCTCTGGCCTCCACATACACACCATGGCACATCCCCACACTCATGCATGTATATACACAGTGATGTTAATAAAAGGCCTGTGGAAACTGCCTCCCTTAGCATGTTTGGGGAACCCAGGCCTCTCCAGTGGGAGGAAATGCCACTGGAGGCCAGTCCTTTGCATCCCATGGTCCAGCTTGTGCTGGGTTTTCAATTTGCCTTTTCTATTTTTATTTTTACTACACATATTGGAGGAGAGGTTTATATGTGCTGAGTATGACTTGGGGCAGGTGGCTTGAAGCTGGAGTCACAGGTGATTGTGAGCCATCCAGTGTGGGCGCTGGGAACTGATCTCTGGTCCTCTGCAAGAACAGTAAGCATTCGTAAGCTCTGAGCCATCTCTCTAGCCCACATTTCCAGTTTTCAGTGTAGGATTGGAAGCCACCTTCCTTGACCTAAGAACCATCCAGGCTCCTCATAGGCACGTCTGGCGTGCAGAGTTAGGGGGTGACGTTAGCAAGTGCTGTGCAGTGGGCAACACTTCCGATGATCCTTCTACTGTCTTTCAGCTGCCAGTATGACAACTGAATGCTGGGAAGAAAGATGCCCAATCAGCAAAACTCCAGCACACTGCTCTGTGTGTGTGTGTGTGTGTGTGTGTGTGTGTGTGTGTGTGTGTACACATGCACACGCCTATTCCAAGCTAACACCAGCAAGGCCCTAGAAGCAGTTGGGGATTTCAGGTCTATATAGTGGCAGGCTTGCTCCAATCAGGGCTATAGAAAAGTCTGCCCTTCCTCCAATTGTGACTTCTTCCTTAGTTCAAGACCTGGCTTCCCCAGCTTCTAAGGATAGTGACATAGTCTGTGGCTTATACACCCAAGACTCCAGGAGCTGAGAAATAGGGACCGCCATAATGCCTGTGCTTGCAGAGCGCTGCACTAGAAAGAGAAGGGCTAAAAGGCTATTTATCCTCTGGGAGTCTTCGGTAGTACCACAGACTACCCATAAATGATGAGTTCGGAGGCTCCAAAGCCTCCTAAATATGAAGTGAAGGAGAGAGGTGCTTCTTCAAACAAGACTTGATGGTTGTCAAACCATCTGTCTTGATGGTTGTCTCATGTACTGAGTGCCATCCTTTGTCTTGTTATGTTTTGTTATGTTTGGACAAAAAGTGCTGGGGAATTGAACTCAGGTCTTTGCGCATGTCAGGTAAACACTCTACTAGTAAGATGTGGCCCTACCCCTGGACTTTTTGGAGACGAGGTCTAACTATGTTACCCAAGCTAGCCTGGAGTTTGCTCAGTAGGCCTAGGCTGGCCTGGAATTTGAAAGTCTGCCCTCCAGCGGGCTGGGCTTATAGTTAAGTGGTATTCTGCCTGGCTAGGACCTCCATCTATTTGGGGTTTTTTGTTCTTGTTATTTTGTTTCGTTTGAGACAAGATGTCATGTATTCCAAGCTAGCCTCATTAAGTAAGTATCCAAGAATGACTTTGAACTTTTGATTCTCTATTGCTTCCAAAATGTTGGGATTACAGGTGTGCCTACCACACTTAAGTTTTTTTCTGAAAGGGTGAGGGGACTCAGACATAAAGAGAAATACAGCCAGAGTCCTGGCCACTTCCTACCTGTGGACTTTCCCGCCGTAGAAGGGCTTCGTGTGGAACGTCACAGTGGCAGAGTACCCAGTCTTGGCACAGCTGATGTTGACCTTTCCTCCAAGCTCCACCCATGGGACAGTGAGGATGGAGCGGGCGTAGGCACTGGGCAGTGTGAAGATGTATTCTTCCCCGTGGTCCAGGAGCCGAAGCACACCTCCAGGAGAGAGAGAAAGTCAGGCCGGCATGCACAGGCAGAGAGCGTGAGGGATGGGAACACGTGGGTGGGAGATCCAGGAGGACCTGCAATGCATTCCACACCTCTCACCTTAACAGAGCTCTCGGTTCACTGCCCTGTGTGCTGTTGTCCGTATCATGTGGAGCTCTGAGAAATACCACGAGCAAGGTAGACCTGCTCTGTCAGCTGCGTGGACACTAATCACTGAGCAAAGATACCATAGTGGCTGTGATCAAGGCAGTAGGGGAATGGTGCCAAGGACAAATTAATGTAGAAAAGGAACATGCCTCAAGAAGGAGGCATTTGAGCTGCATATGCAATTCCCTGTGGTGACAAGAAAGACCAAGGAAAGGACCTTTGTGAGGGAAGAGGAGGTATGCAGAGGTACGGAGGATGAGCTATCAACAGGGAAGGAAAGGCTCTAGTCTTGCTCCAGGGCAGTTAGTGTGTGAGAGGACCCCGTGAACAAATACCTCGCCCTGCATGTCTCTCCCTGCTCTCCTTCAGTACTGAGACAAGGGCACCCACCGTCAAGGTACCAGAAGCCTACATGGCTGACAGCTCCGTTCTTTAACTGCATATAGATGACCAGAAGTGGTTTGTGGTGTTCCCTCCCAAGGCTCCTGATTCTCCAACCAACAAGAGTAAAGACTGGTACCAACAGTCCCCATGAGGACTGGGAGCCCATTGGTCACCAGCCTCCTGAGAGCTCCTTGTATGGGGCCCCTCAAGCTCCACAACCTCCGAGGACAGGAAGAATCATGGTTTCAATGTAAGCAGGGGACAACTGACACTGGAGACAGAACCTAAGGGGCATCGCCAGTCCCTACTTCTCTCCTGAAATAGACAAAGATCTAACGATGAGAGGCAGTCAAGGGAGGGAGAAGAGAGCCTGCACATGCACGTGGAGAAGGGTAGATGGGACACAGGGATTCCAGCCATGTGCTTAGTAGGGGAGTTAGATGCTACACTCACATCATCAATAGGGGAATAAGACGATACACTGAGATCATCAATAAGAGAATGAGACCCCACACTCACACCATCCTGGCTTCTGACTTGGGCCTTGCAGGTCTAGACAGTCTGAACATCCGTCTCAAAGCTTATTTTTGTGAAAGACTGCCACAAACTGGGCGCTTGAGATGACAAAAGGCAAGAGCTAGACTAGAAGACTTCAGAGAGAAGTCACAGGGTGTGCTGGTCCACATCTGTCATCCAAAGGCTGAGGCAGGAGGATTGAAAACTCAAGGCCTACCTTGGTGACACAGTGAAACCAGGGTCTGCCTTGCCTCAAACGAAAAGGAAAAAGGCCACCAGGATGTTCCTGTCACCCCTCAGTTCTACTTCTAAGTTCTTGATTCCCCAAGCATTGGCCACAGCCCGAGAGAGGATCCTCTTCTGGCAGGGAAGGAGCCCCTGGGACTCTGGAAGAAGCTTCCAGACACTTCTAGGCCCCCATATACACTGCAGGTGTTGATGGCTACATACTATTAGGAGGATTAGTTCCCATGGTAGATTTGGTCTGATGTAGGTCACTTGGGAAGGGAGTGTAGATTAGGCTGGCTTGTGGGTGTGCCTGTGAGAGGTTTTACTTGGATTAGCTGAGGTGGGAAGGGCCATCTAGAACATGAATAGTGCCATGCCATGCATGGGCTGGGGTTCTGGACTGAAAAGTAAGGTGATCGCCATGAGTCTATTGTTCCCTTCTGATGGGGACACGGTGTGTGTCACCAGTTCTCTCAAGTTCCTGCTGTCTGTGACTTTCCTGCCATGATGGTCTGTAATCTAGAACTGTGAGCCATACAACCTTTCTCCCTTAAGTTTCTCGTGTCCGTATTTTACCACAGCAACAGTAAAGGACACTAAGACAGTAACTGCCTTCCAGATGGGCAGTTTGTCTCCCTGAAGCTGCAACCCCACCACGATGTCTACTATGGTCCCCCTTGAGGGCTAAACTTCCTGACCTTAACCAGGGCGTCTGGATACTCATCTGCTTGCAGGAGCCCCCACCAAGGGCAGTGCCAGTCACCTGTCAGATGACTGGTGAAGTAAGCCACCTGAAGAAGTAGACTTTCTAGAGTCCATCATCAATACGGAGATAAACAGGCTTGTGGCATTGCATGAAACAGGCAGAAACCTGGCAAAGTGGTGGTGATCTCTAGAAAACATCTGTACTTCATCTACAAAGAGTTGATGCTACTGGGTATAATGGTGCAGGCCTCTAGGCTAGCCTGGGCTATATAATGAGTTACGGAACTACAGAAAGAACCTCCCTTATAAAAACAAAAGGGGAAAAAAAACATCCAACAACAAAAACAGCTAGAGGAATGCCCTGAGGGGAATTTACAATAAGTATTCAAACCAAATAGAATAACCCAAATACCAATTTTTTTCTAGTTTTTATTCATGTATCGTGTATGTGTTTAGGGGTGTGTGTGTGTGTGTGTGTGTGCCAGAAGCTAACTTGTGGGAATTGATTCTTTCCTTCCACCATGTGGGTCAATTAATCTTGGGCTTTCAGCGCTGCCTCTAGCCTACTAAGCCATCTTGCTGTCCCCGAGTTCTGTTTTTCGATGAAGATAGACTGAATTGCTCTGTTTCTAACTATAGACCCAAGGATACAAGTCACTGCAAACATAAACCTGCCTCTGGGGCCTTCGCTTCCACTGAGCTATCCACTAGGCCACACAGCTGTGGAGACCTACCCTTGGGCTTGCTGCCCAGGGCGGCACTCTGGCCTGTATCTGGGAAGAAGGCTGAGCCTGACTGAGGGCAGAGGACAGGCCCATAAGGAAATGCCTGACCTCACACCTCCTCCAGGACAGGCCAAGGCAGCCCTGGCTTTCCCCTTTTAAGGACTTGAAGGCACCCAGGCTAGAGCCCATTCTGCCCTTGCCTAGTCACCGCCTCACATGGTCCTGAACCTGTGATACGCAGAACTTTCTGAAAGCATCTCAGATGCTGATTTCCTGTCCAGAACAGAAGGTTGTACACTCAAGAAGTCCTGAGCACGGGCGACCACATACGGCTCCCTCAACACTCTGCCCACAAATATCACTGGCTGTATTTACTCTCCCCAGACCCTGCTTGAAGGGATCCCCTTGGGTCTGTACTCAGACAACAACAGACAAAGGCTATCCAGGTCACCTGTGACCTCCGGGCCCAGACACCAGTAGTCATATCTTCTTAGAGATGACCAGCATGGCCTTCCATAGCTGCTTACTCTTCCCATGCTTCTGTGGTGGCCTCTCTGCCTCTGCTAAAGTCTCCATACCCCTCCCTGTTGGAGGATAGCAGGGGCCAGGGTTCCTAGAGCAAACTCCTTGGTCTTTCCATGACATAATTTTACCTGGGCCAGGGATTCCCCTGGCAGAGTGTAAGCTCTCCACAGGAGCACCACACTTAACCAGTAGTGACCCTACATTCTTCTTCCGTTCCCTCTTCACTCAGTTTGGAGCTACACACCCTTCCAGCTGTTCACAGCAAAAACCTCAACGGGGACCAGCAAGGTAGCTCAGAAAAAGTACCTGCAGATAATGGGAGAGTAGGAGTTTAATTCGTGGGTCCTACATGCTTGGAAAGCTGACTCCTGACTTTCTTATGTTCACTGTGCCTTGCATACTTGCGTATATGTAGTGTGTGTGTGTGTGTGTGTCCTCAGTAAAGAACCAGATGTGGTGGCCAAAGCTTATGAAATTCAGGGCCAGCTGGGCTACGCAGTGAGGATGAGGAGGGTCAGTACAGTAATAGAAAATCGTCTTGCTGGGCAGAGGCGCACACATTTAATCCCAGCACTTGGAAGGCAGAGGCAGGCAGATTTCTGAGTTCGAGGCCAGCCTGGTCTACAGAGTGAGTTCCAGGACAGCCAGGGCTACACAGAGAAACCGTTTCTCGAACCCCCCCCCCGCCAAAAAAAAGAAAATCGTCTCTCATCAAACACCCCTCCCCCTAAAAATTATAAACAGAAAGAAAACCCTCCTCAGTGCCCCTCGTCCTCACAGCCACAGGCACACCCTCTCAGCCCTCCCTACCTCAGAACACAACTGGACTATTACGGGTTAGGCCTTAGTGGTCCCCTAAAGCCTCCTGGCTGATGACCTGAGTTCAATCCCCCAGATCCACCTGGAGGAGAGAACTGAGTCCTGACAGGGTGCCCTCCAACCTGCACATGTGCATTACACACATGCATATAATTAATTAACTAATTAATTAATTATATGTAATTATAAGCTTTTAAAAGTTAAATAGCAATAAACCATCCTGATGGCCTATACATGAAATGGTCTATTCCTTTCCCTACAATTTTTTTTCGTTTCCTAGAATTCACTTTGTAGACCAGGCTGTCCTTGAACTCAGAGATCTGCCTTCCAAGTGCTGAGACTAAAGATGTGTACTACCGTTCAAAGCTAACCTACACCTTTTCAAGACACAACACTGAGAGCACGATAGACCTCTTGTGGGGGTATAAATGGGAGTGGTCCACATAGACTCATTTATTTGAGTGCTTGGTCTCTAGTTGGTGGAACTGTTTAGGAAGGATCAGGAGGTGTGGCCTTGGAGGAGGAGGTGTGGCTCTGGGAGTTAGACTCAGGTATCAAAGGCCTGGTTTAGCTCTGTCTTCAACATTCAGATCAGACGTGAGCTCTCAGCTACTGTTCCATCACCATGCCTGCCTGCCTTCCCACGCACCCACCCGCCCACTGCCATGCTCCCGCCATGATCATGGCTTCACCCTCTGAAATTATAAATAAGCCCCCAATTAAATGCTTCTCTTTATAAGCTGCCTTGGTCATCATGTCTCTTCACAGTACTAGAACAGTGGCTAAGACATCTAATCTAGGGTACTCCAGGTGTTACCCACCACCTCGTTTACCAGAAAGAGAAAAAGGGGGGATGTTTTAGTAACCTTTCATGATGTAATTAGAGAAGCCAAAAAAAAAAATCTCCCCCACACAGATAAGCCTGTTGCTAAGGTGTCTGAGGTCATCTCCCTGAGAGCTGACACCCATGTGTGGGAGAGACACCTCTTTTTCTATTTTCTTCCTCTCCCCACACTTAAATCAATGTTTTAAATGTCTTACTAAACTCCAGTCCTGTTTAATACTGGCTGGACCTGAATTCTTTTCCTCAAAGAAACTTGATTTCACCTGAGTAGAGGTCTGTAAAAGCGTTCCTCAGGCTGCCCACACCTTACTCTTGATGCCCCACCTCAGGGAGGCCTACTCTCAATCAGCTTGCCCTGCCCCTCCCGGGCCACTCCCTGTCTCTTTCCTTGTGACACTTAGTTCTCAGCACAGAACTCAGATGACCCCCTCTTTTATTCCCCAGACACAGAAATGGTAGACGCTTCACACAGCTACAGAGGATGTGGGGGTTTCTTCTTCCTCACTTATTGAAGTATCTAGGACAGTGCCCAGCACCTGTAAGTGCTCGGCCAACAAGCTCTACCAACGGTAAAGCTGAGGAGATGGCTCAGCAGGTAAAGGTGCTGCAAAGCTGAAGACCTGAGTTTGATTCCCTAGAATCCACATGGTGGAAAGAGAGAACCACTTCCTGCTTGTTGTCTCCCCGCCTCCCTCTCTTCTTCCCTCCCTCTTCTCTTCATACATTCTTCCTCCTCTCGCTATATAGATAGATAGATAGATAGATAGATAGATAGATAGAATGCATGCACATATAGAATTTATGTGTATGTGCACATACACACATATATAATTATTAAAAACTTAAATGCTCACAATAAAAATATCTTCAACGACAGGGTCTGAGAAGGACTCTCTAGAAGCCAAGAGGCTGAAACTAAAATTCTGTTTTTTGTTGGTTTGTTTGTTTACTTTTGTTTTCTAGGATGGGAGCTGTAGAATCTCAAAGTGACTAGACGTGATGAGACGCCTCAACCTGACAGGGCTCGAGGGTCCTCCACACAATGAACAAAGGTCTTCACAGGATAAGAACATTCTGTCCACCCAGCAGCAAATGGTCAGCCTGTGCTCACTACAGCATTCCCTGCAGAGCCTAAGACTTGAGGGATTCCTATGAGCATCTTTCCGCAGGCAACTCTGTAATCTTCCTGGTCTGGGCACCAGAACACTGGTGAGGGGGGAACACATTTACAGCCACATACTCATGTGTGGTCACCCACCTAGGGCCAGCCCTAACATCCACGGACCATCATCGGAAAAAGGACGATTCTAGAAGGCGGAGTGTGCAAACCACACTGTGTGTGATGATGCAGGTGACCAAGAAGCTGTGACCTATCCCTTCCATCCAGCACTTGGGACCACTGGGAAATCAGCCAACCTGGCCCGGCATCCACCCCCGCTTTCCCACCCTCCCACCCCCATTTACAAATAAAATCCATGCATAAAAGCAACAGTTGTTCATCTCAATGCAAAGGATGGTGGGTAAGACTCCAGATTCGCTAAGTTGGCTTACCTTCCCCTATCATAGAGACCCCCACGGACATGCCCATGAACTTGCTTTTGGTCCATACGTGAGTGTTGACACACAGTCTCTTCTCCTTGCACTCACAGTAGAAGCAGGAGATGGGCGGATGGTGGGATACCTGCTCGGCCACAAACCTGAGCTTATAGCTTTTAGAAGGGTCATCGGCCATCGGATGCTCGTGAACACTAATGGGAGGGTGGGGGGAAGTCCACTTCGACTTGACTCTGTCCTTAGGAACCTCCCAGGAGCAGTGAAAGGTCTCGCCGATGATGGGGTTGTAGGGCTTCTTGGCCAGGGTGCCTTTGCGGCCCTCGTGGAAGGCTGTAAGATAATACTCCACGAAGCTAATGACTCTCTCCTCTGGCGTCGCCCCAGCAGTGATGGCCAGCAGCAGGTCAGGGTGTGCCATAAAGTCTGCATACATCTCCAGCAAGGACCGCTTCTCCAGAATGAATGTGGGAAGCACCACCTGCACCAAGGACACAAGGCAACAGGGCTTGTGAGAGCTGGTGGGAGGGGCTGCAGCCAGGGCTTGTGAGAGCTGGTGGGAGGGGCTGCAGCCAGGGCTTGTGAGAACTGGTGGGAGGAGGGGCTGCAGCCACTGCAGAGTAAGATCCAGAGGCCCAAGCTGGGGTGTGAGGCCCTTGATGGAATCTCGTGCATCAGTGACAAGCCAAAAAGGGTTAGGTGACAGCTTTGTCGATGTCAACCCAGGTTTGTGCATAGGACTGTCCCGGATGACTTTCTTCTTTGCTCACTTGAGTCATTACAAGAGCACGTGCTCACTCACTCTCCCCTCCACACTCCCCCCGCCCCCTGAGAACTCCTTGTACATTCTGTGTCTCTGCTAACACCCCTCCCCCTATTCCAGCCCTGTCATCCCGAGAAAGTCTATTTTTTTAAATTATTACATGTTAATTATTTATTCATTATGGGGGGGCACTTGCTATGGTGCTCATGTGGTGGCAAGAGGAAGGCTTGTAGGACCTTCCGCCGTGTGGGACCTGGGGGTTAACTCACTTTGTCAGGCTTGCCTCAAGTACCTTTACCCATTGAGCCATCTTTTTTTTTTTTTTTCCCTCAGAAAGGCTTTTCTTATTCCTCCTGCCCACCCCAGCTACAGGAGCATCCCTGGTGCTTTCCCCGAAAGAGCCACTGTGTAGCGTTGGTCCCAGAGGCCAAGCAGACACCATTACCACGAGTGTTTAAGTGTTTAAGATGTGCAACCAACACATTCAGGACAGGGGCCAGAGATGGGGCCCATTTGCTGGCAAATGCCACAAAGCATTTTTGTGCACAAAGGCACCCTGGGGGAGAGGAAGGAATGTCATAGGTGCATCCATGGAACTGCTCCACAAGACAGAGCCTTGGGAAACCAGGACATGACTGACGAGGAAGGGAGACTTATATCATATGACCATCTGAAGGAAGATGGCTGGGGCAGTCCCTGGTCTGTTACCCACTGTGACTGGCTGAAGGAGGTACATGCACAAAGGGAAACCAGGCTGGTCCAAAGGGAACCCAGTGGTCACTCTAGGCCTGCACAACCCCAAGTTCCTACAACCCACTGACCAGGTCATCTAAAGCCAACAGAGATCATCTGAGCTGGAGATGCAGACAACTATGATGTATTACTGTCACCTCCCACTGCCCTAGGGTCCCCATAAAATAACTCCGTATCAGGCCTCAGGACCCACCCACTCAGCTGCAAAGCAGTGCTTTCTCTAGCCTGGACTAGCTTGAGAGAGGAAGGAGAGAGAACATGGAAGGAAACAGGGCACTCGGCATGGAGTCTAGCTGAAGCCTCTTGGTGACTGAGAATTAAGACCCCAGGAACACGGTTCCCACAAGCTGCTGTGCAGGCTGCCAGCACAGAGGCAGGAAGCCAGGCTCCAGCATGCCACCTCATTCCTGTCCCAGGTACTTATTGGGATCCTCGTGAACACAATTATGACTACTAACTTTGCTGACAGTGAGGGTGTCAGAACTTCCTGCATCCCTGGAACCTGCAACCTTTACCTTGTTAGTTATAGTCCTGCCTGCTTCCCCTCAACCATCCCCTACCCCGGCCCCCACACTCATTAATTTCCTCGAAACTCTTTGGAAAAACAAATCACCAAAGCTGGTAAGCAGGTTAAGGTGCTGCCATGCCTGCCCCTGAGTTCAGTCTCTGGGTCCTACATGGTAGAAGACAAGAGCTGACTCCCAAAAGTTGTTCTTTAGTTTTACATATGCAGTGGTCCCACAAAGTAAATAAATGGAATAATCTTCTTATTGCAAAGCCCTAGCTATCCTCCGGTTATGAGGGAAACAAAGGGTGACTCTCAAAAGCCCACACCCACCACCTCACTCAGTCATGCTTAACTCTCTCTCTCTCTCTCTCTCTCTCTCTCTCTCTCTCTCTCTCTCTCTCTCACTCTCTCTCTCTCAGAGCCTCTTGTTCTTTTAAACCCTAGTGCTCAAAATCTATATTAAAATCTTGCCATAACCTCTCAATCTTCTCTGCAATGGCTCATCATGGAATTCCTTTCTGTGACACCTGATTTGAGGCCCCTTAAGGGATTAAGGAACTTCTCCTTGGGTTGCTGCCTACAACAGCTTAGAGGCATGTCTCTCTCTCTCTCTCTCTCTCTCTCTCTCTCTCTCTCTCTCTCTGCCACCAACAGCCTTGCTTGGCTCCTTCCCACATGGACTCACGGGGTTTCAAAGCTGACAGGACACCAAGGTTCTACAATAACTGATCCTGGATATCACCTAGGCTTATAGCCCTGTAACTATAGCCTTATGCCAGGTTTCCCTTACAAAGAAAAGAAAAAAAGATTGGTTGTATGTTTAATTATGTGTCTGCCTGTGTGCACATGTGAGTGCAGGTGTCTGTGGAAGCCAGCAGAGGGCGTCAGATCCCCCTGGAATAGGCATTATAAGAGGCTGTGAGCCACTAGGGTGCGGGGAACTGAATCTGCAAGATCAGCCCCTGCTAACAACTGAACCAGCCAGCCAGCCCTGCACACTGGGACTTCTGAAAACTTCCTTGCAAGTGATTTGGATACAAAAGAAAAGATGTCCAGAAGAGAAAAAGCAGGTAGATGTATCTTCAAAGTGTAGTGGTTTCATAGGAAATCAGAGGAAGTCAACCCCACTGGGGAGGCACGGTTTAGCAGACAGCTCTTAATATTATTTATCTGTCATTAAAAGCCATGTAAAAAGCAGCAGCAAGATATAAAATCAAGCATAGAACACAATCCAAGTAAATCCAGTCAAAGCCTCAGAATGTTAACTTGTCTCTAGATGATAAAGGGCTGATTTGCATTTCTGTATCTATCTACTCTCCTCGGTCAAATGCAGGAAAAAGAAAAGAGTCATCAGAGGACAACTAAGCAAATCAAGACAGATTTCCTAATATTCTTTCAGCCACAATTCAACTAAACTGAGGATCCAACTGTCCAAGGATGTCTCTGGTCAGGCGCGCACTCTACGCTCAGCCCTGGGACAGTTCTGTGTGTCTGCGGAGTCAGACGATGTCTGCTGAGCTCTGTGTGGCCAGGCTGTGCCACTCTCCCATTGGACAAGCAAGTAAGTCCATTCAAGCAAATGTCCCCAACATTCCTGTCTTCCCTCTCCCCTGAAGCACTTCGGGGCTCTGAAATGATCAATCTTCATCGTCAGTTTGAATGGGTTCAGAAATCTCTCAGGAGACACACCTCTAGATACTCCCCTTTGTATACCAGATACTCTTTGATGAGGTTTCTAAAAACATTCAACATATGAGGGGAGGTCCGCCCTGCATGCTAAGTGGCACCATTCCGTGGGCTCAGGTCCGAGACTGAACCACAGTGAGAGCCCGAGTTGAGAGCCAGCATTGACCGCCCTCAGCTTCCTGACTTAACTCAGCCAGCTGCCTCGTCCTGCCTTCCCCACTGAGATGCGCTGTGTCCTTTTTAAACCGCGAGCCCAGATTTCCTGTGTTCTTTCCCGTCAGGTATGGATCACGGCAACGAGGGGGCAGTACAACTGGCCATTCGAGCTGTAGGTTTTAGCAGCTAGAACCCTCATGGAGGCGAACCGAGGAGATAGAGAAGCAGCCATGAGTGACACAGAAAGCCACACAGGAATGCTCATTCTCATTTCAACATCAACATTGTCAGGGACTTGGTGCCACCTCAGTGAACCCAGGCTAAGTCAGCCCTCACAGACATGCCCAGAAGCTGGTTTCCGAGGTGACACAGGTCTGTCATGATGACAGAAGTTAACCATCATACTTAGGGATTAGGGTTCATAGCCATCACCAGGGCCAGCCAATCAGGTCTGCATCCTTTCAGATGTCTCTGCCGTAGCCCTCCTCTCTCACCTTTTGCTGGGGTACCACTAGGACTTGAGAAGATCAACACCAGACTGGCTCCAAAGCCTGTCAGGAACATTCCCACCAAGATGGCCAGGGTTTCCCTCCAACAGCTCCCTGGTCCAGTCTCAGTTTCCTTCCCTCACTCAGCCTCCTTGGGGTGGGTGGGGGTGAAGGCTTGTCTTTCTTTTCTCGGTGAGTTTCTAAACAAATCGGTTAGTCGAGTGCTTCTTGGGGGATGAACACCAGAGATACGGAGCCAGGAAGTGCATGAGTCCTAATTGGGCTGTCTCTCTCTCTCCGACAGGATGAGTGATGGCCCCGTTGTTTAGACTGATGGCATCAAGCCGTCTGGCTGCAGATTTATGGAGCCATCAATAAGGACTGCCTTTCCTCCCATTAACGTAATTAAGACAATGAACTACTTTGGGGGAAGTTAAAAATAAATAAATAAAGGAGACCAGTACCGGGGATTCAGAGGGCAATTAATTACGCCAATCCAAGAGGAGCTACTTTTTAGTTTGGGCCCTTGGAAAATCTGACATAGGTCATCACATAGCCAGGAGGCCAGGAGGCAGTCAGAAAGAGTGACAGTCCCCTCCCTCCTGCAGGGAGCACACCACACTCCTGTGAGAGATGCTAGGAACAGGTACTTTTTTTTTTTTTCCCTCAAAGACATATCGGTTCGAAACCTCAGGGGCCAGCCACGGGATGCTCTATTTTTAGATAGGAGAAAACGCCCGGTGTGAATCCAAGAAGTAAAGGGGTCCAGGGCTACCAGGTTTCATCCGGGGTTCAGAAACCAGAGACCTTTACAAGTAACAGGCAAGTACTTTTTTCCTCCCCTCCCCACTCTTTTCATTTTTGCATGTATGTGCAGATGCACATATGTATATGAGTGATGTGCGCACACATATATGTACATGTGGAAGCCAGGGGACAACTTTGGGTACCATTCCCTTCAGTACCATCCACCTTGTTTTCTGAGACAGGGCCTCTCTCTAGAATTGACCAGCTAAGCTAGGTCGCCTGGCTTTCAACCCTGGGGATCTACCTCTGCCTTCTTAGCATTGGAAATATACATATACACATACATGCATACACATATACATACATACATACATACATACATACATAAATAATACAGACACACACACCTGTGTGTATGTATATATGCATATGTATTTATTTATATATACCACATATGTATGTGTGTGTGTGTGTGTGTGTGTGTGTGTGCCATCTCCCTAGTCTCTTCCTGTTGCTTTACTTACCCAACAGAGCTGGTTAGATTTCCTTAAGGAAATTCCTTCCCCCATCTTATGGTGCCTGAACTATTACAAAAACCATTCAACACAATATTTTGTTAGATGGAAAGAGTTTGAAATTAATTTTTCACTCTCCTTCCAAGTAACCAGTTGGGCATTAGATAAAGGCAATGCCTGCAGTTTCAGGATTAGGCTATGCCTCTGGAAATGCAATCACAAGCTAATAGAATAATCATGCAAACTTCACAGCTCCAGACAAGAGCCCTACACAGAGCCTCCTGGATGGTCAGCCGGCCGTCAGACAGCTCCCGCCAGGCTCCTGTGCCCTTCCGTATTGGATCTGAGCAATTTCAATTTCTCAGTTGCTCATATCATCCACGATTCCAGCCCTGAAATTTTGCAAGCCGTTTTAAAAGCGCGATCCACAATGAGAACATTTTGCACTGTGACCCAGCGCAATAGAACTGACATCAAAGGGTGTTACCATACTCTTATATTTTCTGTCACAGTTCACGCCTTAAAAATGTCTCGGTCTGACCCACTAAATTGGTTTTACAACACACTGGTAGGTTGAGACCCACAATTTGGAAACACTCGGATTTTAGATGCCACTCGGGGACCTTGCCACCTACACACCCTCAGCATTAGCTGGAGCATCATCTCAGAGTCTTATGCAACCACCAAAGATAGGCAGCTATTTAAAAAGCCACGCATCTTCAACAGACTTATTCAGCAAGAAGCTTAAACTACAGTAGGAACACGGTCCTGAGCAGACCTTACTCAACAGCAGAGAGGCAGGGATCAGGTGTGCGCTGCAGGAGAAGGAAGAAACAAGGAACTTGGGGGTGCTTAGTATAGGCCCTATTTAAAGTAGCAGTCACCAAGATGTCAGACACCTATACTAAAACCCCTGAAAACATATCAAGGCAACTTTCTGAGCTAGGGAGGTAGCTTGCCTAGCATACACAGAGCCCTGGGTTCGATTCCCAGTAACTGCATCAACCAGGAATGGTGACACACTCCTATAATCCCCACAGCTCAGGACTTAGAGGTGGGAGTGTCAGAAATCCAAAGTTACCCTTGGCTATACAGTGAGTCCAAGCTCAGGTTGGGATACACGAGACCCTGTTTCTAAAAAACAAAATGGAGTCAGATGTGCTGGCATGTACCTGTGATCTCAGCACTTGGGGGGTTGAAATCCGAGGTTCTGGATCTCTAGGTGTTCCTCAGCTATGTGGCATGTTCAAGGACAGCCTGGGCTACAGTGAGGCCCAGTCTCAATAAATAAAACCCCACTGTTTTAAAAAGGAAGGCTTATATTCACAGTGCCCTGGCTGATGTTCACAGTGCAACCCTACCCTGTATAGGCTACAGGGTCTCTCTGCTCGGTATTCTCCAGTTATAGCACAGAGCCCAGCATCACACTGGGGCATTTCACAAGGTCCGAATAAGACACAATCACTCCATGTCCAGCTTTAGGCTAGGTCCTCTGCGTCTCACCTTCCATTCCTATGACCCCTCCAGAGGGGCACTATGATCTTTACATAAACCAAACTGTAAAGTCCTGACTCTCCACCATCTCTCAGTGCCCTGTGACTCCAGGCAACATTCAGTTCACTTGGGGAGCTGCCTCCAGAATGAGGTGACAGCTGAGGTGAGAGGTGAGGTGTCTGCCCCTCAATAGGACATGAGTGGCTGGGCACTGGACTTCCTATATGCACTCACAAAGAACTCTGGGTGCCTGCAGGGCCATGACTCTCTTCGCCCACCTATGGGTTTGGAGTCACCAACAAAGCCACCCACCCCTTACAGACTTGCTAATGACAGCCTTCAGAAGGCCTCAAGACTGGGCAGACACTTTTTCCTTCTGGGTTTCTCCCCATGGCTGCGATGTCACAATGACCTCTGACCTCTGCAGGCTACTCTAATCTCTAGGACACTACTGTGGAGAGCAAACAGCAAGCACACAGTAGCTCTGGGAAACCAAATGAAGCTCTCCATTCTGAATGAGAAGCCATCTAAATATGGCCTTCCTGGCTAGATGGGGTGGTGTACACCCACAGCCAGAGCCGTGGGACCCAAATAGGAGTATGACTTAAGCCCAGGATGTGAGACCAGGCTTGATAATATACATCAAAGTCCTATCTAAAGAAAAGCAAACAGACAGACAGAAAGTAAGAATGAAAAAGACAGAAAGAAAAAAAGAAGAAAAAGGATAAAGGCCAGAAGTGGTGACATTCACTACAGTCCCAGGAGGTAAAGGAAGCAGGATAGTCACGAGTTCAAAGTCAACTTTGACTACAAACAGGAGTGTAAGCTCAGCCTGGTAAACGTGGAACACACCCCTCCCCCTATGGAGCTGTGATGTGGTGTGAGGAGTCTATGTATGGTATGTATGGTGTGTAAACATATGTGTGCCCGTGTATGGCATGAGAAGTAACTGTGTTTTAGTGTATATGAGATGTATGTGGTGGGAGGTATCTGTATGTGTGTGATGTATGTGTGTGTGTGTATGGTATGTGAAGTATCTGTGTTTCTGTGTTTTTATGTGAGGTGTGTGTGTGTGTTGTGGTATCTGCATGTTTATGAGGGGTGTGTGTCACTTGTCTTGCACATCTGCGTATGTTTGGGTGTTTGTATGTTGTGGCATCTGTGTGCTTATGAGAGGTATGTGTCACGTGTCTTGCACATTTGTGTATGTTTGTGCGTGTGAGAGCAAGGAGTACATATGCATATGCCTTTGTGTGTGTGTTCTTTCCAGATATTTCTAAAATATCCTCCCTAGAAGCCAATGCTGGCCTTTCCCTAGTCTGGCTTCCTCACCTCACCACAGCGGGAGAACAGGTGACAGGAAAGGCCCGCAGCCAGAGACCGCCGCCAGGCACGTCAGCCTACCTTGGTTAAGTCCATGCCCAGTTTGAGCTGGGAGATGAGATGGAGGATTACGCTGCGCTGGTCCTCCACGGCGCCCGGCTCCACTTCTGTCTTGTCCTCATTGTCACTCTGTTCTTCCTCGGACAAAACCAGTTCAGGGCCTGAGTCTGGCTGAAATAAAATCATTCAAAGTCATCAGCTGGTCCCTCAGAGGCAGGCAACACAGTCCAACTGGGATGCTCAATCCACAGGCTTAACTGTGACCATGCAAAGCCAGAGCTGTCCCTGGCCATGTCTCTGTAAAGCAATTCTGCTCGCCAGGCAGAGGCCGAGCCTCTGGAGGGTCAGGCCCCCTGTGCTGCCGTCCCAGCATGGGAGGGCTGTCCATGATTTAAAAAATAGACAATATCATGGGTGCTTTTTAATAAGCCATCACCTGGGTCCATGGCTAGAAGCATAGCTCTGCATATTGTATATGTACAGGTACGTGCAGAGAACATAGCTATACATATGATTGCTTTAAGCATATTTTTGTGATTAAAAATGATCGTGTGCATGCGTGTGTGCATGCATCCGTGTGTTTGCTTGCATGCGTGTGTGTGTGTGTGTGTGTGTGTTATGCCACAGCACAGGTGTTTGGAAGAGACAGTTTTTTCCCTTCTATCATACACGATCTGGGTCTAGAACTCAGGCAGCAAGCTTGGAGGCAAGTGCCTTCACTCATTGCGTCATCTCACTATTTCCTAATATTAATTTATTTATTAATTTTAGTAACTTAATTGCAGGGCTCTGAAGGGAACATTGTAGATGACAACCTCCTGTCACATGTCAAAGTCTGGATGGTTCTGCCCACGTACACAGTGCACATATATGACTCCTGGTCCAATCTTCCCCACTGCCAGACACAGCCTATGGACTTATAGACCCTGTACACTTTATATGTAATGCAATTTTTTTTAGCATTTATCAATAAAAGTGGAGTCCCCCTGGGATTTTAAAACTGCTTTATTTCTGGAAATTTTTACTCTGAGACAATTTCCACTCAAATCAATAAGGGTCACTCTGTCAAGTTAGAGAACTCTTGGAACTGGCGTGAAGAGATGAAAAATAACAACTTAGGAAGCATTCTGAAACTTCACAGCAGTGGGGGAAGGGCATGCTGGCCTCTGACCCGGTCTTTTTGATGCCCATTGGCTAACTCGATCATTGAGTTCCCCTTCTCACATGACACAGAAAATTATCAAGATAACACTCTACAAGGGGGCGATCTGGGAGCACAGAATTTTCTAGTGTGCAACTGCCAAGAACTTTGCTATGCGTCAGCCCTGGGATTCTGCTAACCTGTTGCACCAGCCCACATTTCCATGGTCCCTCCTTAAATACTACAAAGCAAACATTCTAGGTTTGTATCCAACTACGAATAGGAGAGCAGACATGGTAAGCTTATCATAAAGAGATATAAGGACTCAGACATACTAAGTATAAAAAGACACAAGTTTGTTCAGTGACCTTGCAAAAACCAATGGTTTATTAATCTTATTAGACAGAGCATTTTACATCTAAATACACTCCTCATGTACACAGGGCATCAGTGATTAATGGGCTGTGGCTGTCCAGGCAAACATACATGTATATGCTGGCTGATTCCCAACCCCCTAACCCCCGTGCTCCAGAGGGAACCCTTGTACTGCTTCCCAGCTGGGCTAGACGTTTTCAAATTTCAATTAAATAGAATATGCTATTGACAACTTCCAAATGATCCTTCATCTCTTCTAAATAAAGCGGTGGGGGTTGGGGTAGGGTGGGGATACTCCAGTGATGTCCCGGAGCTTAGATCCTACCATGCCCTGGTTCTTCAGCCCTCTCCTCTTGTGTGTTACAGGGCATCTCTGACAAGTTGCTTTCCTTACTAGAACATTCAGAAGTAACTGGGGGATCCCTCACTTACCCCGTGCAAGCCAAGAATGCTCAGAGGAAGCAGCAGGAGTGGAGGCTGCTGAGATTTTACAAGGGGCGGTTGAAAGAAATGGTGGGAGCCTGGCCTATAGCTGGGGGCCCCAAGGTTGCTTTCTATTCCCTCAAGCTTTGCTTACCTGACACCTGCTTCCTGTCTGGTGTGGCTTGCTACCCAGGCTGTGGCACTAGGGGTCTGAACAGAGAACGCTGGGGTTCATGGGGCCTCCCTTTCCACCACTTCTCTCTGCCTTTTCAGTCTCTTGCATCCTGGTTCCAGGCCAGTGTCCCATGGGTGCTATGCTCCCTGTGAGCTCCCAATTCCAATCTGACACTGCTGAAGTCACTTACCGGGGACATGCCTCCCTCCCAGGGTCACTCTGAAGTGACCAGGGAGCAGGTATCTACCTACTTGCGCTGAGTCCCCCCGGCAGGAGGAAGAAGAAGGGAATAGCTGGGTATCTTGCTTTGGGAGGAAAGGAATTGAAATAGATGAAACTGGGGGTTGGAGACGGCTGTGCAGTCGCTGAACCGTCTGATATCAGACACTCTCAAACCACACAGACTAAACACATCATGGCTCAGTCTGGGAAGCCTTTGTGCTGGACCAACCCCAGCCCTGTGCTGTCTGAGCTACCTTGAAATCAAAACCCCGATTATGGCTACTGTGAGGTTTTCTGAAAGATCATATCATTCAACAGTATTAACACTCAGCAGCGTTAACAGTATTTAGAACAGTATTAGTGCGAGCACAAACGCCTCTAGCTCCTCCTGCGTCAGCTCCACATTGCAGTCCCCTGGGCAGGATTTGAAGCTACTCAGTACACTCAGCAATGAGCAGGATGGTGGAAGAGCCCGGGATGGACTTATCCCAAGCCAGAACTCCAGCTGGGAAGGAGGTCAAGGAGAACACAGTAGTGACATCCTCACACTGACACAGAGGCTTAGCAAACCCTGCCCTAACCGCAAACAAGCACCCACCGCTATTTGTTGTCTCTTGAAGCTTCCGAGAACTCGCTCTTTAATAATAAGAACAGCAGTAATAGGAGTCGTCATAGTAGTAACAGAATGACTTGTAAACAGACTGATCCACCAGCGAGCACATAACCAGTTTCTAACAAAAGAAATCAGAAAGCTGTGATAGCTCTCACCTATAATCCCAATACTTGGGAGCCTGGGGCAGGAGGATTGCTATGAGTTTAAAACCAGCCTGAGCTACAGAGTGAAACTGTCTCTTCCTCCTCTTCCTCTTCCTCTTCCTCCTCCTCCTCCTCTTCTTCTTCCTCTTTCTTCCTTCCCCGACACCTACCTACCTACCTATTCCTAGTTTCATTCATCAATGTTGGTAGTGACTGTGTTAGAGGTCATGTTGGTCCCACACACACTGCAACTCAATCCCTCCGTGTGGGTCAATATTTGGGGTAGGTGGGGACCACTGAACTGGTTAGGCTGTGATGTGAACACCATCTGTCTGTGTCCACAAAGCACTTGCTGTTCACAGGCCTCGCTGGGAATGGAGGCCTTGAAGATCCAGGCTGTGCGTGGAGGAGATCAAAGGCTCAAGCCCTTCTTCCTGCAGGGCAAGGCATCGCCGATCTGCTTTCAACATGGATTTCAAAGATACTATTACCAATAATAACTAAGCTGAGATTGTGGCTTACTGAACAGAGGACTTACCTAACATGCACACAGCCCCGGGTTTGACCCCAAGCACCAAAGAAAACGGGTGTGGTGGCACACACCTGTAGGGTCAACACTTGGGAGGTAGAAGCAGGAGGATCAGAAGAGCAAAGTCATCCTTAGTTATATAGCAATGCTGGGGCCAGCCTAGGCTACACGAGACATTGTTTTAAGGAGAAACAAATTCAAAGACACCGACAGCTGTCATTCGATCTAAGTACAGTCTCCACAGCCAGGTAGAGTGGATGATCACACCCTGTCGTCCCTCTGAGGCATCACCTGCTTCTTTTCTGGTACCCTGCATGTGTCACCTTCGACCTCCACCCACAAAGCAATGACGGTGAACTCCAGGTGTTCTAAGGGGCACAGCAGTGAGTCCCCATCTTGGTGAAAACAGAAGTCAGAGATGGACTTGTAACACGCAGCCAATGAGCAAGACACAACCCGCAACAACCTTCCCCCAGAGATCCTTGCAAAGGAGCCAAGCCACAAGACTATGCACCAGCTAGACAATGAAATGGAATTAAAATATGTTTTAAAGAGAAGTGGGCTTTGGAAAAGTGATATTTAAAAAAAAAAGAAACAAAAATTACAACTCAATAGTTCTACCAGACAAGCACGTTGGGACCCATGGTGCGGCAGATATCACCGTGACTTCAGGGGAAAGATGGGTAAAGATCCAGTGGATGAGAGAGGCAACCTGGGGTTTGGGGACATTCCCTGGTGGTCTATCAGTACCCACAGCAAGTCTCCTTGGCCTGTGGGGACTGGGGAAGTAGCTCAGTTGGTAAAATACTTGCCTAGCATATATAACACCCTGAGTTTGACCCCCAGTAACGAGCATGGTGGTGCCCGGCAGTAATCCCAGCACTCCAGAGGCGGAGGCTCAATCACAAGTTTAAGGTCATCCTCTGTCTGGAATACAGGAGACCCTGTTCAAAAGGGGTGGGGGATGTTGGAGAGAGAGCTCAGCTGCAAAGCAAGTGTAACCTCCATACACCTGTGACCCCAGTGCTGAGCAGGGCAGACAGAAGAAATCACTAAGACTTGCTGGCCAGTCTAGCCAAGAGATAGGAGCTTTGGGTTCAGAGAGACACCCCTGAGTCAAAGGAAAATTAAGGTGTAGCATGACAAGGAGGACACCTGATGCCTTCTTCTGGCCTCTGTGGATACTCACATACATGTCTGTACACCAAGCAGTGTGCACATGCGCGTGCGCCCACACACACACACACACACACACAAACATATACTATGCAGCACACACGCACATCACACATATACACCAGGCAACACACACACACACACACACACACACACACACACAGTCCTTGGCTTGGGACTCCTGAACAGCCTTCTAGAATATTCACAACTATCATTGGTATTTTAAGCAAAACATGTATCTGAGTGAAAATTGGGGAGATGGATCAGTCAACAAAGTGCTTTCTGTGCAAGTAGGAGGCTCTGAATTGGATTCCCAGCACCCATGTAAAAAGCCAGGCATGACCCCCACACTGACCCCCAGGGCTGAGAAGACAGAAATGAGAGGCTCTCTGGGTGTGCTGCCTGACAGCCTCGCCTAAGTGATAAACTTTGGGCCAATAAAAGACTCTGTCTCAAAACGCAAGGGCAACAGATTTTCCAAGGAATGACACCTGAAGCTATCCACAGGCTTCCACACACATGGATTGACACCTACATGAACATGCATGCATACATGTGCACTTCCATAAACCCACAGTCATGTATGTGCACACACACACACACACACACACATACACACACACACCTGTGCCTGAACAGTTTTTCTGAAGTAAGACCCCACATATTCTGGCTGATCTCAGTACCCAAAGGATCAACAGGGACCCTGATAAGAGATGGTTCCTAGCTGGGAATGGACCAACTGAAGGCAGCTGAACCATCTGTAGATGTGGCCCTTCCTATTCAGGAGAGAGACATGGGCCTATGAAGACACCCATGGCTTGTGACGAGCTCCACCGCAGCCCACTGGGAATTCGTCTTCACCTCTGAGTTCTAACAATCCTCTACTCTTCAACACAAAGTAAACTTCAAACAAGGGATTCTGGTGTGAGTGTGAATCTGTTTCAGGCAACACAGAGATGTAATTTAACTACAGTTTGGGGTGGTTAGAGGAGTGTTCTAGGGGTCCCTTCTTTGGATGATGTTTGCTAACAACTTTGGCTTGTCCCATAACAGACCTGGCCCTCAGTGACGGAGTCTGTGCCAGGAATTTGAATACACTATTTCCTCTATGCCTGCCCAGTAGCCTACTACCTTAGCTCCAGGAATCCAATGAGGCACCGTGGTAGAAAACTATCTGGTTCAGCACCCAGCTTCTAAGGCTGCCGTCTGACAGGATACCTTAGTATGCCAAAGCTGTTTATCAGCCTGGGTTGGCCTCAGATTCTCTCTGTAGCTGAGTGCGGCCTTCTGACCCTTCCATCTCCACCTCCTGGGTGCTGAGGGTCACAGGTATATGCTATTACACCCGATTCATGTTTTTCTCATGTTGAGAACATGTTGCTGTTGACCTCATTTCCAGAATCCATCAAATCAAGGACTTAGTACTTTCATGACCCATTATTTTCCATTCACAGTATATTTAGCCAAATTACCACACCATTGCATAATGGTCCAGGGTACCCTCACAAAAGCAATCTCTCCCATCCCGAGAACCCCCTCAGATAGCCAAGTGTCACAAAGACCGGTGTAGTGGCATGGGAAGAGAAGCCACCCCATGCCAATACCAGTCACATCCCTTCTTGCTAGTCATGCAAGATCGGGCTACAGCCCAGCAACCATCACCGGGCTCCCTCCTCCTTCATCCCTTAACGGGTCACTTAAATCCCACGAAGAGCAGGTGCAAGCATTCACTATCACATGGGGTCACAAAGGGTTGTCATATGAAAGAAAAAAAAGATAGTTGCTCCCGGTGACCTACTGTCCTCTCCACGCTTAGCACAGGTGGGCATTGTCTTCTGGAAGCGCCTCTTTGACACTTGAGTCTAGTTCGCCACAAGTAGGCCATGGCTTTTAGGCAGAAGGGCTTTCTGTGCAGTGGCAGAGTGCCTGCTCTGGACAGGAACATGCCATAGGCAGATGTGTCCACTTCCTCAGTTGAGTCTTGTCCAGTGGTGGCTCCTTTGCCCTGATGCAGGGCAGCAGGTGTAGGCTCCTGCACATGCACAGTTCCCTGTGGAGTCTCTTTCAGAGCCAAATGATCCACTTGCCTCAGCAGGCACCACCGAATGGGGGGGCTCTTATTCTGCCATGTGGAGGTAGGTTCAATGGCGATGTTCCAGCAATGGGGACCCAGAGGGAGAAGCCGGGCTCTTGTGCCGGATGGGTGCGAGGACAGCGTGTCACACAGCAGGCTGGTCCCCACTGCCATCCTGGAGATGTTGATTTTGGCTGCTGCTGACGTCACAATCGTGCTGCTGCCTTGCAGGGGCTGAGCTGGCTTTCTTGGGCTAACCACACATACACACACATTTACCACACTTGTCTCGCATAGACTGGAAGGAGAGGTGCTCTTCCCAAGCAAAGGGGCCGACCTGCAGAAAGGTTAATTTTCAATAAAACACACCCTGGAAGGCGGGAAGACGGCACTCCTGGGGAGGGGACGGGGTGGGGTAAGGGCTGGGGGACATTTGGCATCAGTCAATATAGTCAGGGACAATTATACCAAGAGAATTCAGCTGTCACTTTGAAAACATGGGGTGGGGACATATGTAAGAACCAGAAGCATTCTTTATCTCATTTCGTGGCTTTTGGGAAACTAGAGTCCAGCCATCTTTATGTGAAAGGGGGACAGAAAAGAAGAAAGACTGAAGAAAACCAAAGGAAGCAAAGGTCACAGCAATACCAGGAGAAGAGGGGGGCAGCGACCCAGAGCAGGGAAAATAATGCAGCTAGCATGCAGGAGGCAGGGGCTGCAAGCAAACAGGATGAGTCTTTAGCACTGGTACCCCTGGGAGAGGAGAAACATGAGGGCCCCCACAGGATGGGAGGACTTCTGAGCATCAGGTGCTGGATGGGGCTTCTCAACACTCCTTCTTCCCGAGCAGAGCCCAGCACTGGACTGGTACTGTGCCCTTTAACCTAGTCACTTTTTACATGGCATTTATTTAAAAGTGTGTGTGTGTGTGTGTGTGTGTGTGTGTGTGTGTGTGTGTGTGTG
>NW_021604620.1:7991806-8010137 GCF_004785775.1 Grammomys surdaster
GTGTGTGTGTGTGTGTGTGTGTGTGTGTGTGTGTGTGTGTGTGTGTGACGCACAGAAGCATGAGCTCCTGCACACATATACAGATACTGCAGATTGAATATACAGCCTTGTGCACTGCATGCTGGGTAAGCACTTTGCCAGTCCTTTTTTTAAACTTATTTTGAGGTCTGAAATGTGTCTTCGTGGTAGGGTGAATTCAGAAGGCCCTGAATTCAATCCTACACATACACCCTTGGAGGGGGGAGTGGCTAAAGGAAAATATTCACTTAGCATAGGATACCTCCCCTGTCTCAGTTTCTCACCCAGATTTCCTGTTGCCCAGACTGACCATGGGGGCAGCCTCAGTTCCTCATTCGTACTTTCAAACAATTGAGAATGAAGTACTAAGGGGCAGGATGCAGCTGAGTTACACAGAAATATTGTCAGCATTCCCTAAAAGTACAGTATAATGCTGCTTACCAGGGTACTGACACTATTACAGTATAACCACTATTAGCAGGGCACTAACACTCTATTAGGTATTAAAAGTAATTCTGGGGGGGTGCCTGGAAAGATGGTTCGGTGTTTAAGAGTCCAGCAGCTCTTCCAGAGGACCCAGGTTCAATTCCTAGCACCCACATAGTGACTATCAACCATCTTTAACTCCAGTGCCATGGGATCCGACACCCTCTTCTGGCCTTCACATATGGTACATAGACATATGCAGGCCAGACACTCATACACATAAAAACAAACACGAATCAGTTTCAAAACAAGGTTTGCAAGTAATCCTGCAAAAACTAGATGGGGATGGAGTGTGGCACTTACATGCCAAGATTAGAACATTTTATATAAGATATTAAAACACCCACAGATTCTGGTGTCTATAGGGATTCCAGATCCATTCCCAAGTATCCTGAGAAAACCACATTCATTTGTCATGCTACTTTATAAACTCTGTCTAGTGTAGTAGCAATTAGCAATTAAAATTACATTAAATAAAGACGGGGTGGGGGTGTTGTTCAAGAGTAGAGCATTTGCTGAGCACATGCAAGGCCTTGGATTCCATCCCTAGTACCTCAAAATAAATAGAAACTGGACCTGTGGAGATGGCTCAGTCAGTAAAGTGCTTGCCACAGAAGCATGAGGATCAGAGTTCGGATCCCCAGAACCCATGATAAAGCTGGGCATGGCAGAGTGTTTGTAATCTCCTGCTCTGGGGAAGTGGGAGATAAGTGGGTCCTGGAGGCTTGCTGGCCAGCTGGTCTAGCTAAAACAGTGGGTTCCAGGCTCAGTGAAGCCACTAGAATAGTAATAGAGAAAGATATACAACACCACTGCTGGCCTGTACCCACACATATGCACACATGTATATGTACCTATATACACACACATGTACCCACACACGTTTGGTCATATATACATGCGTGCCCATACAACACACCTACCAACAGCCCCCTACATGTGCACCCAATACACATGTATACACACATGCCCATACAACACACACATACACACCCACACACATTCAATTATGCATACATACATGCCCACAACACACACACACACACACACACAAACACATATACCCACACATATTTGATCATGCATATATATGCCCGTACAACACACCCACCAACAGTCCCCCACATGTGTACCCATATACAATCAAGCATGTATATATCCATGCCCATACAAAGCACACAACACACACACACACACACACACACACACCACTTCAAGTAAATAAGGAATAAGGGCTGGCAGGATACCTCCCCAGGTAAGGGCGCCCACTGCTAAGCCAGACAACCTGAATTTAATGCACAGAGCCCACATGTTGAAAGGATGAAACCACCTTCCAGCTATCCCCTGACCTCCACTTACGTGCATGGCCGATGTCCTTCTGCTCTCTCACACAAGATAAGTAAAATATAATAAAAATGTTTTTAAAAAGTAACTTCAGTTCCAGAGTGGCTTAAGGCCTTCTACGTGTTCTCAACTTCCCTAATGCTGTGATCTTTCAATACAGTTCCTCATGTTGTGGTGACCCCAACCATACATTATTTTAGTTGCTACTTCATAACTGTAATTTTGCTACTGGTATGAATTGTGGTGTAAATATCTGTGGTCTTAGGTGACCCCTGTGAAAGGGTCATTCAACCCCGAAGGGGTCATGACCCACAGGTTGAGAACCACTTCTTTAGACGAACACATTTCTACATGTCGGCAAATTGACCTGGATAGAGTTTTAAAGTCTTCCTAATTCACTTCCACTCTGTCCACCATCAGTTGCTTTGCAAGATCAGCACCCATGCCTTGATGCAATTCTATTAACCCGTGAGCCTCACAGCTGAGCTATGGGGGAGGGGCACCTCAGGCTGCTGACACGCCCAGCTCCATGGTCTTGGGTCTTAATTTCCTGGCCACAAGGAGCTTATCGGGAGTAAATGGCTGAGAAATTTAAATACCAAACACAAAAGGTGATTTTACAAATGCCTCACCTGAGAAATAGGCTGGCGTGAAATAGTTCAGGAAAGGAGAACTACTCCAAAGGGGCGGGCACCTAAGAGTTCACAGAGAAACTCTACCATTTAGGATTGGCTGTCGTATGTAACCCTGGGTACATGGAACATGGCACTGGCTTTCTTCAGGCCATGAGCCTGACCACTAAAGTGGGCAGGGCCAGGAGCGGGCGTTGTGCAGAGCAGAGGACTGGAGTAACAGCAAAAGCTCTACACACCCCAGGGAGGAACAATCAGTGTGTGTCCCCCTCGGCCCCTGCATCAGAGTGATAGCCATGCTGGGTGTGATGGCTTCTGGAATCTCAGCACTCAGGAAATAGAGGCAGAATGTTCAAGTTTGTCTTTAGCTATACCCTGGGCTGTATGAAGGCCTGCTACACAAGGAGGTTAAGGGAGGAAGGACAGATGGATGAAAGGACAGACTAAGCCAGGGCCCATGCTCTTTCTTCTGCAAACACAGACATGTGGGGCTGGAGCACGGACGTGCAATGATTGTCTGTGCCCGTCTGAGTTTTTATTCTTCTAAGTGAACTGCAGTTATCTGTTCTGTGTCTGGTACTGCAGCCAGATCTCAGCACACAATTCTGCAAGTTCTGACGAATGTTATCACTTTATATGTAAATTCGTGTCAGTGATCTGAGCCATACTGACATCACTGTGGGGCCTCGAACTTTTCACCTTTCGAAACCACCTCCAGATCCAGTGCACAGCAACCCTGCCCCACCCCAAGCCTTGCAGATCCTGTGCTAGGAAGAGAAGGGGATTCTGGACTCATGCATCAGGGCTGGCTGAGCTGCAGACAAAGGCATCAGGCTCCCTATTCTGGTCCTCACTCAGAGTGTGACTAAGGTGATAGTCTAAGCTCAGTCCCCAGTAACCTTCAAGGACCTGGCTCCGTGTTCCATCCTAAGATGGTCCAGAAAGACATGTTTTCCCACAGGCACACAAGTCAGTAAACTGTTTCTTCAACATTAGGCCAGGTTCTAGAAATTTCATTTGACCCCAGAGCTGATACAGGAAGCAGTCTTATTGGACAGAGGATCCTAGGTTGTTTAGGTTGTTTTAGCCACGCTACTCCAGGTGACCAGTCTGCTCTGACCAGGCATTCCAGACCTTTTTGCCTTCCCTCTGGGAATTCCCACCAGACCTTCCCGGTGCAAAGTGAGGGAGCGTGGGGGGAACCAATCAGCAGCCATGCAAACCACACAAGAGTTACAATTTACAAGTCATTAAAAGCAGAAGGCATTTACTGTTCTTCAGGTCAACAGGGACAGAGTCCTGAAACAGTGAAACAAGAGAGGCTCATTCAGAACGGATCCTTCACTGAGAACATTCTCCCAGGTCACAATCAGGAGGGCTACACAATGTACGATCAGGGGCAACCTGGCCTCAGAGAAGTAAAATCAAGTAAATGTAAATCCTGCTTCAAGAGGTGTGACCTCTGAATGCTGTCCCCTGCTTCCTGCAGTTGAGGACTGACTGTGTACCACATGCAGAGGGACATTAAATTCAGGTGACCATCCATTTCTTAAAGATGGCCTCACTGTAACCAGATCTGTTCAGTGTATCTTTCCTTCTGTCTTTCCTTCCTCTCATTTTCTTTCTCTTTCTCCCTCTCTATTTCCATCTTCTCTCCTTTGCTTCTTTTGTTCTTAAGGGTCTTGCTATCTCGCCCGGGCTGGTCTGGAACTTACTATGTAGTTCAAGCTGTCCTTGAAAACTTTTGGCAAGCCTCCTGCCCTAGTTTCTTATCCAGATTTCCAGAAACATCAACAAACCAAGGAAAAAGCATTGGAAGGAAAATAAACTCCAGTGGTGTATGTGTGTGTGTGTGTGTGTGTGTGTGTTATCTCTGTATTTCTTTGTGTGTGGTGTGTATGTATCTTACGTGTATGTATCTGTATGTGTTTGTAGGTGGTGTGTGGGTGTGTGTATTATGTATGTGTGACTGTGTGTGTGGTATGCGTGTGTGGTATATGTGTGTGTCTGTATGTGTTTGTGTCTCTGTGTATGCGTGTGGTATGTGTGTTTGTAGTGTGTTTATGTGTCTATTTGTGTGTGGTATGTCTGTGTCTGTATGTGTTTGTATGTATGTATGTGTGTGGTATATGTGTGTCTGTGTGTGGTGTATGTGGTATGTGTGTGTGTGTGGTGTGTGTGGGGTGGCTTGTATATGTTTGTGCCTATATGTACGCATAGCTATGTGCTTACCTGTGCACACATGGAGGCTTGAAGCAGTGTCAGGTATCTTACTCTCTACCTTACTTGATGAGGCAGGGTCTCTCACAGTAAGCCTAAAGCTCATTTTACACAGACTGGATGCCCCGCCCCCACCTCAGGGACCCACTTGTCTCTGACTTCCAAGGACTAGGGTTACAGGCAAATGCTGCCACACTCATCTCTTTACATGGGTGCTGGAACTCTGAACTCAGATTCCCAGGCTCACACAACAAGCACTCTGCCCACTGAGCCATCTCCAGAGCTCCCTAGCTCCAGTGTTTTGCAGGGGGCAAAAAGAGGAAAAAAAGAAAAAAAAAAGCAACTTTAAGCAAGACAACCCCAATAATGGCCATTCTGCCTCTAACTTCTAACTCCCATTCAGCACCGTTTGCCTTGAATGGCAGTCATTTTTCTCTGCTTTTTAATTTGCATCATACGTGTATATTTTTCTAGGTCCCAGTGATGAGGATATTCAAAAGATTTCTCTGCCATTTTATTCAAGTGTGAGTTGAGCAAACATTGTAAGAGAGTAATTATAGTGATTCCTTTTTTCTTTTTTTTTATGTCACCTCACTGCCATAAAACCCAAGCGAGCCCTGCTAGGTCCTCTGCTTTAAAAATTGACACAGGCCTGTTCTCTGCTACCTTGCCCTGCTCTCAAATGCATCGCCCGGTGAAAATGTCAAGGGGAAAATCTGTGAGGCAGCTCTAATTATCCTGAATAACTCCACTAAATGACAATATCAACAATCACAAAGACTGAGATCATCACCCTCGGCGGAGAGGGAAGGCTGAGGATTTTAAGGTCTAAATGTAATCCAGGGACTGGAGAGATGGCTCAGTGGTTAAGAGCACTGGCTGCTCTTACAGACCCACCGCCCCTGAGCTCACAACTGCCTGTAATTCTGGCTCCGGGGAATCAATCAACTCCTCTCTCTCTCTCTCTCTCTCTCTCTCTCTCTCTCTCTCTCTCTCTCTCCCTATCTCTGTCTCTCTCTCAATCTCTGATGTCTTTCTGTCTGTCTGTTTCCCTCTCATACGCACACAGATAGACACACACGGTATACAATACTTTTTGTTTTATCATCCATAACTCAATGCCTTTTTTTTAAAAAAAAAAAAAAAGCATAACTTCTTTCATCAAGGTCACTTTTTAGAAATTACTGTTTTTCTAGGGGCTGGGGAGCTAGCTCAGTGGGTAGAATATTTACTCCGCAGCCAGGAGGACCTGAGTTCAAACCCATAACTCATATAAAAATCCAGATGTGATGGCATACACTTACAATTCCAGGAGGGTCCCTGGGGCTCGCTGGCTGGCCAGCCTAAAGGTTAAGTTTCAGACTGGGGAGAAACCCTGCCTCAAAAAACAAACAAAAACCTAAGGTACATAGAGGTAAATAAAGGAAGGACCATCAAATTTGATATCTCTTTCCTGTTACACACACACACACACACACACACACACACACACACACGAGACTATTTTTTCTAACCTGACAAACTAGATGAAAACTAACAGCATCAGACCCCAGATGAAGTTGTAGGGTCCAAATGGATCCTTGCAAATGTTGTCTCAACATTCGCTACCTGCTTCTGAGCAAGGCCTGGAGCCAGTGAGAAGGGAGGTGGGGGCAGAGAATAAGCTCTTCTCAGGAGTGGACAAGGAGCCTCTGGCCAGAGGGTCTCAGTGGGGTGGTCCCGTGGCTGCCACACAGAACAGCCCCCACGTCCACCTGCCCAGCTGGCTCATTTTAGCTTTCTTCTCCTAGAGAGACACAGAAAACTCTGGAGCTTAACTTGAAGCTAAGTCAAGACACACAAGGCTCCAAGGAGGCTCAGCTTTCAAAGCCACCCATTCTCCAACTGTCACACGAAACCCCTTCAGACGTGACTTTGATCCTGTGATCATTGCTTCTTACCTTTATGAACAAGCAAATCCTAAATACAGAGGACGTGCTGGTCAGCCTTACCACAAACTTCCAGCCTTAGTCTATAAAAACATTTTCAGGAGTGAGGAGATGACAGCAAGTAAAAACACTCACCATGCAAACCTGCCCGGCTGAGTTCAACTCCTGAAATCCACACAGTGTAGAGGACAGACTCCCCAAAGTTGTCCTGTGACTTCCCCATGTGTGCCATGCAAACACATACAACACACGTACACAGTAGTAATACATTGGATTTTAAAACATTAAAAAAGTAAAACAGGGGCTAGAGAGATGGCTCAGTGGTTAAGGGCACTTGCAGCTCTTCCAGGAGACCTGGGTTCAATTCCCAACTCAACATGGTGACTGGTTGTAGAGCATCTGGTGCCCCCTTCTGGCCTCCCTACCACCAGGCATACACACAGTACACAGCCATACACACAAGCAAACCACAAATACACGTAATAAAATAAAATACTTTTTAAAACAATTAAAGGAATTCTTAGAAAATATCAACCACAGTGTAACAGACAACCCAATGGGAAAGAATGCCAAGGAGTTCACAGACAAGGCCTACAGCTATGTCTCCGTGAGACTTGGGGTTCAAGCCCCAGTATTGCCAAATAAATAAATAAATAGACATTAAAAGGTAAAAAATGAAAAAAGTTAAATGGTTAATAAATATGAGAAAGTAGGCCTAAATCTTTATTCATAATTTCAAAATACAAATTAAATACAAGATACTGTTTCTCCCATAAAAAGACAATAACAAAGTTAATTCCTCTGCATTAGTTTTTGGAGGAAATAACATTCTTGTTAGCTGTTTGTCTGATGCTTTGTTTTGAATGAGGGTCCAAGCTGGTCTCAAACTCCTAGCCATCCTCCTGCCTAAGCCTCCCAGAGGCTTGAACCACCAGGTCCAGCTCTGACACGTGCTCTCTGCTGGCAAAGGGTGAGGGGCACTGAAGCCCCGACATAATTGGCTATTTATCCAACTGTCGTGTGTGTTACTTGGAGTTTCCCTATGTTCGATTGCTGGAAAGTTTCTCTGTGGAAGAAAGGTTCACATGATAACGACTTAATATCAGGGAAAACCAGACACCTCAGTTCTTCCCCTGGAGCCTGATTAAATTACTCAGGTTTAATAAAGTAGGAACCATTTCCACAAATCAGGAAGCTTTGGACCAATAAAAGCTTTGTAGCTACCTGGATAGTCACAGGTGTCGTATGGATGTGGGAAGACAGCGGGCATACACTGTTAAAGGGTGGGAAATCTGGGGATGGTGACACATGCCTTTAATCTTAGCACTTGGGAGGTAGAGGCAGGTGCATCTCTGAGAGTTCATAGGTTGGCCATCCTGGTCTACATAGGAAGTTCCAGGTTAGCCAGGGTGACACAGTAAGACCTTGCCAAAAATTTGTTAAAAAACTAAGAAGACATAGGACATTATCTATAGGGTGAAAAGGTTTTTTTTTTTTTTTTTTTTAAAGGAACAAATGTTAGTGAATTGGGTTTCCTGTTTAATCTCCCAGGAGACGCACCCAGTAGCCCCTTCTAGAGGTAAAGGTTGAAACCGTTTCCACTCCTGGCTCCCAACAAGTTCTGTGCTAGACCTGATTAATGTGGTTAATAGCCCAGGCTGGTCTCCATCTCATTACGTAGCTGTGGATGGTGTTGAACTTCTGATCCTCCTGCCTCCACCTCTGCAGTGCTAGGATGATGGGCATATGCCACCATCCCCAGTGTATACAGTGCTGGGATCCAGTCCAGGGCTTCCTGGATGCTAGGCAAGCCCCGGATTAGCTGAGCTTAAGGCCTTGCAAGCGTTTAAAAAAACCTCCCTTCCCTTGCCAACTGCAGACAGTATGAACTGTCAAAGACAGTTACGGTTTTGTATCTAGGTTAACTCGGAGGCTATCAGAGGGAAGGGCTGTTGAGGGGAGGGGCAAGCAATGGCGGACTGAGGAACAACTTTAAAAAGAACTTCACTGTGTCAAAAGAAAAGTAATCAAAGCTAGGTTTTTCTTTCTTCTTCTCCTTTTCTTTCTTCTAGTAACAAGTTCAGCTGAGCTGACTGCGTTCCTCAAGGGGAAAAATTTATTGACAGACTCCTTTCTGAGCCAGGGTCGATTCTGGCTTTACTGGTACAGAACATGAAAGCACTGGTGAACCGGAAAAACCTTGCACACTGTGAGGGGCGTTGGGTATCCATGCCCCCCAAGCCAGACTGTGGATTTGGGGTTACAAGGCACTGGAGAATCAGAGTTGCAGATGAAAGAAGCTGCGGGTGTAGCTTACTGGTAGAGTGTTTGCCTAGCATGCAAGAAGCCCTAGGTTCGATCCCCAGCACTGAGTAAGCCAGGTCTGGTATTGTACAACTGTCAGGGAGGTGAGAAATTCAAGGTCCACTTGGTCAGCATAGGCTACTGAGACCTGTATCAAAAGTGTAGGAAGGAGGGAGGCAGGCTTGCTGAAGCAAGGCAACCTGCCTCTCAAGATCCATGAAAGGGACGCAAACCAAGGGCACAGGGAAGACTGGAAAAGCCAAGGAGACAGTGTCCATGCAAGTCACTAAAACGTTCATTTCTCTACGCTCTGGATTCTTCAGCTGCACCCACCTAAGACACGCTGTGAAACCAGCTAGGGCTGCATACCTGTGTGTGAGGGGTCGGATCTGCACTGCTCAATGGCCTAGTGGAGGAGGGGCGGGCAGAAATCTTAGAGCTCTTTAGAAAAGCCAGCAAGACAAGGAAAACCAAACACCCTTTAAGACGAATGAAAAAGCCATGCTGGAGGAACCACATTGGCCAATGTTAGTAAATGAAGCTGCATTAACTGTCAATATACCCTAGGATCACCTGAGCGTGAAACTTCATCAGGTTGGTCTGTGACTGTCTGTGAGGAAGTAGCTTGTCTTAATTGAAGGAGGAGGGCCCCAGTCCACTGTGGGCCAGCTGGCAAGCAGCGTTCCTTCATGGTTTCTGCTTTAGGCTGCTGCCTTGAGTTCCTGCCCTGACTTCCTTTGACGGTAGACTGGAAGTATAAGGCACATAAACCCTTTCTTCCCCAAGCTGCTTTTGGTCGATGTGCTTTATCAAAGCAACAGAAAGAAGTTAGGATAGAAGCCCTTGGATGACGAATGCCCTTCGTAACAGGTGGTAGGTGGCACTGTTTATGCCTGTCAGACTACTGAGCCCCAGGCACGCCAGAATATCCAGCCCACTTAATAGCCACAAATACAAGGATAAGGCGGGGAGGCCAGACAGCAGCTCTAATAAGGTTGGGTTCCTGCTGAGTGGAAATGTGGGATCACATGATGGAGGATTCGTGCTGGGACCTCCTACAAGTGCGTGCTCACATTCCTAGGCAGGCATGAATGGGGTTGGTCTCAAAGTGCCCTGTCAACTTCTGTGCTAATCCCTCACCTAGAAACAACTTAAAGAGACACTTCTATACCCAAATGCATGTGAGAAGAGAGAGGTAATTGATACTTCATTCCTACATTTTCAGACACGCAATTATTTTGCTGTCCACCCCGTATGTCCTATAAAGATGACAAGGGACTCTGTAACACCTCAAAGGGTCCAAATTATATCAAACTGGCTCTGTTCTTTCTATTGTTACCATGTAGCCTTAAACTTGATATGTACCCGAGGCTGGCCCCGAACTCCTGATCCTCCTGTCTCCACTTCCCAAAGCCAAGGATTATAGGTATACACCAGCACTCCAGGCTGTCACATGGTGTCTTATGCCCCATGGATTGACTGATTCTTTAAGGAACCATACTCTCAAAAGATTATGAAACAAAGGTGTTGTGAGGACTGGTCAGGGCACTGAGGATAGCTCAGGGGATAAAGGGTTTGCAGCAAGAGTGAGGACTGGAGTTTGAAGCCTCAGCACACATGGAAATTTTGGGCAGCTATACAGCCACATGCAATTCTAGCCCTTGGGAGGAGGGAAGGGGGATCCCCAGAACAAGCTGGCTGGCTAGACCCCAATCAGTGAGCTGTGGGTTCAACTGAAATTCAACTGCCTCAATATATAAGGTAAAGTCTGACCAAGGGAGACCCCTGATGCCAGTCTATGGCTCCACATACACACATGCCTGCACACACACACACATGCACCCACACACATGCAAACACACACACACAGCTATTGTGAGGCAGGAACTTGGGTTTATATAACCTCTGCCATGCTTGTTCAGAGCCCTTGAGAGCGACTTCCCTTCACTTCTGCAGCACAATAAGAGCCTCCACTCACTAGCCTCATAGAACAATGCCTACAATGGGCCAGCACGTCCCCACAGTGATGGTTTCTGTAAGAAACACCATTCTGAGGAAAAGTTTAATGCTAAAAAAAAGGCATCATCCTGGAATTTCAAGGATACAGGCAAACAGAATAGCCCCTTCACACGCATCTGTCTCTTTTCACAAGGCAGTATGTAAAACTGACCAGCATGAGAAAGGTATACATCCCCCCAAAGGCCTCCTCTCTGAATTACATGATGTATTTCCTCTAAAGCCAAACAACAAGCTGGCCCCGTGTATTGGGATGTATACCCAATTGGAAATCAGGTATCTGGAGTCCAAATCCCACTTTCCAAAAAGAATGTCATTCCTGTGTTTATCTATTTCCAGAGTAAAAAAATATCTTTACAATGACAAGTGTAGATTTCATACCTTTGATGCAAACTCGCTCTTTCCTTCCACAATGGGGGCTCCAGGGATCAACTTAGGTTATCAGGCTTGGCGGCAAGTGCTCTTACCTGCTGGGCCATCTTCCTAGCCAAAGTTGATATTACCCTCACTCCCACCCTGTGTGTGTGTGTGTGTGTGTGTGTGTGTGTGTGTGTGTGTGTGTGAATGGATGCATGTGTATGCAGAAGCCTGTCTCAGTTGTTCCCCAAGAGCCAAAGAGGTTGGGGTGACCTACTTGTCTCCCCATCTCCAGTTCTGGAGTAACCCCCACACCTGACTCTTTTATGTGGGTTCTGTGGACCAAACTCAGATTGTCATGGTTGCATGACCAACAATTTACTGTCTGAGCTGTCTCCTCAGCTGAGATGTACTAATTTTAAAATAACAGACAGAAACCAAACATATGCACCTTTCCTGTTCTTTTGGGAAGAAACCAGCTCTGCTGAGAGGATGCAGGAAGGGATTTGGAGCCATATGACGAGGCCCTGCATGGGCCCGACTGACATAGTTCCATTTCCACCCATGTTTAGGAATTCCTTTTCCTTCGGGTAGCTGACTTTTGTATCTTACCCATATCAATAGTAAGGCTTTTAGTTAGGACTCTGAGAGCCAATAAGGAGGAAGGAATGCCGAAGTCAGGGCTGAAGAGGGACGGTTTAGTTGGTAAAGTGCTAATTCTGCAACCCTGAGGACTGAGTTTAAGTCCCAGTACTCACGTTCAAGAAAAAAAAAAAAGTCAGGTATTGTGGTGTGGACCTGCAACCCTAGAGCTGGGGCGGCAGAGGCAGGTGGACCCCTGGCTACTCAGTGAGATCAAGGCTAATGAGAGATGCTGTACAAAAAGCAAGGTGAACAGCATCTGAGGAGTGACTCCTGACCTCCACACACACCCACACACACATACTCAAATACGTATGTGCACCCATGTGCAGACACACATACACAGGATGTTGTGTAAACGGCACAGAAGCTCTACATGGTGAGAAACTGAAGAAAGGACTCAGGAGTAAAGGGGTGGGAGTGAATGCACATCAGAGAAGGAAAGAGCTGGTGACACAGCATCCCAAGACCCTTGACGACTCTCTCCTCACAGAGCCCACCCCCCTCAACTCAGCTCTACCTATGCTACCTTCAGAGCAAGCTATGGTCCTGAAGAGGAGGGGTAGGACTGGCATTGCTGGGGAGGATGTGCAGATTCTAGAGAAGAGGGCATGCTGGGATGGGCAAGATGACGCAGACGGAAAAAGCACTAACTGCCAAGTCTGACAACCTGACTTCAATCCGAGACCCACGTGGTGGAAGGTGAGAGCCGAGGTCTACATGTTGTCCTCTGACCCCCATACATGAGCTGCGGCACACACCACTGACATGTGCACACACAAAATCACTAGATGGTATTAAAAAGAAGTGACTGTCCTGTTACCATTTCCATGTTATGAGAAACACCTGCTGGAACTCAGAACCGTCCCCAGTTCACCCTCTCAGTTTCACACACGTGCATATGTACATGCACGCACACACACACACGAGCATGTGCATACTCTCTCTGCTTCCTGCCTAGGTGCTCCCAGCTACCTCAGTGCCACAAACTCCCAAGTTTATAATTATGATTTAGCAACCAGAGAGCTCTTGCGATGCTACAGAGCTCAATTCAAACTGCAAAAGGGGAAGCAGGTCTTCATGGATTAAACCAGGCAAAGCCTGCAGTGCGGACAAAAAACACTCGGCTCCTTTCTCCTGTAACGTTCTTTCCCGGAGATCATAAATTGCTGAGTGCCGACTTTCCATCTTTGAAAAGTGAACGTGATGAGAGCCAGCCTATAAATCACTTCGGGAATACTTATTCATCACGGACAAATAAAAATGTGAGCAGCTCAGCTGGCGGGAGGATCCTCTCAGCTGCCACGACTGCTAGGTCTAGGCCAGCAAGTGTGAGGAGAAGAAGTTGGGAACCATACAGAGAGGGTTAGAGCAAGGACACCGAACAGTAGGAAATGTTGCCTACCACATCGCTACAATCTCTTCAGCACTTCCCCTCTGGTTCACAGCTGTGTTCCAGGCCACAGGACTGAGGCGGAGGAAAAAGAGAGACCGGAGAAAGGGGGGGGGGGCACCGTATACAACAGTGGACAACTAAAAGGCCCTTGTCATTCACCAGCGTCAGGGCGCCTACTCCTCTGGGGACTGCAGCCAGGGAGCAGAAATTGTTCTCCTTGATGCCTATCTTCTCGAAAGGCCACGGCTCACAATGGACAAAATCCAAGGTGACTGTGTTTCCAGCACTCTGATGGGTGCTTACGTCACAAAGCCACACTGTCCCAAGGGGTAGGGGGCACAGAGAGGTGACATGGTGAACACTCCCCAAAGATTCACTTGACCCAGCACCAAACTCCTTTAAGTCCCCCAGATGCATACCGCAGCCGGAGAGTGACTTAGAACCCACCATGATACTCTGTTCCTCTGGTTAAAGCAATGCCCTACCAAGAGGGTGGACATTGTCACATACGTCATCGCCACATACAGAAAAGAAGGAAGATATGAGAGCAGAGAGAAGAGGACCTTGAGGGTGAAGCATGAGTGGAGAGCAGTCTCCCAAAGCAATAATGGGGGAATGCAGCCATGACTGTAGGTAAGAGACTCACGGGCTGCCAGATGCCAATCAACAAGTCCTGCAGGCCTGGTGATATTCCATGGGTTCGAACCCCAGCACACTACAGTGGTGTTCACTTGTCATCTTCCAACACATGGGAGGAGGAAACAGTAGACTCCCAAGTTCAGGCTCATCCTGGGCTACACTGTCTTTACTGATCTCCTAGTGCTAAAATGTGAGCTACTCTGAGCACCGAATATTTGTTCCTCAAAACTGATGCAATGCCACCTTTTATTCTTTCTCTTTATATTTTCCATGGAGGAACTGAAAAAACATCTTGCTTTTCAGTTCTTGGGCTCGAACCCAGGGCCTTATCTGCGCTTGGCAAATGCTCCACCACCAAGCTGTATACTACTGTCTGCTTTTTATTTTGAGGCAGGCTCTCGCTAAGTTCTTAGGCTGTCCTTAAACTCTTTCTGTATCTATACAGACCCAGTGTTCCTGCCTCGGCTTCCCAAGTAGCTGGGATTATGGGCCTACAGATTATGGGAATATGGGCTATTGGGGATATTTTCTAAAGGTTGACTATATGGACTTTGAAGTGAAGCTCGGAGCCAGAGTACTTACCAGGCATGTACGAGGCCCTGGACTCAATCCCCAGTACCACAAAAATAAAGTCTTCAAGTCACTCCCTGGCTTACTGAACTGAATGGGTAACTGAGCCCATGCTGGGAGTGAGATCAGGCTGTGGCAGGAGTGGGTGGAGGAGGAGATATGTAAAACCCTAAAGAGAGGCACTGTGTGCCTCAGTACTCAGAGTGCAGGGACTGTTGAGAAATAAGACAAGGGACATTGAGAGCTGGTGGCCTTTCCTTCCTTCTCACAGGACAGGACCAGACGAGCTGCCACACAGAAGAGTCTGCTGGCCTCTGGCTGACAGCACCATAACTATAAGACTGGAATGACGGCTCAACATTGGCTGCTCTTCCAAAGGACCTGAGTTCAGCTCCCAGCACCCACATGGCAGCTCACACTCCCTGTAACCCCAACTCCAAGAGCTACCCTCTGGCCTCTGTGGATACCTGAATGCTTGTGTGTGACCCTGCACACATGACCCATACACACACACCATCACTAAAAGGAAAAATATTTAATAAATAAATTGTAAGGCTGACCCAGTCCAAACCATAAGCTAGTCCATTTTTCTTTACCGAATTCTATTCCCCAGTTTCATTTGGAATTACAAGGGAAGAGTAAGACGGCACAGGTGAACTGGGGTGCCCAGCTTCAATGGGCAAGCTGAGGGCAAGAACCGCATGCACTTCAGGTGACGCTGGTCCCCTCCATTTCCCCAAGAGACCATGGCTATCTGGGAGACAGCTAGCTGAGAGGCTTCCTGTGGTGACTGAGCCCTGCAGATGAGACAGTTGGAAAATCCTGGCACCACTGGGATTTTATATTTACCCCAGTCACTCTCACCTTTTCAGGAGAGAAAACTATAATGCATTATTGGTGAATTGGCAAAAAAAAAAAAAGGCTGGGGGAGGGACCTTTAAATTTTGACCTTATCTATAAAGACTACTCTGGTTTTGTAATTTCAAAAGTTCCTGGCTAACTCCCTTGGTCTAGATATTGGGTGTCTCCCTCAACTGTTCCCTAATTTAATTTTTTTTAACTTTATAAGTGTGGTTTTGTCTGTACACATGCCATGGGCATACCCAGTACCCATGGTGGTCAGAAGATCCCTGGAACCGGAGTTACGGGGGGGTTGAGACTCACCACATGGGTGCTGGGGATTGAACCTGGGTTCTCTGTAGGAACAGCCAGTGCTCTTCCTCAGTGCTCAGATGACCCCTGAGTCACCTCTCCAGCCCAGATGCTCTCTGGTTTACTGTGGCAGGGTCTCTCTCTGAACCCAGAGCTGCCTGATTCCTGCTGCTCTACCCACACTGTGGGATTAAGGTTAAGAGATGAATGTTCCCAGGGAGTGTATCGGTCTGCATTTCAATTCGAGTATATTTATAATTGTTCTTACACGTTACATTGCTTGTTAGTCTATTGGTCTGTGTTCCTGACTCTATTTTATTACATACAAAGGTTTTTGGTTTTCTTTTTAAGATAAGGTCTCAGTCCGGAGCCCAGGCTGGTCTTAAACTTAAGGTGATCCCCCTTCCTCTGTCTCGCTTAACATTGTGATTATTGGCATGTCTATTGAAACATTTTTGGGTGCATGTCTGCCCATGTAAGCTTATAAACAACTTTAAACTTTAGTCCTCTTTCTCCTCACAGAGAAATGGATTATTTAAAGTCCTTACCTTACCCAAGCCTAAATGAAATGCAGGGACTAAAAGGATGGATACTGAACCTGAGAAACCACTTAAGTGTTTTATAAATTTTAATTAAGAATACTTTAAAAAATTGAAACAGTGTGTTACTGGCTGGCCCGAAACTCTCTATGCAGACTAGGCTATCCTCAAACTCACAGAGATCCACTTGGTGCCGCTGCCTCCCAAGTGCTGGGATTCAAAGTGTACACCATCACACCTAGCCCAGAGTTTATTTATTTATCTTGTGTGTGTTCGGGTGGGCCACAGGCACGCAATGTTGCCATTCAGAGGTCAGAGGAAAACTTTCTGGAAGATCTGGGCTTGAATTCAGATCATCGGACTTGACAGCAAGCACCTTTACCCACTAATCCATTTCGCCAGCCCCAGGTAGGCCAGTTTAAAACCCAGGAATACGATTTACAACAAAGCATGAAAACGGAGAAGCTTAACTTTTCTTTGTCATAAAGATAATGTGAGCTTATTGTTTCAGAGACGTGATAGAGCTATACTTTCTTGCCATATAAACTCCCACACACTTAAACTTCCCAAAATCTATTAAAATGAAATATTGAGCACACTGAATGTGCTTCACAGAACATTAAAATGTTCCGAACACACCATTAAGGGATATCTGATCTTCTCAAGGAAGTCCTCGAGAGGGACAATAAACATCGAAACTAAAGACTTCAAAGCACACTCAGTGTTTACGTAAAACAGTATTCATTAAGGCAGACGGTAAAAGTTGGTTAAGTAACAAAAATTTTTATTTGCTACATAAATTTCGGTAAGGATTTTCTTCTAAAACAGATTCTAAAAAGAAATTAAATTTTACATTTTCCCTTAGTATTCAAGGGCAATAGAAAACAAGACATAAACATGTTTTATGTTAATCAAGATGTATGATTTTAAGTACATTTGGAAAAGTAATACAAAGAATCTTTTTATAATTGCTTTGTAACATTTTCTTGATATATGGTGGTTGCCAAGAATAAGTTTTCTGAGATACATGTAACTCAATATATAACTATAGAGATAAAGTCAAAATGCCTGAAAATGGTATTCATTAAAATCACTTTTATGATCCAGATATGGTAGTGCACCCCTTCTATCCCAACACTTGGGAGGCAGAGGCAGGGGGATCTCAGAGTTTGATGTCAGCCTGGTCTACACAGGGAGTTCAAAGACAGCCAGGGCTACAAAGACAGACCTTGTATTTAGTCATAGCAACATAAACTTTTGTGAGCATGTGTGGTGGCATATGCCTTTCATCCCAGCGTTTAGGAGACAGAGACAGGAAAGCCTCTGTGAGTTTGATGCCAGCCTGGTCTACGTAGTGCCATGCCATCCAGGTTTACATAGTGAGACCTTATTCTTTAAAAAAAAATCATTTTATTAGATTATTGCTTTTCCAAGAATACTTTTATACTTCTAATTATAAACATTTAGAGCTGTATTTAATTCCTGTGTGTGTGTGTCTGTGTGTGTGTGTGTGTCTATGTGTGTGTGTATCTGTGCATCTGTGTGTGCCTATGTGCATTTGTGAGCACGTGCCTTCAGAGGCCAGAAAGGGCATCAGACCTCCTGGAGCTAGGGTTACAGGGGGTTGTGAGCTGTCCAGTATGAGTCCTAGGGATGGAGCCCAGGTCCTCTGCTAGGACAGCAGTATTCCTAGCCACCGAGTTTTCTCCAGCCTTTATCATTAAAGCTGTGATATACATCAAATCATGAATAGATACATTTGTCAAAGATCTTTACATTTCCTTCATGTGGTATTTCCTCTTTGTGATGGGCGCTAACTCTGAGCAGCAGCATGAAGAAGCCAGGTTAGCTTTGGTATGACTCTGTATGCAAAGGAAAAGGTCAGTGCCACTGAAATTACCAAGGAAAGAGGGAACCAGTTCTCTGCAGTGAAGGAGTAATTAAATCTTTAAAAAATGATTTCCATCAAATTCTCAGAGAAACTTCTACAATGCTCTTTGCTTGGAAAACTTAAAATGTGTATTCAAAAGGTTAAAACGGGCCTTCTGCCCCTGCCTGGTCCTCTGGGCTGGAGCAGACACAGAGTCG
>NW_021604620.1:8010147-8027558 GCF_004785775.1 Grammomys surdaster
GGAGCCACTGCACTCAGAGCAGCTGAAACTGAATCCTGAGTCATCGAGGACCCACTGCACTCAGAGCAGAAGGATTTCCAGATCCAAGAGGTGGCCTGAGTCCCAGGAGTTCTTCCACCCAGGAGATTAGGAGCATAAGACCACAGAGACCTCTGGACTCTGAGGAGCTCTGCAATAAGCAAGATAACTGGAAATACAGACTCCAGTTTTACACAGTGAGGGCAGGTACCACTAGAGTTAACCAGATGGCGAAAGGCAAGCGCAAGAACATAAGCAACGGAAACCAAAGTTTCTTGGCATCATCAGTGCCCAATTCTCCCAATATAGCAAGCCCTGAACACCCCATCACACCTGAAAAGCAGGATTCAGAATTAAAATCACTTCTCATGATGATGATAGAGGATTATAAGAAGGAATTAAGTAACTCCCTTAAAGAAATACAGGAGAGTACAAGTAAACAGATAGAAGCCCTTAAAGAGGAATCACAGAAATCCCTTAAAGAAATGGAAGAAAACACAAAGAAGGAATTAAACAAAAACATTCAGGATCTGAAACTAGAAATAGAAACAATAAAGAAAGTTCAAAGGGAGACAACCATGGAGATAGAAAACCTAAGAAAGAGATCAGGAGTCACAGACGCAAGCATCACCAACCGAATACAAGAGATAGAAGAGAGAATCTCAAATGCAGAAGATACGGTGGAAAATATTGACACAGTTGTCAAAGAAAATGCAAAATGCAAAAAACTCCTAACTCAAAACATCCAGGAAATCCAGGACACAATGAGAAGACCAAACCTAAGGATAATAGGTATAGATGAGAATGAAGATTCCCAACTTAAAGGGCCAGTAAATATCTTCAACAAAATTATTGAGGAAAACTTCCCTAACCTAAAGAACAAGATGCCCATAAACATACAAGAAGCCTACAGAACACCAAATAGACTAGACCAGAAAAGAAATACCTCCCGTCACATAATAATCAAAACATCAGATGCACAAAACAAAGAAAAAATACTAAAAGCAGTAAGGGAAAAAGGTCAAGTAACATATAAAGGCAGACCTATAAGAATTACACCAGACTTCTCACCAGAGACTATAAAAGCCAGAAGAGCCTGGACTGACATCATACAGACACTAAGAGAACACAATTGCCAGCCCAGATTACTATACCCAGCAAAACTCTCAATCACTATAGATGGTGAAACCAAGATATTCCATGACAAAACCAAATTTGCACAATATCTTCCCACAAACCCAGCACTTCAAAGGATAATTGATGGAAAATGCCAACACAAGGAGGGAAACTACAACCTAGGAAAAGCAAGTAAGTAATCTTCCAACAACCCCCAAAAAAGATACAAACATAACTTTACCTCTAATAAAAAAAATAACAGGAAGCAACAATCATTTTTCCTTAATATCTCTTAACATCAATGGTCTCAATTCCCCAATAAAAAGACGCAGACTATCAGACTGGATACACAAACAAGACCCAGAATTTTGCTGCATACAAGAAACGCACCTCAGTGACAAAGACAGACACTACCTCAGAATAAAAGGGTGGAAAACAATTTTTCAAGCCAATGGTCCCAAGAAACAAGCTGGAGTAGCCATTCTAATATCAAATAAAATCGACTTTCATCCAAAATTAATCAAAAAAGATAAGGAAGGACACTTCATACTCATCAAAGGAAAAATCTACCAAGGTGAACTCTCAATTCTGAACATCTATGCTCCAAATGGAAGGGCACCTACATACATAAAAGAAACTTTACTAAAGCTCAAAACACACATTACACCTCACACAATAATAGTGGGGGATTTCAACACCCCACTGTCAGCAATGGACAGATCATGGAAACAGAAACTAAACAGAGACACTTTGAAATTAACAGAAGTTATGAACCAAATGGACTTAACAGACATCTATAGAACATTTCATCCTAAAACAAAAGAATATACCTTTTTCTCAGCACCTCATGGTACCTTCTCCAAAATAGACCATATAATTGGTCACAAAACAAGCCTCTACAGATACAAAAAGATTGAAATAATCCCTTGCATCTTATCAGATCACCACGGACTAAGACTGGTATTTAATAATGACAAAAACAATGGAAAACCCACGTACACATGGAAACTGAACAACTCTCTACTCAATGATGACTTGGTCAAGGAAGAAATAAAGAAAGAAATAAAAGACTTTTTAGAATTCAATGAAAATGAGGACACATCATACCAAAACTTGTGGGACTCCATGAAGGCAGTGCTAAGAGGAAAGCTCATAGCTCTAAGTGCCTACAAAAAGAAACTGGAAAGAGCACACACTAACAAGTTGACTGCACAACTAAAAGCTCTAGAACAAAAAGAAGCAAATACACCCAGGAGGAGTAGAAGGCAGGAAATAATCAAACTCAGGGCTGAAATCAACCAAATAGAAACAGAAAGAACAATACAAAATATCAATAAAACCAGGAGTTGGTTCTTTGAGAAAATCAACAAGATAGATAAACCCTTAGCCAGATTAACCAGAGCGCACAGAGACAGTATCCAAATTAATAAAATCAGAACTGAAAAGGGAGACATAACAACAGAAACTGAAGAAATTCAAAAAAATCATCAGATCCTACTACAAAGGCCTATACTCAACAAAACTGGAAAACCTGGATGAAATGGACAATTTCCTAGACAGATACCAGGTACCGAAGTTAAACCAGGAGCAGATAAACCATCTAAATAGTCCCATAACCCCTCAGGAAATAGCAGCAGTCATCAAAAGCCTCCCCACTAAAAAAAGCCCAGGACCAGATGGTTTTAGTGCTGAATTCTATCAGACCTTCAAGGAAGACCTAATACCAATTCTCTTCAAACTATTCCACAAAATAGAGACAGAAGGAACACTACCCAATTCGTTCTATGAAGCTACAATTACACTCATACCCAAACCCCACAAGGACCCGACAAAGAAAGAGAACTTCAGACCAATCTCCCTTATGAACATCGATGCAAAAATACTCAATAAAATTCTAGCAAACCGAATCCAAGACCACATCAAAACAATCATCCATCATGATCAAGTAGGTTTTATCCCAGGAATGCAGGGATGGTTCAATATTCGGAAATCCATCAATGTAATCCACTATATAAACAAACTTAAAGAAAAAAACCACATGATCATCTCACTAGATGCTGAGAAAGCATTTGACAAAATTCAACATCCCTTCATGATAAAAGTCTTGGAAAGATCAGGAATTCAAGGCCCCTACCTAAACATAGTAAAAGCAATTTACAGCAAACCAGTAGCCAACATCAAGCTAAATGGAGAGAAACTTGAAGCAATCCCACTAAGATCAGGGACTAGACAAGGTTGCCCACTCTCCCCCTACCTATTCAATATAGTACTGGAAGTCTTAGCCAGAGCAATCAGACAGCAAAAAGAAGTCAAAGGGATACAAATAGGAAAGGAAGAAGTCAAAATATCGCTATTTGCAGATGATATGATAGTATACTTAAGTGACCCCCAAACTTCCACCAGAGAACTCCTAAACCTGATAAACAACTTCAGCAAAGTGGCTGGTTATAAAATCAACTCAAACAAATCAGTAGCCTTCCTCTACATGAAAGATAAACAGACTGAAAAAGAAATTAGGGAAATGACACCCTTCACAATAGTTGCAAATAATATAAAATACCTTGGTGTGAATCTAACCAAGCAAGTGAAAGACCTGTATGACAAGAACTTCAAGTCTCTGAAGAAAGAAATTGAAGAAGATCTCAGAAGATGGAAAGATCTCCCATGCTCATGGATTGGCAGGATTAATATAATAAAAATGGCCATCTTGCCAAAAGCAATCTACAGATTCAATGCAATCCCCATTAAAATCCCAACTCAATTCTTCACAGAGTTAGAAAAGGAAATTCTCAAATTCATATGGAATAACAAAAAACCCAGGATAGCGAAAACTATTCTCAACAATAAAAGAACTTCTGGAGGAATTACCATCCCTGACCTCAAGCTGTACTACAGAGCAATAGTGATAAAAACTACCTGGTATTGGTACAGAGACAGGCAGGAAGATCAATGGAATAGAATTGAAGACCCAGAAATGAACCCACACTCCTATGGTCACTTGATCTTTGACAAAGGAGCTAAAACTGTCCAGTGGAAAAAGGACAGCATTTTCAACAAATGGTGCTGGTTCAACTGGAAGACAACATGTAGAAGAATGAAAATTGATCCATTCTTATCCCCTTGTACAAAGCTCAAGTCTATGTGGATAAAGGACCTCCACATAAAACCAGATACACTGAAACTAATAGAAGAGAAGGTGGGGAAAAGCCTTGAATACTTGGGCACAGGGGAAAAGTTCCTGAACAGAACTCCAATGGCATATGCTCTAAGATCGAGAATTGACAAATGGGACTTCATAAAATTGCAAAGTTTCTGTAAGGCAAAGGACACTGTCAATAGGACAAAACGACAACCAACAAATTGGGAAAAGATCTTTACCAATCCTTCATCTGATAGAGGGCTAATATCCAATATATACAAAGAACTCAAGAAATTAGACTCCAGACAACCAAATTACCCTATTAAAAAATGGGGTATAGAGCTTAACAAAGAATTTTCAATGGAAGAAACTCGAATGGCCGAGAAGCATCTAAAGAAATGTTCAGCATCCTTAGTCGTCAGGGAAATGCAAATCAAAACAACCCTGAGATTCCATCTCACACCAGTCAGAATGGCTAAGATTAAAAACTCAGGTGATAGTAGATGCTGGCGAGGGTGTGGAGAAAGAGGAACACTCCTCCATTGTTGGTGGGACTGCAAGATGGTGCAACCACTTTGGAAATCAGTCTGGCAGTTCCTCAGAAAATTGGACATAGCATTACCCGAGGATCCAGCTATACCACTCCTAGGCATATACCCAGAAGATGCTCGAACATATAACAAGGACATATGCTCAACTATGTTCATAGCAGCCTTATTTATAATAGCCAGGAGCTGGAAAGAACCCAGATGTCCTTCAACTGAGGAATGGATTAAAAAAATGTGGTATATTTACACAATGGAGTATTACTCAGCTATTAAAAACAATGAATTTGAGAGGTTCCTAGGTAAATGGATGGAACTAGAAATTATCATCCTGAGTGAGGTAAGCCAATCACAAAAGAAGACACATGGTATTCACTCACTGATTATTGGATATTAGCCTAGAACCTTGAAATGCCCAAGATGCAACTCACAGGCCACATGAAGCCCATAAAGAAGGAAGACCAAGTGAGGGTGATTCGGTCCTTCTTAGAAGGAGCAACAAAATACTCAAGGGAGCAAATATGGAGACAAAGTGAGGGACAGAAACTGAAGGAGGGGCCGTCTCAAGACCACCCCACCTGAGTATCTATCCCATGTGCAATCACCAAAGGTAGATGCTGATGTGGAAGACAGGAAGTGCATGCTGATAAGAGCCTGATATGGATATCTCCTCAGAGGCCTTCAAGAGTCAGACATATTCAGAGGCAGATGCTCACAACTAGCCATTGAACTGATCATGGGGTTCTCAATGGAGGAGTTAGAGTGAAGACTGAAGGAGCTGAAAGGGTTTGTGGCACCATGAGGAGAGCAACAATACCAACCAACCACAGCTCCCAGGGTCTAAACCACCAGCCTGGGAGCACTTAGGGGGGGATCCAGGGCTTCAGCTGAATATGTAAAAGTGGAGGGCCCTGCTGGGCATAGGTGGAAGAAGAGAACCTTGACCTCATGAAGGCTGGATGCCCCAGGGGGTGGGAATTTTGAGGGTGGGGAGGTGGGAGTGGGGGGGGTGTAGATAGAGGTTACATCCACAGAGAAGAAGGAGGAGGGGCGAGGGGATTGGGGGTTCCGAGGGGGTGGTGGGGGATGGGGTAAGGGGACAACATAGGAAATGTAAATAAATCATCCAATAAAAAAAAAAAAAAAAAAAAAAAAGGTTAAAACGGAAAAGCCTGGCCCAGTCTGTGGAGGCAGTTTTGTGTGGTTTCTGACCTTTGCTTCATAAGAAAGACGCTAATATTCTGTCAGTTTAAGATGGCCTACTTCTGCTATTTGGATGATGAAGTTGTTTATCAACAGTAATTAATTCATGGTATATGATATGCATCTTAAAATGTCACATCTTAATATCTAATATATGTGTGGTGTGTGGTATGTGTTGTGTGGCCCTGTATGTGTTATGTGGTCCCGTGTGTGGTCTGTGGGCCTGTGTGCAGAAGATGTCAGGTATCCTCATCACTCTCTGCCTTATTTCTTTGAGGCAGGGTCTCTCCCTGAAACTACAGCTTGTATTTTTTTTTCCAGCTGGGCTGGCAGCCAACAGGCTCCAGATCCTCTCCATTCTCCCCTCACCCAGCGTGGGATTTATGTGTGTCTTTCTCTGAGGGTGCTAGGATTCAAACTCAGGTCCTCATGGTTTTGTAGCAAGGACTCTTTGTAAGCTACGTCTCTAGACCCAGACTCTCATTTTCAATGATTTATTATTATTGTGTGCATGTGTTGGTGTGGGCGTGTGTGCTGAGGTCAGAGAGAAACTTCCCTTCCCCCATTGGTTTGGAGAGTCACACTCGGGTCACGTGCTTTTGCAGGGGGCGCTTTTCCCTGCCAAGCCACCCGACCAGCCCTGAGCTCAATTTTGAATGTTGCTAATATGTAGGGTAAAAGAATAGTCTTATGATACATATAGTACCACCTGCCCACCTGTCATGGATATCCAGACAAGCATCAGCACGGAAATGTCATTGGAAAGTTGAGTCCTTCCCCCCCCCCCCATGATTTTCAGATCTGTTAACAAACCAGATAATTCTGTGCATCACAACAGTGTTCATGCCGCCGAATGGGCCGAGACAAAAAGACACGGAGACAAAAGCCCTCATATCCCGTGCTTGTCACTGCTGCTCAATGCTTACAACCGTAACTGAGAGCCGGAATCCGTCTGCAGTAGAGACGTGGATTTATAAAAACCAAAGCCACTCAGTTGGCAGAAGTCTATGACAGGTGTAAGATTTGTATGACAGGTGTACTTCATGTGTAAGAAGGTATTGCTTACACATGAAGGAAGAGTTTAATAACTGTTATTTAAAACATGGCGTCAGAATATTTAAACTCCAAAGGCTTGGTTTTATTTATTTTTCTGTTCCTTATCCAAAACCTAAATTTTAAAAAGTAAAAACAGATGATTTAAATCACTGCACTTGCTAGGGATGACATTTTAAAGAGACAGGTGCCCTTCCTTCCCTGAGGAACTGGAATTTCTCTCAGCAGTCTGTGAGAAGGGAGAGGCTGAAGTCTGGTGGCAGCCCGGAGTACCTTGCCATGCACAGGAGATTTCACACAGTTCTGGAAACACATAGTAGGACCACCTTGCAGAAATGACTAAAGCTGAGGCAATGGAGGGGCCCTCCAGGCATTGCTCTGTAAGCAACCCAAGTAAAATCTGTTCACTAAGTTGCCCAGATGGAATCACTTCCTCCATTTGTGTCACACAGCTGTTTCGTTACATCCATCCAGGGAAAGCGAAGCAACAGACAGAGAAAAGGCAAAGGGCCCGCCAGTCCTAAAGCACACTGGTCATAGATAAAGGAGGCAGAATAAAACCTTCTACAAACTAAATTTGAATTTCAAATAGTGTTACAGAACCATACATTTGTTCTACTAATAAGTAAAACCAGGCCCCTAACTCATTTCACTATGGAAGCACACTTCATTCTAGCATTTAATTGGTTCTTGCCCCAGCAGATCACTGGATCCCACATCAGGGCCCGCCACACTCCCTCTTAGAGCGTAGATTCAACACATGCCATTCTTTGAGCTTTGGTTCTGCTGGGAATTAAGCAAACTAAATTTGAAAATGCATGTGTGGGCCAGCACAATGGCTCAGAGGATGATAAGGATGCTTGCCACAAAGCCTAATGCCCTGAGTTCAAATCCCTGGACTCACACGGCAGTAGGTGAGACCTGACTACTGCTAACTGCCCTCTTTCTTTACACATGGCATATGTCCTCTTCCCCCCAACACACACTAAATAAATGTGAAAAAGAAAATGCATGTGTTTCTGCCATATGTGAGTTGTTTTTATGGTGAGTCAGAAAACAGGGAAGGAGACAGGCATATGTCTGCATCCTAATTATGACTCTGGAAGACAGAGTGGATGATCAAAGCAATAATCAAGAAGAAAATTCTTTCCTTAAGCTTATGCACAATAGCTACAATCCTTAAACAGAGTTCTGGAGCATGAGAGTGTGTCCCTGTGTTCACACACATGCGGACACCAGAGACTGCTGTTGGGTGTCCTCCCCTGGTGCTTTCTTTCCACCTTACTTTTTTGAGTCTGTCTTTCACTGGACCTTGCGCACACCAATGCTACACAGGCTGGCCAGCAAACCCCAGGGGTCCTCCAGCCTCCATCTCCCAGGATTGGAAATACAGAGGTGTACCACCATGCCAGCTTTTACACGGGTGCTGGGGACCCAAACTCAGGTCCTCATGCTTGAGTGACAACCACATTACCAAGTGAACCATCTCCCTAGCTCTTTAAATTAGTTCTTCAATGGGGACCACTCATGGAAGTAACTATGTTCTCTATACCAACACAGGTGGGGGAACCGAAGGAGCATCCAGCCTTGAGAGAGTTCCCTTCACTCCTCCTGGAGTTGGTTTTTCCTGACTGTGCAGGAAGAGGCAATGGCCACACTATGCTTCATCAGACATGAGAACTATTGGGTGGGTTTTGCTAGCTGCTTCAACTATTAAGAGGGGAAAAAGACAAAGCACGCTGATCCAAAAAGAAAACTATTTTCTAACCACTGGCCCCATTTGGATTTTGAGGATTATCTGCCAGGGCTGTCACTGAGGAAAAATAAGGGAGCCTTTACAAGATAACTTTAATTCTCCTATCTCTACAAACCATCATCACCCCACCCCACCACCCCAAGTCTCCCCTCGAGAGGTCACATGACTGTATCTTACATGGCTCTCACAAAAGGACGAAGGCAACAGTGACAACCAGAAATCAACAGCTCATTCATGTTAATGGCCAGACCTTTTCTTTTTCAGAATATTTTTTTTTTTAAAAGCTGAACCTAGTATATTTTGTTTGTAATTTTTTTTTTTTTAATTGCAGGGCTAGAGAAATGGCTTAGCAAAAAGCACTCGCTGCTCCCTTGGGGGACTAGAATTCGGTTCCCAGCATCCAAGTCAGGGGACTCACAACTACCTGTAACCCTGGCCCCAATGGATCTGACACCCTCGTCTGGCATCCTTAGGGACACACATGCATGGAAGGCTACTCTCACACACATATGCATCCTTTATTTAATCCTAAAAAAAAAAAATGCTGTTTGTTCCATGTGGAGGTCGGAGTACAGCTTGGAAGAGTTGGTTCTCCACGTGCATCTTGTGGGTCCTGGGATGAATTCAGGTCGTCAGGCTTGGTGGTAGACATCTCACCAGCCTCAGGAGCAGGAACAATGGATACTATCTTCTGCCAGTGCTACTGAAGGGTGATGTAAAGCAGCCTACAACCTTAAATAAAAACAATAGGCCGGCTCTACCTTTAGGGGACAGAGGACACAGCTACCTGGGAAAGGAAGAAGAAACATACAGGGACCCATATGACAAAAAATGGGTACCCCAGACCTCCCTAGCATGTTTACGAGGTTCTAGTCTCTGAGACCCTGTACTTGAGAATGCAGCTGAGAATGAGAATATAAAAACAAAGGATCATGGGAACAGAAGGATGGCTCAGGGGTTGCTGCCAACCCTGACGACCCAAAGTAAATCCCTGGGACCCACATGGTGGAAGGAAGGAAATAACTCCCCAAAACTGTTCTCTGACCTCCCCACGTGCACTGTAGCATTTGCACACTTGTGTGTTCACACTCACGACTTCTCTTACACACGATGAATGAATGTAACCTTTTTTTTTTTAACACAAAAGTCAATTTTAAAATGGTCACAAAGGACTACTCTTCTACTCTTCCAATTTCCTTCTGAGTAAAGCTTTGTGTATACTACGGTGCGACACAGCCCTAAGTACATAGTTGTTCTTTGGGTGAATGGAGGGTATCGTATGTATGTACATATGTATTTTTTAATTCATTGTTTTGTGTAACATTTTGAGCATGTGGAGGTCAGAGGACAACTCTGGACTTAACCCTTTCCTTACACCTTCAGTTACATGGTTCAGGGATTGGGCTCGGGTTGTCAGTCTAGCATGGAAAGTAATTTTATCCACTGAGCCATCTTCATGGCTCTGTGGTTTATTTGTTTGTTTGTTTTATAGATAGCTAATTAACATACTCTTTGTCTCGTTGAGACAAGGTCTCAGGTAGCCCAGGCTAGTCCATAGCTTGCTATGTAGCCAAGGTTAACCATGAACTTGGCCTCCCAAGTATTGGGACTACAGATGTGCACCACCATGGCCAGCCTGTTATGTTTTTTAAAAAATGCTTTTGTAGTTATGCACCCATCCTCAAACACCAACCCACCCAGTATCCTGAAGGACACAGGGCTCCCAATACCATCACCAACACTGGCTGTAGCTCCTCTGTCAGCTGCATGTCTGTCTCAGCCTGGAACTCCTTGCGGAGTCACAGGCCAAAGTTCATATCCCTACTCACTCCAAGCCCTGCTCAGGCCCCTTCTAGAAGTGGCTAAGATATTCATTAGCAGGTGGCTCCTGCCTTCGTAAAATCTATGCCACTAAATCACTTCCAAAGGGTATCAGACGGTGACGCTCAGAAAGGAACAGCCATTGTTCACCACAGTTGTCTTGTGGCAAAAGCTGCCCCAGGACTTTTGCCCTTTCCAAATGAATATTGTGAGTCTCCCACAATTTTCAGGCTAAAGTTATTTTGATGGAGATTAAGAACTATTCTTAACAAACGGTTAAAACTGCCTTAGCCTGGCTCAAGATATCGTCTCAAGAGAATGCACATATCAAACTATAATATATACATACATGTGTGTCATTCTTGACACAAAATAAACTTGGCAAGAGGAACACAGCTCCTTCCAGTGGCCACTTAGAGGCAGGATTAGGGAACCAGAGCTGTGTCAGGCAGGTGAGTAGTACAGTCCTTACAACCTGCTGTGATCTGTCAGGTAGTCAATATCTGCCAGGGTTATTGTCCTGAGATAGAGCCGGGCAATCCCTGTGCAGCCTAAACCTGCTGCATATAACACAGATGAGGACATCTCACCTCTGACCTGTTGGAGGCATGCAGGAGTCAAGCTTGAGAGGCAGGAGCTTGGACAGCATGAACCATATGGAGAAGCCATAGTTCAAGGGAGCGACATGATGTCATACAACTGCTCCCAATATGCCCATAGGCATGTTTAGACACTTTTAGGGTCTGTTAGAATTTCTCCCACTTCAAGTTAAAATGAGGTTCACTTCAATCAAAATCGGAGGCTCCTCATTGTTAGAATGGCAACTGGTCCGGGCAGCTGCCAGACAGAAGGACAAGGGAGAATTCCAAGCAGACAGGAAGATGATTGTCTCTCCAAGGGATTCTTGCTTTTGATAATGTGTCTCCTCTTAAAGCAGTGAGCAGGTTATAAATGTACTCAGTCGCTGTCTGGACAAACACTAACACAAGCAATGGGCGTGCTGGGAAAGGCCTCCGCTTACCTCTGGCTCTGGCTGTGAGCTATGTTCCTCTTCTGCAGAGTTCGGTAGAATTGCCCATGTGATATTGGCACTGGCCGAGGGCAGAGAGCCAAGGGTCCCATTTTTCAGTTGATCTGTGGAATGTGATGTGGGCCCATGCCATCCCAGGATGGTCTCTGAAATAAAGAGATAAATGACGCCAGATAGTCCCCAAAGCAAATACTTAGAGCTTGCAAAATATCTGACCTATCCATGTGAGGGGACCCTTGTGACATGGGCCCCTGGTCATACATGGCAGAGTCTGTTTTGAAGGAGGTACCTGACTGTGCATATAAGAGACATTTCCCTACAATCTCAGGACCAGGGTCATCACAGACTGGGAAGGCACAATTGTCAAGTATCTTTCTCACTTTGACTTTCCCCACTTTGACTTTTTCTTCTTCATGGCCTCTCAGTGAACCTGGAGCTTACCAACTTCAGCTATGCTGGCTGCATGAGCCCCAGGAATCCCTCAGTCTTTATCTCAGAGTGGGTATTACAGATACACACTGCTGTACCCACCCGGCTTTTGCCACCTAGCTGAGACCCAGCCCTCACACTACTGTGGCAAGCACTTTACCAGAGTCACCGCCAAACAATTTTACCAACACCAGAGAATGATGATTATTTTTAACCTGCAAAAATAATTTATGGTATTTTTACATTAAAGACTGAGCCATATTATCAGATATAAGCTGCTTGAAATGTAATCTATTGTTTAGTATTCACAGTTCAGGAAAGATGTTCACAGTGTGGGCACAAACAGATGCTCCTGTTGCCAGATGTGGCCAGCTGCAGTGGATACTATGAAGGTCCATCCTGAAGGGCCAAAATGCCTGGTCCATTCTAGCAAGAAATAATTCTTAGAAGTAGCAGAAGTAGCAGCCTGCTAAGCTAAAAGAATTATGCTGATCTTCCTTCGACTCCCCCCTGTGAGAGGGAAAAGATTTTCTCCTCCAATATGATTTTACAGTATTAGTATTAGTATTTTAGTATTAGTATTAGTATTAGTATTAGTATTAGTATTAGTATTAGTATTAGTATTAGTATTAGTATTAGTATTAGTATTGGTACTACCATGGAATCTCTTTGAGCTTATTAATAGAGGCAGGAATAATTACAGGTGGATTTCTTTACCCCAACCTGGCAAGGTAGATAAATAGGTCATTCAGCTCTCTTCCAGACTGGAGATTCAGTTCCCCACCTAGGAGCAGGGATAAATGATGGGAGGAAAGATAGGTTGGGGGAGGGGCTCACTCATCCTTTGGGTCTCAGGTGTTCCATTCTCAAAGCAATCCTGTTTGTCAGCATCCTTTCTGAACTTGCTCTGAGAAAAGTCCAGAAATGGCCTAAACCTTTAGCATCCTGAGAGAATCTGATTGTTGGACATAGAATAAGATAGCAGCAAAAATGTGTGTGTGTGTGTGTAAGAGGGGGGGAAGGGGGAGAGAAATGTGTATGTGGGTGTGCATGTGTGTGTGTATATGTGTATTGTGTGAGTGTGTGTGTGTATGTGTGTGAGTTGCTGAGTGTGGTGTTATCCAACCAAGTGGACTTTTATGTCAAAATGTCTCAGTGCCATGCTCAACACTTCTCCATACACACGTACACAGGAGACGACATCACTCTGCTGCGCAAGCCCCAACTGAAATAAAATATAAACCTCAAGCCCTTCTCAGCCCGAGAGCTGGCAAATTTATTTTATATCAAGAATGACACACATATATGTATATATTATAGTTTGATATGTGCATTCTCTTGAGACGATATCTTGAGCCAGGCTAAGGCAGTTTTAACCATTTGTTAGGAATAGTTCTTAATCTCCATCAAATGACCTGGTTTCAATTCCCAGCACCTACATGGTAGCTCAGAATCATCTGTCTTGACCTCTATCTAATCTAACAAGGTCTGAAGGTGAAATTTTCTAGAAGTAGTTAGCATTGAATGGGATCATCAGCTAGGACATTTATCCAACAGGATCAGTATCCTTAAAAAAAAAAAAAAACAGAGCTGTCACCTCACACACACAGCAGGTGGAAGCTCACATTGGTGGGGGAGGTCAGTGCCCATCAGTAGGGAAGGGGAAACCCCATCAGCTAGAGCCTAGCTTGGATGCCCAGCCTCTAGCATACCACCAGATATATGTATCTGTTGGTTCAGCCTTGGTGATCGAAGCCCAAGCTGACTGAGGCCTTTCTATGTAACGTTTTGATGTTCTGTTCATCGTAGGTTAGCTTTACATTAATTTTAGCTTGAAATATAGTATATTAAAGCATCACTTGTCACAATTCCTGAGATGTTTTTACATTAGTGTATGCACACACATCTGTAGTTCTGTATATGTGTGCACAGATACACACATACATGAGTATACACTCCCACAGGTACATGTAACCATGACAGTCAGAAGACGATTTACAGGGTTTGGTTCTCTCTTTCTATCACGTGGGTCCCAGGGATCAAATCAGGTAATTTGGCTTGGGAGCAAGTATGTTTACCAGTGAGCCACCCCAGAGCCTAATTCCTGAGATATGGGCCACTCGAATTCTCATCTTGGGACTGTTGTCTCATTGGTTTTATCTGGGCCATGAACTGATGATAAGTTTTCTAAACATAACTATATATCTTACATCAAAGTCAAAATGATTGAATAAACCATTGACATGTAGAAAAATATCATACTAATATGAAGAATGCCAACGGAAAAGTACTTGCTAACAAGTGTAAAGTCCTGAGTTCAATACCCAGCAAGGCCACATGGATATAACATACAGGAATAGCTCACATATGACAGTGCCCAAAATAGTCCATGTTTAGTGAGCAGGGAGCTCAAGTGTGCCCAGTCTTTCTCATTCACGGTTCAATACATGGTACGTAATCTTGGCTTTGATAAGTATAAAAATATTGTTTAAAGAAGGTTTGTTTAAAACAAAACAAAAGCATACACAATGCAAACTACATTTGTGGCTTATAGTTTCTCCTCAAACTCAAAGGCAAGGTAAGAGAAATACAGTTTTTGTAGCAAAATAGATGCAATTGTGGATCAAAAAGTGCCATGTACATATCAGAGCAAGATTCTGCAGGCTAGCAGAGAAAGAGCAGCATGCATTTTCTTTCTCTTCTTCTTTTCCCTTTTCTGAGCCTCTATGTAGCCTAGGCTGGTTTCAAACTCACAATCCTCCTACCTGTCTCCCAAGTGCTGGGATCTGAGGTGTGTGCCATGGTACCTGGCTCCCCACAGTTTTACAGACATAAGTTTGACTGAAATGTCTTAGTCAGTTCTGTGTCTCCTAGGAGCCTCAGGGTTGCTGAGTGTCACCAGTCCTCTGCCCAGAGGCTATGACCAGTGATGTCCCCAGGAAGCATCACCTACCGGTTCCTGGTGACCTCTCTTAGATCCAGTAAGCCATCCAGGGGTTTCAGAGTCAGGCTGTAACCTCCCAAGGGGATAAAAGCATGAGGCACATCTGGGGCAGAAAGCCAGTGTTCCTAACTTGTATGTGTGTAGAGGAGGAACACAAATGGTGTGTACCCATGCATTCAGAGACTGGAAATGGTGTGCACACATGCATGCAGAGGACGGAAATGGTGTGAACAGGTGCGTCCAGAGACCAGAGGAAACTGCTGGGTGCCAGTCCTCAAGCGCTGCCATCTTGTGTTTTTGAGATAGTCACTCTCTCATTTGGCCTGGAACTTGATGACTGAACTGGTTGGCCAGGCTGGTGTCCTTCCTGTTTCTACCTCCTCAATCCAATGCTGGGATTACAAAGGTATGAAATGCATGGCACCAAGTCTCCTCTCGTCTTTCTTTTTTAACATGAGTTTAGGGACTAAACTTGGGTCCTCACACCTTACATGGCAAGCACTGTATGGACAGAGCCATCTCCTGATCCCTGGCTGACTGCTTTCTTTACAGAAAACTTGCCCCTCAAGAACTTTGTTTTGACTGATTAGAAAGCTCACCTGTCTGAAATAACACCTCGAGGTTAGCCCGTAGCTTTTCCTACCTATCTTACTGACTGATGGGTATGATCACATTTCTATCCTGCCTTAAAACCATAAAATAAAAGTGACTGGCAGTGGGCAGCTTTACCAGAAGAAGGGAGCAGACAGAAAAGGCAGGCGCTGAGTGGAAGCAGAGGAGAAAGGGAAGCGGACGCCCAGGAAAGCCCAGAAGAGCTGTGAGCATCACCTCTATCATCCAGTGGGACATGCTTATCACCAGCACTTTCCAGAAAGCTTGGGAGAGGAGGAGAATGGTCTGGAACATGAGAGAGGGAATGTGGACCAACTGCCTTCTACTCCAGCTTTCCCGTTACCTGTCTTGCTTCAGTCCCCATTTAGGCCCACCTGATCTCTGCTGTTACAGCCCTGAGAAAGCTAGCCCTAGCACCCGAGTTCCCAAGCCCAGTTGGTGCCCAGCAGGCTGGAAAGGTCTGGTTCTGACTCAGAAGCACACTGAGCAGTTACAGCCCCTGCTTGGAGCTGGCTCTCCACTTCCTGAACAGTGAGCCTGGAAGTAAGTAACCAACAAGAAAGAGAACGAAGTTCTTTGAACCCCAGTCCCTTCAAGCTTCAAATCTCCTCCATGCTGGGAACCCAAGTGCAGTCCCAGCTCCAAGCTCTGGGTCTGTGTCTGCTCGATTTTTATATAGATCTAGGCAGGGGAAGACAGACTCTCAGCCCTGCCCAACCAGGCACATGTCCCCATTTTGCTGCTGACGAGGAATGGGCAGGGATGGTGAGAGAGCTGTACACTTCGAACCCTGACTGAAAAGCAAGATCACTTTATTCTTCTTCCTTGCAAATTTCTCTAAAAGACATTGAAGATGCTCCCATCCCCCAGAGACAGGCCTGTGAGTTGGGCTGCATAGAAGGGAGCAGGTGCAGCTGAAAGTTCACTTGGGACAAAAGATGGACCAGGGCAGGACATCTGTAGACAAAGGTGCCTCAGCCAACCAGCTTCCCAGAAGACACTCGGAAACCTTACAGGAGATGAACTACTATGGTATCTCAAGGGGCAGGGGTAGATATTAGGAGAGTGCTTGTCTAGTATAAACAAAGTCCTGGGTTTGGTTCCCAGCACTGCATAAAGTGGGGTGCTTCTATTCCCAGTGATTGGGAGGTAGAGGCAAGAAGACCAGAAGTTCAAGGTCCTTGGCCACATATAAGAGTCTGTCTTTAAAATGTGAGTTGGAAGAGAAAGAAAAAAGAAAAAAGCAGGGCAAACAGAGAGGCCAGAAAGGAGAGGGAGTATGGAGAACTCTCAGAGCCACCTTCTAGGATACTGGCAAGAATGTGACATTGGGCTAGGACAGGCAAGTAGGCTCAAGATGAATAGAGCCAAGGAATATGTTCTTTGTATCTTGATGGGTCTTGTTAAGACCCTGAATACAGTAATCACAGGACCTTTGTTTATGCCTTGTTTGTTCCTTGACTACTTTGTTTATGCCTTGGGACTGACCATATTCTTTGCATGTACCTAGAATGTTATAAAAGTAAACTGGAAAAAAAAAAAAAACCTCTCTTCAGCCTCAGCACTGACTGGAGTCATGTTATAGTGTTGTCTAATTGTCTTTTCTTTCTTTAATCCTCCCTCACTCCCTGGAGACCCTGTTGACTGACTGAGCTGGCTTGGTCAAGGGGTGGGAGGGAGGAAAAGGGAGAGAGGTGTGTGTGTGTGTGTGTGTGTGTGTGTGTGTGTGTGTGTGTGTGTGTGTG
>NW_021604620.1:8027568-8035610 GCF_004785775.1 Grammomys surdaster
GTGTGTGTGTGTGTGTGTGTGTGTGTGTGTGTGTGTGTGTGTGTGTGAAAATTTCACTTTGCTTTAAAAAAAACACAGGGCAAGAATCAAAAATCCAAAGCACAGGTAAGACAGAATTATCCACAGGGGTGTTTGCTGAGCTGCAGCCCAGCAGCTATGAAAACTCTGAGCAGTTTTGCTTCCATTCCCCCATCTTGGCCTTCCTTAGACATCAGCACATCTTCATCAGTGTATGTCAGGCTACTGTAGCTCTGCCAACCGAGCAGGCCCCAAGATGGTGAGCAAACATACTTAGTAACTCTCCCTCTGAGCTGTGAAGACCCGGATGTAACAGGGGACTCTATTTTCTCTCCAGAATGTGGTACACATTTAAACAAAGAGTGCTCATTGTTTTAGAAACCACAGGAAGGAAGGTGTAAGTCTTAGAGTTGGGAGCAGAGGAGGTGAGTTACCTATCAAGTTTCAGGCTCCCACTAATCCAGTCACGTGTGACGGTGCAGTGGTGAGCAACGATGCCTTCCGACTTCTGGCAGGTTTTTTGTTTTTTTGACAAAATGATCACATGGGGGCTGAGGAGGCAGCTCAGTAGATAAAGTGCTTGCTGTACAGCTATGAAGGACGAGTCTGACCGCTAACACACACGTCAAAATTAAAAAGCAGGTACGCTCATGAGCTGAGCTTGTGCTGGCAGGGCAGACATAGGTGGGCCCTTAGATTGTCCACCCTGTCTGGACAATCTAGTTCACTGTTCTTTTTAAAAAAGATTTATTTTTAATTATGTGTATGTATGTGGCACAGGAGGGAGGGGAGTGGTGGATACAGACACATGAGTGTGGGCATCTGTGGAGGCCAGAGGGGACATCAGATTCCCCGGGGCTGGAATGACAGTCAGCTGTGGGCCAACTGATGTGGGCGCTGGGAATCTGGCTCTGCCAAGTGCTCTTGATCCTGAGCCATCTCTACACCCCACATACTATTCTTATAACCTTTCTGAAGTCTGAAATCATTTGGTTATTAGGTTTGGGTTTTGGTTTGTCTTGAGACAGAGTATTGAATCATCTCCCCTCAAGCTATTTTTGTCTTTAGTATTGAATTTGACCTCCAGTGATGTCTTTCTGCCTGCTGACTACTTACTCCACAGATAGGATTAAATTCTCTTAGAGCCCTATGTTCCTGCCTCTGGCTTTTGGAAGAGGAACTAGCAATGCTTCCGGAATGTTCTTCAGCAAAGTCCTCCCACATGGCCAATCCCCACAGGAGGCCTACATGACACTGTCCCTAGAGGGACTTTCATAAACCTATCCTTTAGAGGGAGTGAACAGGACAGAGAGGAGAGGTCTTGTGTAGCGTTCTGTCATCTGTTTCGGCTACTAAACCGTGGAGGATGGACGCCTTGGAAACACTGTGTAGAGGGTACCCGGTGACAGCTCTGAAAGGTGACATGCTGAGGACGGGAGTCAGACAGAATAAAACATCAGAGCCAGGCTGCCCAATCCTCAAGGACACTAGACAGCCTGCGGATACACACTGGGTGCGTTTTTACAGGATGGTACACTACTGGAGAGGAGGGACGGAGACCTAACTGGACAGAGGGCTAGCTGAGTGGATAAAGAAAATGTAGGGCATGGTGGTCCATACCTATAACTGCCTCACTAGGAATGCTGAGGCAGGAGGATCACCATAAGATCAAGGCTAGCCTAGGCTAGGTAGTGAGTTCAAAGCCACCCTGGACTACACAGTTACATCCTATCTCAGGAAAGTAAGAATGAACAAGTGGGCAGGATGGGAGGCGCACACGGGTAACCAGGAAGAATGGATGGGACGAGATGCACACGTAATCACACATATGTGATAAGGACAACACACATCTCAACTAGGCAAGCTCGGGGGCTGGGAGCGCAGCACTCACCTGAGGCTCCTGGCTTGTGGCTGGGGGGGCCTGCCTGGCGTACACTCTGCTGGAGCAGGGTGAGGCACTCCCCGAGGCAGCTGAGGGTGGCAGCAGAGGTAGCCTTCAGGAGGAGCAGGTCCTGGTCCAAGGCAGTGAGGGGGCCGGAGCCTGGCAGGGACTCAATGGCGTGTACGAGGTTCTTCTGCTGGCCTTCCACCTGGTTCATCATCTAGAAAACAAGGACCTGGAGGTGAAGGGAGGTTTCCTCTCACGAGGCCGCACGGAGCCTTGGAGCTGGACAGACTCGGTAGGCTCTGCCTACAGGGTGTTTTGTGTACTTGGCCTTTGCAGTGTCTGGGTCTGGGTCCATCCATTTATGCCCCAAACACTGACCTGAGGAGAATGTTAGAATTCCATCAGAGCTAAAAGGGATGGCAGGACCATCAGGTACTACTTTACAGGAATTCAGGAAATAAATCAATAGTAGTTACATTAAAAACCAGAACCCCTGGATTAGGGAGATAGCTCAGTCCCTGCCTGGCATACACAAAGCTCTGGGTTCAATCCACAGCACCACATAAAACAAGGCATGGTGTTGCATGCCTGTAATCCCAGCACTAGGAAGGTAGAGGCAGGAGGGTCAGAAGTTCAAGGTCCTTCTTTGCTACGTGGTGAGTTCAAAGCCAGCCTAGGCTATGAGATGCCTTTAAAGAAAATGTGGATCTTTACCACCCTCTGGACACTGTTTCTATGGAGGGCTCTCCCTGTCCGAGCAAGGGTTCTCTCTCGCTTCTCTTCCAGCTCCAGCTGGTCATTTCCAAGCACTGCCAACCCAAAGCAGAGCCAGGTTAGGAGCTGAGGTGAGAAAGGTCATGGTAAAGGCACCGCCATGCCATCCCACACCACAAACTGACGACAGAGGACACAACTTTCTGTCACCATGAAAGACATGGGGAAGAGGAGGCCAGCCGGGAACAGTAGACTCAGCCCATGACAAAACTTGAGGAACTCTCCTTGTGGTCTGCCGTCAGTTGGCCAGCTTATCACGGGCAAACAGCAGCCTGACTGTGTCTCTGACTGGCATATCAAGGAGAGAGCACTCCATGGGGAGCTAGCGGAGGATTCCACGGTTCTCTTGTGCCATTTGGGCCCCCTGTGTTTTACAGCTTGTCACATTAAACAGGATGATGCAGGTGCTAAGCTCCACATAGTCTAAAGGATAATTAGTCATTCCAAGAAGCTGGTGAGAGCAATGGCCCAAGGTCATAGAGCTGCTGACACGGAGCCAGCCAGTGCCTGTGCTGTAGACACTGGCCCATTGCTCTTTGGGCTTTTCCACAAAACCTGTTCTCGGCTTAGAGTGACATTCCCTGCTCTGTCCCTGTCAAGCCCAGAGGATTCCTGTCACCAGCATGATGGGTCCAGCTGGAAAGAAGCAGTAGATGTAGAAACTCTGAACCTGCATCTACCATTCTCCTGTGTTATGTCTCCATGGGCTCGAGGTTGAACACTTGGTCCCCAGCTGGTGGTGTTATGGGATTTGGGGGAGCCTTCTAGAGGAGGGCCCAAATTGGAAAGAGTAGATCATGAGGATACGGGCCCGGGGATAGGGTGTATAGCCCATTCTGCGTCTAGTTCTCTGAAAGGTAAGCGAATGGCTGTCATCGCCCCCACTGCCACACAGCTATCCCCATGTCTTCACTGGCGTCACGGACTTCTCACACCATGAGCTAAAATGATCCACTCTTCCCTTGAGTTGCTTCTTGTCAGATATTTTGTCACAAAGAAAAGTGGCAAATATGCTAAGCATGGCCTCCCCGCCACGTTTGCCTTGGAAACAAATGTTATTTTTTATCTTTTGGTATAGTTGTGTGCTTTAACCAAAAATAATAAATAAATAAAAGATTGTCTAGGCTGGGGAGACACTCAGTCAGTCCAGAGCTTGTTGAACAAGCTTGAGGACCTAGGCTTGATTCCCGGAACCCACATCAAGAAGTCAGTCCCTGTAACCACAGGAAGATCATCCCTAGAGCAGGCTGGCCAGCCAGCCCAGGCTAACTGGCAAACCTAAGGTTCAGTGAGAGACCCTGTCTCAAAGAGTCTGGTAGAGAGATTAAGGAAGATACCCAGTGTTGACCTTCAGCCCCCCCACACGTATACACAGCACGTCCTCTCTCTCCTCCCCCGTTCATTTCAATTTCACCAATTTCATGAGATGTTGTTTTTAATCATTCATGTTCATAAAAACACCACAGAGACACAATCTGGACCCCTCCGACACACACACACACTTTACTGTGCACATCCATAATCTGGTTGTACAGCTTGGCCTCTGCAGCTCACAGAGGCTGTACCAGCCACTCTGCCCCCTGGCACAGCACCTGAGACGCTGCAAGGCTCAGCCGGCTCTGCTCTGTCTCCTCCACACAGCTTCTTGGATCAATTTAAATTAAAATGGTAACCCAGGGCTGAGGGTGAGCTTCTGGGGAGATGGTGGAGGTGACAGAGCACTTGCCTAGTATGTACAAAGCCCCGGGTTCGATCCCAGTACCATGTGAATTAAGTGTATGTACCCTCACACACCTAGACCCCAGCACTCAGGAGGCAGAGGTGGGAGCTGACGGCCAATCTCAGCCACACCCAGAATTCAAAGCCAGACAAGGAAACCAGAGACTATTTCAAAAAGGAAGAGAGTTGCTCTCTGGCTGAAGTCCTTCCCCGTCCCCCCTCCCCCAGCTTGAGCTTCTGAAGCCTTTATCCCTTCCAATGGCATGTGGACAGGGACCCCTGTCCTCACTGTGCACCAACAAATCCCAGATGAGGATTGAAAAGTTGAATCCCAGTGTTGATGTTCTCTCAGCAACGTGCAGGGAGATTTATTTAGGACCTAAAGTTTAGAGAAACCACTGTGCTCAATTTGCAAACAGGGTTTTGGCCTTCTAAGTCCTTGACTTCACTAAGGGACATGTCTTTTTATCAGTTTCAGCCTGCCAAGAGATACCGCCAACTGGTTAAGTTTAATTTCAAACAAGATAAAATATCGAAGTGTCCACTGACGGCCAGCGGTATGCATATCTGCTAGCAGAGAAAACTGAATTGATACCATTTGTAGAACTCAGCACTTTCTCAAAATTCTTACCATAAAACTTAGTCTTGGAAAAATGATGTGCCTCCGGAAAAGAACATAATGATGAAGGCTATAATCAATTATTTTTTTTTAGCATTATGAATAGTGCTATAATACTTAACGAAGAAAGGTGAGAGAGAGAGAGAGCTGCTAACTGATACGGAATGTTCTCAGTTTTAATCAACAAAGAGGCCCATATTCCAATTACATTGCACAGTATGAATACTTGCTATTCTGCAAGCATAAGCTATTATGTAAATCCTAGGTAATAAACGCACAAAGCAGGCTTATGGGATATCCCATTCTCCTGCCACAGAAGCCTGTGCCCAGCTCTCTGAAAACATTCGACAGTATCTAGCAAGAGCCAGTACCAGAGGCAGGGAGGCCTTTGGCAGAGATGCTTGGAAGCTGTGTTGAGGAGGCTGGGTTTATGATAGAGATATCCTGGGACCCAGTGGGAGAGGGATGGGTGGACCTGCAAGCCTGTGCACTGGGACCTAATTGTGTTTAAATGTCAACAGCGCCCCCTGGAGCAACCCTATGCCAGGTATAAGGCATCTATTGGCTTAAATCACCTTTCTAAGTAAACTGAACACTGAAAATAACCAGAAAACTCCAGTTCCAGCAGATGTGATGCCCCCTTCTGGCCTCCATGGGCACTACACACAGAGTGCACAGACATACGTGCAGGCAAAACACCCACACAGAAAAGAAAACCAAGGGGTAGTGAGACGGCTTAGTGGGTAAAGGTTCTTATCACCTAGGATCTACATGGTGGGAAAAGAAAACCGACTCCTACAAGTTACCTTCTGACCTCCATGTGTATGCCAAGTCACGCTACACATACTATACATACCACACACACACACACACACCACACACACACACATATACCATACATACACCACACACATACACATACCCCCACACCTTAAAAACACTTATCATACACACATCACACATACACACACCACACACATACACCCACACCCCCCACACTCCCAAACATACATACAACACACACCATACACCATATACACAACATATATGTACATGTCACACATACACACAACACACACATACCCATATACTCACACACCCCCACATACATACCACACACACCACATTGCACACATACATACACAACACATACACACATATATCACAAACACACACACACACACCACTTTTTTTTTTTTAAATAACAAAGTACAAATTTCAACTTATTCTGGCATTTGGCTTCTTAAGGGCATCACTAACCTGTAACACAGGCACAAAAATGGATCCCAAATTAAATGTCAAAAGCACAGATATATCAGGCTGTGTTTCCCAGATAACCCACTTCACAGGAAGTAGGGGACCCCTGGCCACTTTCCAAAGCACTTACAGAGGCAATTCACAGTACAGAATCAGATCAGGGGAGTCAGTGCTAACCAGGGTCATCAGCTACACTGAATCGTAAGATGCAGAAACCAAGAACACTGCACAGTAGCCCGAATGCACAAGCTTAAATCTTCCTTGAAGGAGCTGAAGAAAGCTTTGGAGGGGGATGGGCAAACAGGGCCTCCTCTGTCCCTGCTTCTGGCATTTCTCAACTGCAAACCTTCACGCTGGTTGTTGAGGTGTCTGCAAAGGCCACTGCCAACAAGGCCAGTCATCCATCCCTTATGTAACACGGATCACTGTGCCTCATGACTATGGATTTCTCCCAGATCAAGGGCCACAGCTAGGATGTGTGCTTTGCTTGGCAGAGCCTACACAGGCTGCCTGGGGCCTTCCGTAACTCATCTACCCTCCTCGGAAGTCGATGGGACAACCCACACCACTGACAAAGTATTGAGGATTTGTCCCTGATTTTCTGAGCCACTGCTAAGTCTTCACTTTGGGTCCAAGTGGCTAACTGAGTGTAGGACCATGAAAAGACAGCATGGTTTCTGGCCAAGCACCAGCTAGAAATCACTGGAGACCCCACAGGGTTCCCTGAAAGGGACCGCATGCATTTTGCCAGGCTCCCAGGCTCCAGGTTCCTAACACAGGTTCCTGACATGAGGCTGAAGACCTCCATAGAGTGGGGTCCTCCAGTCACATAGAACAACGCCCACTAGCCCCTCCATGGGTAGAGGATGTGACTACAGGCCACAGAGCCTCAAGACAGATCTCTATATTAATGAGATACCTAAAGGCCAGAGTACATAGCCAATTAAACATTCCTTCCCAGACCCTGTACCTTGCAAAAGGTATTTAACCTCAAGGCCCACCCTGAGACTACTGGGGTATAGTTTTCATCCATTTTCTGCCATGACAATAAATATCTTAAGATCATAGCCTATTCATCTTCCTTGGGACCTGCCGTGGGGAACTGTGGAGAAGGTTTTCAACTACCGAGCCTCCCTCTAATCTGCTGACAACCTCTCAACGTTCTCAGTCATGGAGGTCCAGCAACTCAAGCAAGCAAGCAAGCAAGCAAGCCAAGCCAGCTGTGACCCAGCCAAGTGAGTCACCAAGACCAAGACTCTCATCCCCAAGGGGCTAGAGTTCATCCCTCCCCCTCTCCTCTTCAGCTGTGGGCCACCACTTCGGTCTCTGCCTTTCTGTGGTTCCCCCAGCAGCGACTGAGAGCCCAAGGGCCTGAGAACTAACCGGTTTCTGGCCGCCTTTTGGCCCAGGGATGCCCAACCCAAGAGCCCTGACTCCACGTGGGACCTCAGACTGTTCCAGTGTGGAGTGAACATAGTCAAATTCCTGTGCCTCTGTCTCTCTGAGCCTCGGCCCCAGCCCTTTGAGGGGGGCAGACATGGGACCACAATTCAACCCAACAACTGACCCATGCACACACTACAACCCAACAACTGGGGTATTATCCTTCTGGTTTCCAACAGCCTTGGAGGCAAACAACCTAACTCCATCCTTCATAGCCTAAAAAAAAAAAAAATTCACTGTGTGTGTGTAGTGTATGTGGTATGTATACTGAGTGTGTGTGTGTGTGTGTGTGTGTGTGGTGTGGTGTTGTATGTATAGTGTGTG
>NW_021604620.1:8035620-8092136 GCF_004785775.1 Grammomys surdaster
GTGTATTGTGTGTGTGTTACGTGTTTTGTATATCATGTGTATGTGTGTGGTGTGTGTGTGTGTGTGTGTGTGTTGTTGTTGTTTATTTATTCCTCTGCTGTCGGACATCTAGACTGTTACGTCCTGGTCTTTATCTAGCCTTAATCCAGCCCCCACACTGTAAATCAAACTTCCCGTTCTTGGTATTCTGACCTCATCTCCTCTCTTCAGAGACACAACCAACGCTCTATGCCTGAGTCTTCCTTCCTTAACCCTCACCAAATACCAAACAATAAAACTGGCCTTGTCTGGTCAGTAGATCCTACTGTTAATATTTAGAGAGTGGCTCACTGGTTAAGACCACTCGCTGCTCTTGCAAAGGACTCAGGTTTAACTATCAGTCCCTACATGGAGACACACTGATGCCCTCTTCTGAGTGCCTCAGGTACCAGGCACGAACATAGTGCTCGACCACTCTCTCTCTCTCTCTCTCTCTCTCTCTCTCTCTCTCTCTCTCACACACACACACACACACACACACACACACACACACACACACAAACACTCAAATACTTGAGATCAATAAATCAGTAAAAAATGCCCAGATATTGCCATCTGCAATGGCTTTTCCCATGATTCTCCTGTTCAATTCACCCACCCTGGAACACCCCAACTTTGCTCCCTCCCAACCTTGAGGATACTGAGCTGGAATAGCAGAGTTCACTGTACGGAGAATCCCAGGAACACATCCCAAAATGCAAATCACAACCTCGTGCAGGCAGGTCCTCACCATCCTAAAGTCATGTAAAGAGACACTGCCCTCTCCCCTGACTTTGGCTTTCAGACTATTGAGATGTGGTCCCAAAGAAACTGGAATTTCTCCCCATAAGAATCTCACACTGGGAGAAGGAAAAGACGGAAGGCGGTTGCTACCTGGAGCGGGACCCTTGGGAGAGATTTCAGTCTTGACATGTCAGATCACCTTGGCAGGAAAGAATGGAGCCAATGATGGGCAGGACCACCTTGACCAGTACTGGTTAGCTATGGGATTCCCCGCCCCCACACCCCCTCCTGACACCCCATGACCCCCCCAACTTCATTTTGTTTTAGTAACTCAGTTGCATGGTTCTTAAATATGTTTTGTTTTTTCATTTTTTGTTTTTCTTATTTCGATCGTGCAGTGTCACGGTCAGACACACCTGTGAGGGCTTTCCGGGGCGTGCAGACACGGGCATCCTGGAGCCACTCCAGCTGGAAGAGAGCGTCACGCACAGACCCCACTGGCTGGTCAGAAAGCTACATGAATGAATATATTCAGGAGAGAGGACCGGTTCCCATTTTCTGAGACCTGGCAGGAGAGAGGTATTCACTGCTGCCGTTTGGTTTGCTCGTGCTGCTCTGGATTCCCAGCCAGTTTGTTTTGGCCGTCAGAGGCCATTACTAACTTTGACTGTTACAGAATGACTTAAACCATCTCTGTCTGCCCCCATGCCTCGGAGGCTGGACAGGATAATGGCATTTCTCCATTTCAACGTTATAAGAGCTGGCCTTTGTCATGGATTTTGTGAGAAAGGAAATGAAAGTGTGCTGGGTGGGACTAGCACATCTGAGCCAGTTCTGGCTCCTCTGTGGTGTAATGGTATTCTGGGCCAGGAAATTCCAGCAGTGTTTATAAACTAGCTCATACTGCCCCAGGCAGAGGACAGAGGGCAAAGGGCAAAAGCAACTGCCTGCACATGCACACAGGAACACACATGCACACTGACTCACACACACACACACACACACACACACACACACAGAGGCACACACACACATTCAAAAGCCTTTCTGAAGAGGACCAGCCTTGATTTCCTAAGAACTTCATTTCTTTTTCTCTGACTTTTCTGAAACCTCTACTACATCATCCTGCCCCAGCTCCACACCACAGTGACACAAAATACAAATTTCCTCCTTACAAATGCCTACAAAGTCAACCTGGAGGGACAGGAGTCTCAGGACAGTCGAGAGACCCAGGCTAGGGCGACTGCACAAGTGTGAGGTCCTGGGTTTGAACCTCTAGTGTCACATGAAAACCCAGGCTACACAGTCTACATGTGAAGATGGCTGCTTGGTACAAGTGCAATATACCCTGTGTGTGGTGCTGGAGATCACCCCCTGGGCCTCACACACACCAGGTAGACATTACCACTGAGCTACACCACCACTGAGCTACACCTTCAGCCTGGACCCTAGTTTTAGAACAAAAGCTCCTTCCCAAAGTCATCCCAGTTACTCCTTATGTGTACATCAAGCCAGTTTTACTACATATCCCAGGCTAGCCCAGAGCTCATGACCCTCTTGCCTGAGCCTCCTAAGAACAGTGTGGTGACAGGCATGTGTCACCATCCTGTATTCTTGCTAAAAGAAAAACTGAGGCACGGAGTATTTTTAGAACTGCATACAAGATGCCACAAACATGACACCCCAACGATCACCATGCCCTGTCACAAGTTTCTCTCTGACACAAGGTTTGCTGTGAGCTCATCTCTTTAGAAACAATGGACCCACGAGCAGCCCTGAAAACCAAGAAGTTCCCTTCCCAGACGGGAACTTGCCAGCCGGGGAACAATCTCCATTTGTGAGACTGTGTCCTGTCTGTCCCTGGAAGGAATGGGCAGGAAGGAATGGGAGACTGTCCTCCCAGGGGAAGGCACCAAGGTCTACCTGCATCATTGTCCCCTGCTCCCGGTGCAAAGGGCACCTAGGATGTTGCTTTTCTCCTGGACACCCATCTCCCCACACGAGTCTGAGGACGACGACCATGGCCTGCAAACTTGCAGTCAGGGCCAGAGCCGAGGCTCACACAGTCTTCTCCGTATCTCCCACGCGGGACAGATTCTTTCCTGACTCAGTTTTACCTCAGGGGTCCCTCCCAACTAAGAGCTACAAAGCATGGAGAGAAATGCCTTTCTCGTTCTCTGCAATACTTGCACAAAGAGTAAAAGTGACTTTTGAATTCCACATACCAGCAATCAATGAGAACACCTTAACATGCTAGTAACAGTTGGAGGTACAGAAGGAGAGGTTACTAATGTTCTCAAAGGAAAGGCAGCTGAAGAGAGGGTTCTGAGAGGACGCTCAGGGCTTGGGACACAGAGCCTCCCCGCTCCTGTGATCTTGGTGATGCACTCTCTTCTCTGCCTCCAACATCATGAACCAGACCCTCAATCAGATCCTGAACACAGATCAAGGACATTCCCTTTCCATGGATGTGAAGCTGGCTTCCCTGGCATGAGGCCCCCAAAGCAGTCGAGCAGAAGATGCAGGGAGACACTACACTCTCATGCACATACGTACACACAGACACACATGCACGCACATACGTTTCTAAATAAAAATCTAAATTAACCATAAAATACTTATTTTTTAAAAAAAACTAAATAAAGTAAAATATCCATCACACATTTTTTAAAAAAAGATAAATGCTAACATCTGGTACATGAACTTATTGTGAAAATGTACGTACTCTTATTTTCTATCAAGTCAGTTGTTCAGCTGATGCTGTATGGTGTGGGGCAGTGGACCACGCCACCAGACAGAGGAACTGGTAAGGTTGTAGCAAATTCAGAAACCTGACAAATCCCATAACTGAGAATAGCAGGAGTTCAAATTAGCTCCCAACCAGGTTCCTGTCCTGGAGCACGTGATTACAAACACCCCACTAAGAGGACCATAACAACCGGTTACATAGCATAGAACCTAGAGTTCTCCACGCTAATGAGGTATCTAGAGAGGCCAATGAGCTTCCCTTCCTGGGCATCCCTTCCTACAAAAGATATTGAATCTCTAGTTCACCCTGAGTAAGACCTATGCATCTTCATCCATCATGAATGAAACAGTTTGGGCAAGTGAGGACGGGCTCCTTTATCAAGGACCGCCCCCCGGGGGTGGGGCTTCATCATACAGATAGGCTTCCTTAGAAGACTACCCTGCCCTACAGCCAGGGCTACATTTTGGAGTCAAAGAAATGACTTGGTAGGTAAAGACGCCTGCCACCAAGCCTGATGACCCCAGAGCCCACACAGTGGAGAGAACCAGCTCCTACAGGTTATCTCTCTGACGTCCATAGGAGGCTATGACATATGTGTGCCCATATATGTATATACCCCAACACACACAAAAAAATAGTTTTAAATTTTTCATATCCTGTAAATAAAATTTAAGCAAATAAGATTAAAGGAGAAACTGAATGTGATAGCTCCAAATTATAACAAGCACTAAAGTCTGAGGCAGAAGGACTGCCATGAGTTTGACGCTAGCCTGAGCTATCCACTGAGTCCCAGGCCAGCTTGGGTTATACTATGAGATCCCAACTTAAAACAATAGCAGCTGCAAAAGTGATAAAGGGAAGTCCAAGCATGTTTTCCTTTACAAGGATGGAGATGGAAGTGGACAGTTGGGTGTGGTCACCTGGTGAGGGAGACTATGAGAACCTGGGGACACAGAAAGATCTCTAAGAAACCAGACTTCCCTCCTGATAGGTCTCAGAGCCAATGAGGACCACTGCCTGAGGTCATTACAAACTCACAGAACCAACAATCTCTTCATGCCTCAGGCACCAGCTCTGAATGCTGTAGGTAAAGGCAGCTGTTCTCCTACGCTGGCCTGCCCCACCCAGAGCTCCAGGTGACACAGCTGGACATTTACGGGGAGAGAACAGAAGACCACACCTTTGCTCTCTACACTTTCCCTATTCTTCTTGCCTCTGGGATCTTGCTCTGAACTCTCAAGGCTCCCGGGTCCTTGTGACTTGTGTGGAAACCATCCAGACAGGACGCGCACAGAGTGTGGTGTGAAAGGTACGCAGCTTACAGCAGAGGAGAGAAATTGATACACCCAAGGGGGGGCGGGAAGTGGCCAAAGAGATCACTGTGCTGATCAGTGTATTAGAAAGGTTTTACCCTGCTCCTAGAGCCTCTGGAACAGACAGGCTGGGAGTGTTTTCTTGGGCAGGTGATTGGCAAACCCATACCTCATGGGAGGGGCCGACAGTATGGGTTGCTGGTTTGTCTTCGCTTTTGTTTTCTGAGACAAGGTTTTGTGCACCCCCACAAAACCCCTCATCGTCCAGCCAAAGATGACCTTGAATTTCTGATTCTGTCCCCTCCCCGTCCCAACTTCTGGACCACAGGCCTATGCCAGCCCAGTGGTTTCAGGTGGTGCTGGGGACCGGACCAGGGACTCATGCATGACAGGCAAGCATTCTACCAACCAAGCTACTTTCCTAGTCCCAGACAGTCATTTTATGTGGTTGTTGGTTGTTTGGTTGGTTGTTTGGTTGTTTGGTATAGATATTTAACTATTAATGAATTTCCAGACAGTTCAAAATGTTATGAGTCCACCTAGGGCCACAGTTAAAGACTCAGGTATCATCTTTAGATCAGTAATTAATATCCAACCAGTCCCTGCCTGGTTTTACAGCTACTGATTATAAGGGAGTGGGCCATTTGCAATGACCCTCAAGCTGCTAATATTAACTCATGGTTAATATCTACCCTCTTTCCTACCCCATCATATAAAAGTTGCACCTCTAATGGTCCTTGCTGTGGGTGACAGCAGATGGCTGCAGGATGGGCCATTCATTCTCACAGGCTCCAATCTCCCCAGCTCTGCCTGGCTACGAGGGAAGTGGAGATAGTGTAAGAGAAGGAAATGTCTCAGGGACCCTCTCTCTCTGTCAGGGGCCACACAGGACAGGCCGCTCCAACTGCCCAGACACCATAGCTTTCTCAGACTCCATCTGGGGCTCAGCCACTTTGGGCTTCCACCCAAGGGAAGTAGGCACATGAGCACCGGCAGCCTTCTCACTGGCCAACTCACCCTGAGCAGGAGGACTCCCCAGGGAGATGACAACCCCCTCTGGCAAAAGCTGTGGTCACACAATGCAGAGACACTCAGCAAGCCAAAGGTAAACATGGGGACCTTTCTCACATCTCTTCTCTCTGTTGTGCACACGTAACCAGCCAAGCTCTGAGGCACTAAGTGTCCTGATGGCTAGCTTACTGCATTCATTACCCACTTTTCTCAGTGCCATAACAAACCAACGTAGGTGCTGCCTTTTGCACTTTATCCCCAACTCATGGGATTATACAGCTCACATCCGAGATGAGTCTTTCTTCCTCAGTTATGTTAACCTCTCTGGAAACAACTATGTACCCAGAGGCAGGTGTGTCTCATGGGTGATTCCAAACCCCATCAGGTGACATCAAACTCAGACTTTCACAGTTCATTTCCAGGAAAGTTTTTTTTTTTTTTCAAAAACAGCAGGATGCCTCTGAGATTCCCTAAAGAAGAAAACTTCCACATCATACTTCAGTTCTAGCTGGGTGTTCTATTAAGGTCTGGAATCCCCACACTCAGGAGCCTGAGGCAGGAGGATTGCTGTCAGTTCAAGGTCAGCAACACAGTGAGACCCTAGTCTCAAAACAACAAAAGCAAAGAGTCTAACCTCCACTGCTGGCAGAGGAGGGCCTGAAGTCAGTGTAGCTAATGTCTGCTACTTGCTTTTGAAGTTTAATTACTGTATTTGGTTCAGACATTCCCCCCAGAGGTGCAGAAAAGAGCACAGCTCTGTCCCAGCTGAAACGAATCTCATGCCTGCCAATTACTTTCAAGATGAAAATGCATCTTGAAAATGTGCTCCAGAGAGGGAAGAAATAGATGAGACAGGAACCTCACCCTCTAGGCAAACCCTTGACAGCTTCAGCACCTTGACAAATGACACCCTGGAGAGACAGATGCATTTATCAGGAATCTGCTTCCTGAATCTGAAGGGGACAGTTGTATTCAGGGATAAGCCACTAGTAATTAATATTTGCTGTGTCCCCACTGGGTAAATGGACCTGCAGTTAACATTTCCCAAGAGAAAGAACATGAGTTGCTCACACCAACGGCTTACAGCGTAAACCTTGAGGTGCTCAAATGAATAACAGAGCCATAATCTACGGCACATGGTGCTTTGCAAGAGAGCCCCGCCCTTTGCAGGAGTAGAAATGGGCCAGCACAAATCCGAATACAAATTCGTTCTCCCTCCTTCCGTATGTCCTCTGACCTTGAGCAGAGACAAATCAAAACACCTGTAAAACCCACAAGTGAGGAAAGGAAATACAATCTCTTTTGGAGATGAGTTGGGGTGGGGTTGGGGTTGGTTCAGGAGCCATCTGAAGGCTAAGAACTTCAGGGTTCAGGAAACAAGGTTCCATATGTTCTTTGAAGAAAGAGGGAAAACCCAGTCAACCTAGCTCAAAAAGCAGAAGAGTTACTGGGTCATCAGAAGGAGCTGCCAAAAATCCACCAGGGAAGGGCTCCCCAATCCTCTCCTTCAGAGACGTATCTGGCCCTCCATCCCTCATCTCCATGCCCTCTGGTCTCTCCCTCCCTTCACTGTCTTGTTCATTAGAAAGCCCCCACCACCTCCACCACCACCGGTACTAACGAGGCCAGCACTGGAAACACGAGCACCCAGTTACACACCCGGCTATGAGGTTTGGCTCCTCCTCTTCCAAGTCAGACTCAGAGAGAATGAAGCTGGCCTTGGGGAAGATGCCCCTTCTGCCCCAGTCACCTGACACTGAGTGAGGACAAGGAGAACAGTGGTCATGTGACAGGGCATACACTTACTTCCCCTTCCATTCAGCATCTCTCTTGCCTGTGGTTTCTTATTTGTTTGTTTATGGGTTTTTGCTTGTTTTTGGTTTTGTTGTGCTTGTTTTTCGTGGGGGTTCATTAGGAACATTTATTTATTTATTTATTTATTTATTTATTTATTTATTACTTCGTGTATGTGCTAGTGTATGTGCTCATGTGCAGGTGTGTGTGATTGTATGTACACACACATAGAGGCCAGAAGTTGATGGCAGATGTCTTTCTCATGCTCTCTATATTATTTTTTGAGACAGGGTTCTTCACTGGTTCAGCTAGACCAGCTGGCAGCTGGGCTTCAGGGTCTGCCTGTCCCCATACCCCCAGCACTGGGCTCAGGGTCTGCCTGTCTCCATACCCCCAGCAGCTGGGCTCAGGGTCTGCCTGTCTCCACATGCTTGTGCACCAAGCATTTTACTCACTGCGGCTTTTGACCCAGGATGAATATTTTCATTTTAAATATTTATCTACTGTAGGACAGTAAAAGGACAGCATGGTTTCTGGTTGAGCACCGGCTGGAGATGGCTGGAGACCCAGAAGGTTTTCCTGCAAGGGACAGCATGTATTTCACCCTGCTCCCAGACTCCAGACTCCTGACACCAGGCCAAAGACCTCCATGGATCTGTGCCTTTTAGGCATGTAGGACATCCCTACTAGCCCCTCCACAGGTAGAGGGTGTGACTATAAGCCACAGAGCCTCAAGACAGATCTCCATATAAATGAGATACCTAAAGGGCAGAGGGCATAGCCAATTAAGCATTCTTTCCCAGACTCTCCTCCTTGTAAAAGGTATTTAACCTCAGGCCTGCCCTGAGAATACCATACCCTGTCCTGAGAATACCGGGGTATAGTTTTCATCCATTTTCCGCCATGACAATAAACATTTTAAGACCGTGGACTATCTCTCTTCTTTGAGACCTGCCCTGGGGAACCGTGGAGAAGGTTTTCAACTACCAAGCTGCCCTCTAATCTCCAGCTGATGACCTTTCTACATTCTTAGCCAAGGAAGCCCAGAAACCCATACAAGCCGAGCCAGCCATGACCCAGTCGAGCGAGTCCAGAGTCTCATCCCTGTGGGACGTAGTCAGAGCTTCTCCCCCTCCCTGTGGGACCTGAGACTCTGTTCTCCACCATTCAACCCAACAACAGACCCATGCACACACTACAATCCCACAGTCTACCAATCAATAGGAACAACAACAAATAAAGGAAACAAGTTGTCAGGGTCCACCCTTGACACAGGACTGGAGTTCTCAACTGGAAGCAGGGATATCTGGAAGGCGCATAATAAATATACACAAACTACTTTTGGGGTACAAGCTGACAGGCAATTTTTTAAGGCTTGAAGTGTCTCTCTCTTCTCTCTCACTCTCTGCTTTCTTTTTCGCTCATTTGCTTGCAGCTGGGGGCTGCACACACTCTGTATTCTCCTGCACACTCTGCTTTTCTCCTGTGCGCTTTTCTTTTCTTGAACTCCCATACTCCTACACACCTCTGTGCATTCCCCTCTCACTCTCACACACTCTTCACACACATCTCACACACACCACATGCACTCTCCTTTCACTCACACATACAGTCTCCATACACACCTCACATTCTCTCTTCACTCACTCTACACATTCTCTCTTCACTCACTCTTTACAGTCTCTCTTCATTCGTTCTACACATGTTCTTCTCATGCTCTCTTGCCTTTTTCTTGCCCCAGTCTTTTATTGATACTCTAAAAGCAGGTAGAAAAAAAAAGACATCGTATAATCATTGTCAAATCAAATTCAAAAGAATAACCACAAAGAATTCTTAATTCCACAAAGAATTAAGAATTATAATTGTTCCCCAAAGTTTCAAGCTTCCCTTTTTCCAGGCCTGTAGCCAAAATAATAATAATTGCAAACTTATCATTGTTTAAACTTTAATTTTTAACTTATTATACTTCAGAGCTCAGAGCTCCGAGGTCAGCTACTTGCCTTTTCCTGTGAAGCTCTAATGATAAATGACATGGGCAAAGCTGCCAGGCAGTGGTCAGAAAGAATCAAGTTAACCCTTAACTCAGCAGTTCCACTAGCTGTCTACTTCTGTGCATTGTACACAATGACTCTCCTAAGAGTCCCAGTGTTTTGACTTAGTTTTATAAGATTTTATGTATTCTATACTTCCTTATCTAGGAACCACTCTTAAATTGTATGCAAAACTTATTTCATAGCTTCAATAGATTTTTCCTTTCTTGGGGTCCCAGTGTTGGCTCTATTTCATTTTCTAATAATCTCTTCAAACTTTCTTTGCAAGTCAAGCATTAATCTGGAACTACCATTGTGCAGTTATTGCGTTGTTTCCAAGATGAGAACACACAGCCTGCGCCTGGGCCATTAGAACTATGCTGTCCTGTGCCCAGTGCCTCAATTTTTAATTGTTTAAGAATCATTACATCAAGGAACATCTAGTTTCACAGAATTCACCAGAGCAGAAGGAGAAAGAAGTAAGAAAGTCAGATATAATAGAATAATTGTGTACACCAAGGTCAAGTGAAAAGCCATCACGCACAAATGAAATCTATACAGCTGTTGTGTGGGAACAACTGTTTTTTTTACAAAGAGCTGCCACAGGCTACTGAGATGTCTCCATCCTGGCCTACTGCAGGCAGTCCTTGTCATTGTATGCTGTCCCCAGCACAGGTGACATGATTTGCTCTGCACTAATAATTTTTTAATTGTATTTATTATTATTACACTTATGTGCCTAGGATGCTGGGGTTGCTAAGATACACACGTGGAACATGAAGGCAACTCTGCAGAAATAACTTTTTCCCCCCACGTGTATGTGCTGCCTTGCTGCTCTGTTGCTGTGATAAATCACCGTGACCACGGCAACTTGTGGAAGAAAGTGTTTACTTGGGCTTATGGTTTCATAGGATTAGAGTCCATGTCAGCAGAGCAAAGGCACAGAGGCAGGAACGGCAGAGTGGCCGCATCTTGATCCACAGGCAGGAGGCAGAGAGCATACTGGAAGCCACTCCAGATTCTTAAAACCTCAAAGCCCAGGTCCGGTGACACACCTCCTCCAGAAAGGCCACGCCTCCTTATCCTCCCCAAACAGTTGCAAGAGCCAGGGACCAAGTATTCAAACATATGACCCTATGGGGTTAGCTGAGGACACTCTCATTCTGACTACCACACACAGGTTCCAGGGATTTAGCTTATGTCTCCAGGATTGTACAGCAAGCCGACTCACCAGCTCAACGATGATGTTAACTCAACATAGAATCCACAAGATACAATGATGATGTGCATTTGGGTGGGTAGGAGAGGAGACAGGGTTGCTCTCTCTCTCTCTCTCCGTCTCCTTCCCCCCCCCCTCCACTTTCTTCCCCCAACTGGCCTTAAACTCCTGGCTCCCAGGGCCCTTCCATTTCCAATCCTGAGCAGGTGAGCTTCCTGGTGGGCAGCACTGTGTCTGGCTTTGAACAGCCGGGCTTGAGTCAACCACAACATCACTTAACACTTTTTGTCAGAAACAATAATTCAGATAATGAGGCATTTCCCTAAACCAATGCCAATGTGACAGGAGTTCCAGGGCTACATGGTTTCCAGTCAGAGGATCCCAGGATGTACTAACGAATGACTGACACATGCCTCTGACAAATACACACCGTCACCAGCCCAGAGCATACCACCTCTTCCTGTCATTTACAGTACAGACTCTTAACCAGAAGCCAGGAGGACTCCTCAGGACTATGCAGCTTGAAGGGAAAGAGCTCAGTTCATATCCTTTCAGCGTATTCTTTCCTCTGGCGATCTCTAAGGTCTAGAGAACCACCTGAATTGCACCGTTGTCTGTTCCTTCACACTAAGTCCACGGGCCTAACGCTTCAATTAATTTAGTGAAAATTTAAATTACCACAAGGAGCTCTGGTTTTTGCCGTCTCGGGAGGCAATGCTCTTTCAAGCACTCTCTGGCTCCCTCATGCAGTGGTGATTAAGGCAGCTCTTGGAGGTCACAGGACTAAATTTCTACTCCCCTTGGTGACCATCGCCAAACAAGCAGAAAAAGACAACACCTGGCTCAGAAAGCCCAGAATGGGAAAAATTAAACCAAAAGGAGGTTTCACTGTCCCTGCCCACTCTGAGCACGCCATCACTGGCTTGACGTGCCTCCCTCCTGCCTCCCTCCCACCATGCTAGCCTCACTCCCTCTGGGCAATGTCTCCCAGGTCAGGCTCCCCAAAGGCTCCACAAAACCTTCTTAACTTCTGGATTCCTGTCAGCCTTCCCAGTGTCTGCTTTCCCACGTCCAGCTCTGAAATCACAATGCCCCAGATTCTCAGAGCTCCTGCCTCCCCATATTGTACTTGGGTTGTACACAGAAGGCCAAAGCCTGTTTTCTTGGCACTCATTTGCTACAGGATGATGTCACTCAAGTCCCCATGGAGCCCTAAACACTCATGCTCAAGACTTTAGAGTATGCCCAGAGATGATGTTCTTTCTCAGTGATTATTTTTGTATCAATGCTTGGGGTTAATTGTAGCTAATTGTGGCATTTGCAATAGGAAAACACATTTCCTTTCAGGTCCAGAAAATACTCAAACCATCCTCCTTCTGACAAGCCAGGGATCTGTTAACTCACCACCTTTAAATGAACCTTTCAGCAAATACCTACATTAGCTGCTCTTCGGCTATTTTTTTCTCATGTTTCCCAAATGCAGAATAAACACCTGCTGTATTCTTTCCACACTACAATGGAGATATATATTTCACTCTGGGGATAAATTGGGTTTATTTCAACATATATTTAGAAGCAGTGGAAGATAATGGGTCAGGCCGAGTGAGGGCACATGGTTCTCTTCTTAGGCAGCTGGCTCGTCCCTCACTGTCTGTCTCATATCAATATTTTAAATGCTGTAATATTGCATCCAAAGGGCATGTTTACATCCCTGAAGTAAACATGGTTCACTTGTTACTTTCAGTGGAAACAAATGCCAGATTTTAACAAAGTTGCCTTTATTTTAGGGGCATTTCCTCCATCTTCACTTGAGTAGCTAATAGGCCCTCTGAAAAGCCCAGTTCATCATCTTAAAAACAATTACCATCTTCCATCACTGTTCCGGGCTGACCACAGCACAGGCACCTTTGCCAGATGCTGCCCTCATCTGAGAAATGGCAGCCACAGGTCAAATAGGCTAGGCGACCCACTGGCTGCCAAGAGTCAGGGAGGGAAAAAAGGAGCCTGTAAGGCATGGTCCCTTAAAGGACCCAAGGAGGAGCACAGACCATGCATGTCAATGAGGAACACTGTTAAAGTACACCTCTGTGGCATACCAGGACTGCCAGCTGGAGGGGATTCTGGGAAGGATGAGGCCCCGTAAAGATGGTGAAGATGGAGACCCCCTAAGGCTGAAGCTGGTTGTTCCCAGTCTCCCACTAAGGAACCTAACTTCTCTCAGCCCAGAGTTACACTTTCAAGAATTATTGTACAAACAAAACAAAAACCAAGGTAGCAGAATTTTCTCCTAATTAATTGACTGGATAATAGAGATGACAAAAAGCCAATCAGTGGGCGAGGAGGAAGGAGGCAGGCCTTCTGGGTCCGAGAGAGGAAGAGGAACACAAGAGGTGAAAGGACGCACCATGTAGATTGGAAACTGTTAGATCTGGTGGTGGAATCTCCCAGAATCTGCCACCAAAAGATTTCTACATAGAATAGTTGATGAGTTTAGGACAATGATAGGTTCCACACCCAGCAGTTGTGTTATCTGTTGATTCTAAACTAACACTGTCTGGTGTTTTACATTCGTGGCAATTAGGTGGGCTCCAGGGCATAGAGTCAGTCTTGGCAGACTAGCCGCAGGGGAATGTGAAATCAGCTGAGCAGTGGTGGCTCATGCCTTTAATTCTAGCACTTGGGAGGCAGAGGCAGGTGGATTTCTGAGTTCGAGGCCAGCCTGCCGTTGCTGGCACATTGCCTGCGATAGTGTGGATTGTTTTTTTAATAATTATACGCAACAACCAAGAATGTTCTTTCACCCAAGAGTGAAGAAACACAGTGACAGCGTGACTTTACTTAAGTATCTTAAAATAGGAAAAACATCCCATGAGTCCTTAAAGGAAGAAGCATCTAGAATCTGTCTTAAGACATCTGAGAAGTCGGGGAAAGAGACAGAGAACCTAAAGGTGGATGGAAAGGATCTGGGAGAGTTGGGGGAGGGTAAAAAGATCTCAGTGGGGTTTTCACGGGATAGAAGAATACACATAGAAGTATATTTAATGGCCAGTTTCTCTACCTAGAAGCATCTTCCTAAGGAAAGGGCCCTTGACTGTCAGTAAATTCTCAGAGGGACTTGCAGCTGGTGATCAATCAATCAGTAAGAAAAATAAAATGAAAAGGGGTCCACAGGATGTGAGGCAAAGGCTCCTGGTGCAGGCAGAGGCTTTTCCTATTCTAAGAGGCGACATTCAAGCCTATATTGAAGTCTAGATTGAAAGGGGAAATGTCTACTTTTCCTCTCTTGTGGGAAAAGAAAGGCATGGAGCTATGCCAACGCTACCACACGCTGTAATACCCCACAGCAATGTTAGCCAATGTAAAGGCTTGGTGGTGGTGTTTGTTATGTTGTTTTCACCATTGATTGGCAACCACAGCAGGGCTCCGCGCTTAACCGTATACCACATCTGCTTTCCTCTGTGTGAGGCTCCTCCACCGCATGTTTACTGTCTGCTGCCAGCTACACTGTCGGCGGCGTACATGGATTTATCACTTTTCTACAGCTGAGTCTGACAGGAAGCAGCATAAGGGAGGACTTCGCGTGGCTTACAACTGGAAGGGATACAGCCTATCCTAAAGAAGAGACAACAGACGAAAGTATGACGCAAGACAGAAGCAGAGGGCGGACAGGAAGTAGGGCCAGACTGTGATGCCTCAAGTCCCGCCCCCATTAACACACTTCTTCCGGTTAGGCTCCACCTCCTGAAGGTTCCAGAACCTTTTAATACATCATCACCAGTTCAAACACATGAGCTTGGGCTGAGGTGCGGTTCACACTCTAAGCCATAACAAGGCACTTGGCTTTCATGGGAAGGCGGTGATAGAGGGCAGAAGGAGCGAGGTCCTTCCCAGCGAGGGAGTTTGATGGCGGAGGAGCAGCAGGCACTGGCTGGGGTTGAGAACATAGCTTCAGGTCCTCTTACCTCAACCTCAGGCACATTACTTCAAACCGCCTCGGTTTCCTTTCCTGTAAAATGGAACTCACTGATGGCTCTAAGTCACTCAGATTTTCGAAGGGTGACTACCTTCCCAGCACACTTGGAAACACTCCTGAGGTGTAGGAGGATTGGACAAAGCTCTCCAGCTACGACCGATATCATGAGGGTTCAGTGAGACGACAGAGAAAACATTTGGAACAGTAGGAGACATGAAGGAAACTGGGGGAAAACAGGACCCAGGACAAGATGAGGGCTACCACCAGCAGAAAAACAAACCAACCAAAACCAAACAAGCAGACAAACAAAAGAACAGGGAATTTTAAAATTGAGTCAATATCAGCCAAACCTCATAAAACGTATTCATTTTTAGTACTAATATATTGGCTGGGGATGCAGCTGAGTAGGAAGGATATTTGCTTAGCATGCACAAAGCCTTAGGTTCCATCTCCAGCATAATCCCAGCACATCTGGTGCACATCTGTAATCCCAGCACATCTGGTGCACACTTATAACTCCAGGACACCTGGTGCACATCTGTAACCCCAAAACATACAGTGCATACCTGTAACCCCAGCACACCTGAAGCACACCTGTAATCAGGAAGTGGATGCTACAGGATCAGAAGTGCAGGGACCTCCTCAGCTACAGGCCATGTTAAACACCAGTTAGGTCCTCACTCATAAATCTTAAGTCATGTACTGTTCAGAGGAGCACGACAACAATCTCACTCAAAGGACTGCCATAGTGTCACACAAACCCACCATAAAAAAATAAAACCAAAAAGAGAAGCAGAATATTAGCTGAGCACTGCAGTATGTGTCTATAAAGCCACTAGTTGGGAAGCAAAAGGATTGGCCTGAGTTGAGGCTAGCCTGGGCTATATAGCCATACCCAGAATCAAAAACATTTAAAAGGCCCAGTTATGTAGCTCAGCATCAGAGCACTTACCTATCAGGCATGAGGTCCTTGGTTCAAGCCCCAGTACTTAAAAAAAAAGCAAAAATAATTATTCAATATAAAACATATTAGAGCTCTGTGTAGTACTGCTCACTTAAAGCTGTTTTAAAATAAATCAGTAACTTTACTCAGTCAATTCTGGCCAATTCTCATCAGTCACAGTAGTCATATCTCTATAAAGGCTAAACACAGACTTTGTCAGAGAATTCTGAACTAAGGCTCCTGAGGGAAGTAGCAGGCAAGGGTTTAGCGAGCCTCTGGTCACATGCTCATCAGCACAAACATCATTTGCAGGGTTCGGGCTCCTTCACCAAAGTCTTTGGAAGGCAAGATGGCCCAGCACCTTCATTGTATTGTCATCACCTGTGTGACAGCAGGAACAAGGCACACAGGTGCACATGCGCGCGCACACACACACACACATACACACACATACACACACACACATACACACATACACACACACATACACACACACACAAGCACTCAAAAGCTTGCTGCAGCTATGGCTACCAACACAAGACTGACAGAAGAGTAACCGGACATGACAGGCTGGAGTGTGCTAAGATCAGTATGGACAAGATACACTGAATACATACATGACACTAGGAAAGAAGAAAGAAAAGTTACCCAACAAAACCCAAGGGGAGGGTGGGGGGACCCAAGCAATGATTTCAGTCAAACTCATCTCCAGCCCTGCCAGCAGATCTATGGATTTCCAAAGGGCAGAGTTGACAGAACCAGATGCACTCTCAAGTGCACACATGTACACACGCCATCCATGATGTTAAAATTACCCCTTGGTCAACTAGAGTCCAAAACATTAAACAAACAAAAGAAACTTCAGAATAAAGAACTCTCAAGGTGGTTTTTGTTGTTGTTGTTTTACATTTAACTTTATTAGTTTATTTATGTGAGTTTGTCTGCCTAATACTCTGAACTACCAGTATGCTCTCAGAAGCCAGAAGATAGCACTGAATCCCCTGGAATTGGAGTTGTAGGCGGTTGTGAGCCACCATGTGGATGCTGGGAATCGAACCTGAGTTCCCTGCAAGAACAGCCATTACTCTTAACCACTGACCCAGCAATCTGCCTCAAGAATTCCTAAGTTTTAAACTCCTAAGTTTAAACCTAACTTCAGAACCAAATTGTTCTGAGAAGCAAGATGGAATCTCTCCCCAAAGTCAGACAACATGACACATGTATTTCCAATACCCAGGAGACTGGGACCAAGGCTCTCCTTGAGTTTAAAACCATCCTGAACTACATAGTGAGACAAAGCAAAATGAAATCAAGGTCTGTGTGCAGTGCCACAGTGTATGTGTGGAGGTCAGAGGACACTCTACAGTCTGTTCTCTCTTTCTATGTGGGACTGAGGGATTGAATTCAGGTTCCCAGGCTTGACAGCAAGTACCTTTCCCCACTGACCAATCTTAACAGGCTGTACACACAGGTTCTGGCTGGTCTACGACCCTAAGGAGCCCTGGATTGATGTGGAACTCATGATGGAGGCCAGGCTAGGGTAGAATGATATCACAGGGCTGTAGCTCAGTATCCTGTGACCCCATTCATGGACCAAGAGTGAATTTGGATCAACTAAGACTGTCCTGAATTTCATGGCAAAGATGGCATGACTGGAAGTTACATGCATGAAGGCTCCAGTTAAGGTCCTAGAACCATACACCAGCCAATCTGGACTGCCTGCTTACACATGGCAAGAATTACATGCTGGGAAGTCACACATAAAGAAACTCATCTGAACATAGAAAGAAATGTCACCCACTTCCCAGTGTGGTACACTGCCTGAGGCTGCAGGTGACAGTTTAGACTACTTATTGCCTAGCCTCTTCCAGAATACTCCATAAGCAATCATCCAGAAGGAGAGAAGGAGGAAGAGAGAGAGAGAGAGAGAGAGAGAGAGAGAGAGAGAGAGAGAGACAGAGACAGACACACACACACACACACACACACACACAGAGAGAGAGAGAGAGAGAGAGAGAGAGAGATCCATCTTGCCTTGAAAAAAAATTGTAAGCCCAAGGTTCCTATGATTTACAGAAGTTAACAGTGCTATCTATTTGGCTTTTAGACTCAGCCATTGTAGGGTTTGGCCTGGTGCTGCTATGCATTCAAATGGGAAATGCTGGCCCCCAAGATCTGGTTGCTCCCTGATGAGGAGATCCACACATGCACCAAATGATGCTATGTAAACTTTGCCCCTGCTCAAGTTATCCCTGATTGGTTAATAAAGATGCTTACAACCTGGGTTGGGCAGAAGAGAGGGGATGGATGGTACAAAGGTTCCCAGGGCTTGGGGTCTCAGGCTGGAAGTGGGAAAGGAGGAGGAGGAAGGAGTCATCATGGGGTAGCATGGATCCTGAGCACTGGCCATGACGGCTGGCCTGATACAGCAGGAGCAGCCCAGGCAGAACATGGCGAGTGCAAGTAGACAAAATAGCAGAGTTTTGATATCTACCCAGTTCTAATGCTTTAAGGCTTATTATAGATCTAAAGGTCTCTGTACCTTTTATTTGGGAACTAAAGGATGTGAAGTTGGGTAGAAACCCTGGTTAGATATTTAAGGCAACGGGAAGGTGTTGCAAACCCCCAGAATAATAATTACCACAAGAAGACCCTGTCTCACAAATCAGAGCTAGGTCTTGCCTGCTTTCTTAGAGCTTTGAAGGCATTATGGGTACTTCTTTAAGAAAAACAAAACACCACCAACAACAACCTTTTGAAAGGGTTGTTTGTGTTGAACAGGTGGATGGTGCCTGAGGAAAGACAGAGCTATCCTCTAGTTTCCACATGCATGACCACGCATAAGAATACTCAAATACAAAAATATGCAGACGGCCCACTCTGTATTTTTAAATGATCAGCATATTTGAAAATTCAGAACTATTGAATTAATAGGAAGGAACTTGAGTCCCCAACTGGAGATGTATAATGCTGCACACATGTACGTTGATGGCCACAGGACACCGTTTAGCTCTGTTCACGTCCTGCATAATTGCATGCTTCTCTGATTACTAAGTGGAAAAAGACACTTATTCGCCACTGTCTCCACTTCAAAGCAGGCAGTTTAATGCCACTCAATTATTTTAAAAGTTCCGTGATGAACAGCGATTTCAGCTGTCAGGACCACAGCAGCTATTCAAAGCTCAGAAAAAGAAATATACTCAAAAGACGTGGCCCTGAAGGTTTCAAGGTATCGATTCTGAAGTGGAGCAAACCTGCTCACATGCCTCTCTTTTTACATAAATCAGTCTCTGGGCAGGTTTTATACAACAGGTCCTATTGGATTCGTGGCTCAGACTATCACTCAGGGTTAATGATGTCCACCGGAGCATCCTTCCGATGCCGCCTCTCAGTGGGATCACAGAGCTATTGTGTTTTAAAGACTATTTAGAATTTCTGGAAAGGAAAACTGGGAATAGGTCTTCAGCCCTGGCAGGCTTCATCTCCTGCAGACAGAGAAGCTGAACGTCAATGGAGGAAGGCCAGCAGGAAAGAAAAAGAGATTTCCAATAGATGGTCACTGGGGAAAAGTATTACTAAGATGAAAAATATCTCAGGGAACTCAAGAGGAATCCAGAGGTGGACTCAGAAGAAGGGTACTCCAGAAGGCAGTGACAGGAAGTACAAAGGCCCTGGGGTGGAGTTGGCCTGATCTGGACATCACAGCCGGGGGGCAGCAGGGGCCTTCCAGACCAAGTCAGGGACCAGAGGAAAGGAGACATTGTGTGACAGGGTCACACAATAGAGAGTTTCTGACTGCAAGGTTTAGATTTCATCTCACAGGGAAAGAGGGACATTAGGATTTGTTTTAGGTGGGGTTTGTAGTTTCTTTGAAATCTCCATGTTTAGGGAATCAGGAAGATTCCCTGATATACAGTTACACACAGACCCATGGCCTAGATTGAACAGCTGCTCACATCTGTAAGCTTTTCCTTTGTTGATGCTCACACACACACACACACACACACACGCTTTCCCTAAAACATTAAGTCACAGTGCTCTAATTTAAGAGCATCTCATAAAATCTGGACACTGTCCAGCTGCCTCACTTCATAAAGTTTATGGAGTTCCACAGACTTGCCCACGTGCAGACGCCCCAACGGCCCACACCGTTACACCGTTACCACCCACATGTAGGATCTGGTGGCTCACCACTCTCACTGATCTTGTCATTGTTGGAACAAGATACCTGACAGAAGCTACATAGGTGGGGCCGGGTTTCTCTCAGCTCAATTTCAGAGTACTGAGCCTCAGCTGTGGTGGAAGGGGCATGCCGCAGCTCATCTGTATCCACAGTCGGGAGGCAGGGAGAGGTGTGACGGTCAGCTCACTTTCTCTCTCTTCTTCAGCCTAGCATGGAAGTTCATGGGATGGCACCAAGCACATTCAGGGTGGCTCTTTTCACCTCAACTAACCAATCTAGAAGCTCCCTCACAGACATACTAGAGGTTTGTCTCCAAGGTGATTCTAGGTCCTACCATCCTATGTTTCTACAGTCTCTTTCAACAGTGAGACACTTCCCTTCCATATTTCCCCATGACACTGAAACTTGAAGAGAGTAAGGCTGTGGTTATGCAAAAGAATTCCACATTATAGATTTGTCTCACGGCTCTGGGTTGGCAGTATTTAGTTTTCTTCTCCAAGCCAGAAGGTAGGTCTAACAGGTAACTAGTCTCAGATTGGAGAATACCACTAAGTTAAGCACCAACAGATACACTGGACCCGTCACAGCAGGAGACAGTTCCCACATCAGTGATGCTAAGTATGAACACACGAACGTGGGAACTGTCAGCTGCCTCCTGTCGTTGGCAAGATGTCTTTGTCATATTACAAAACACACACAGACACAACCATCACACACACACATTACAACCATCATACATACAACCATCACACAACACACAACCATCACACACACAACCACCACACACAACCACACACATATTACAACCATCACACACACATTACAACCACCACACACACAACCATCACACACACATTACAACCACCACACACACAACCATCACATACACAACCATCATACACACACATTACAACCATCACACACACACACACAACCATCACATACACACAACCATCCACACATTATAACTATCACACACACACACACACACACACACACACACACACACACACACACACTGTAACAGCCCTTCACAGATCATTTTTATTGAGTGGTCCTGACACCCTTCAGGGGTCTCTCTGACTGAACCAATGATTTCCTGGGGGTTGCAACAACTTATTTTCCCATCATTCCCTCTATACTACAGCAGATGTTTTCCTCAACCCTTTCTTGTAGATGACATTTTTAAAGATTTTTGCTCTCAATTACAGGTGCATGTGTGTAAATGTGTGTCTATACATGTGTATGTGTAGTGCCCTAAGAGCTCAGAGCACAGTGCTGGATTCCCTTAGAACTGGAGTTCCAGATGATTCTCAAACCTGTCCTCTGCATCTGAGCATGGTGGGGTTGAATAAGGAAAATCTGACTTTTCAAAGGAACTACACCCAGTTGTGAGGCTGAGAACCATGTAACAGGGGGAGCCAGGAATACACTAAGTTCTTGGGAATAATTCAGGCAAAAGCTGGTGGCATTAAAAGTGGCCATGGGGTCAAATTCTAGCAGGGTCGTGTGTGTGTGTGTGTGTGTGTGTGTATGTGTCTGTGTGTCTGTGTCTGTGTTTGTCTGTGCATGAGAGAGAGGGGGAGAGGGAAAGGGAGAGAAACACAATTTCCTGCTTCTCTGCCCACCTGATGAGGGATTTTTAGCAAGGTGTCACATGGTATCAGCAAAGATTTGGGGTCCTAACTGAATGAGAAGGACAGGAGCTGAACACAGGCATTCAGTCTCCTGCTGCTGCCTCACTGGGGACACACTGTGACCAGGCGCCTCACTTCTGCCCCGCCCCAGTTCAGTACCTCTGAACGGAGAGCCAAAACGCCTGCTCTCCCTTAAAATGCTCTTCTTCAGGCATTTTGTCACCATAACAAGGAAAGCAACTGATACATTCTCAAAGTTCCTTTGTTTTCTTTTGAAACAAGACCATGCTATGTAACCGTGGCTGGCCTGGAAGTCACTATGTAACCCACGGGGACCTCAGTTTTACAGGAATCCCTCTCTCCCTCTGCCCCCTGGGTACCAGGAACATAGTGGGACTTGTGAGCTCAAGTTATGTACTCTATGCAGACATGCCGTGAGTCACATAAACAAAATCCCTGTGTGTCTGTACCACAGATGATAGGATCCAGCCACTGGTTATGATATGCCTGACAGGGAATGTATGGTACAAGATGATGAGGTGGCCTGGTGGGTCTTGTGACATTCCCCTCCCAACCATGGAGACCCCAAGCACGAAGTTCCTTGCAAATGATACCAGCTCCCAGAGTCTAACTTCAAAACCCGATTTTGACAGTTTGGAAGCTCTAACTACCCCATGCCACCTGGTACCATTCACAAAGAACATTCCATTCACACACCATATAAAACCTACCCAGATGCTGGGCAAAGGGGGCATGTATCCCTCAAGTCAAGAGTCACCAGGCTAGACACAGAAAATACACAGCATGTATCTCGAAATGGCACAGGAGACAGCCAAGCTGGCTAAACCTTTTTAAATGTTACACACAACCTAAGCTACACTGCACAAAATCTCTCTGCTGCCTGGCACGAACACCTGGGCATTCATGACCCATAAACTACACATAAGCATTCACAACTGTGTAAAGTCTTGGGGAAGGTCCTCAGACTTCTACCCTGATATATATCAGTCATAATACCATAGTCTCATGCGAGCACGAGTTTTTAATGGCCTGTGTGAGTATACTCATTAAGGCTGGAGAGACAGCTCGTGGGTTAAGTGCACTGGCTGCTCTTCCAGAGAACCAGGATTGATTCCCAGCACCCACGTGATGTAACTCCAGTTCCAGAAGGCATCCTCTTCTGGCCTCCATGGACACAGCGTGCTTGTGATATACATATATAATACATACGGGCAAAACGTCTATTCACATAAAAGAAAAAAAAGAGCGAGCATACCCCAAAAATGACACAGAAAAGATGGCATGCCTAAGGAGAAACACGCAAGCTGATGTCTGTCTTGCACGTGTCTGTCTGTGGGTCCTACTTCTGAGCTTATCTAGATACCAGCAACACAGACTGACTTTGTCCCTCAAGGATGCACATAATACAGAACTCCCAGAGACCAAGGATGCCACCATAGATAATACTGATCGCTTCAGCCGATTCACTCTGGTTTCCCCCAGCCCTCTCCGTTCACAAACAAACTCAAGGGGGCAGAATACCTTCTTAATCCTTGGGCCTCTTCTCCGTCATGCCTACTCCTGGGTTTTCCACACCTCCTGTGAACTCCCAGAAAGAACGGGAATACAATTGAATACAATGTTTCACTGGTTTCCTCTCTGCTGAAAACAGCCCGAGTGACAGACCAACACTGTAGTCTTGGTTCTGAGGCAGTTGTCAGTGCAGCAATCAATAAACCTATATCCATTCGTATGACCCCGGCAGCATAATTTTATGCCCAAAATTACAGTCTATGGAGGACTGTTCCAAGTTTCTACAATTCAAATATAACACAGCCAGCAATAACTGCATGGGCAAAGTACCGCCTATGTGGCGAGGCTGCTGGGCTGTCATGTTCTGTGGGCTTCCATGAAAACATGAGGAAATGCTCCAGGAAGCAACTGTCAACCGTTAGGCTGCCTTCGTGAAACAAGAACAGCTTACAAGCTTAGCTGCCGGTCTCCTAAAACAAACCAACAAAAACCGGCTTACAAACTGGTACTCAATTATGAAGACTTAGAGTTAGGGAAAACCACAGTTCAACTCATGTAAATGAGGGACTGGCAAGATGGCTTAGTGGGTAAGGAGGCTTGCTGTCAAGCCCAGTGACCCGAGTTTGATCTCCAGAACCACATTGTGGAGAGAATTGACTCCTGAAAGTTTTTTTCTGATGTCTACCCTTATGCAACTGCACACAGACGTACACGAATGCACGCATGCTCACACACACACACACTGAATAAGTATAGTAAAAATGATTTTAAAATAAATCCATACTCATGAGAACTATAACAGAGAAATAACTTTTTGGCTGAAGTTTTCCCTTCTTGAGTCAGAGCCTGTCAACCTCAGCTCCACTGACACTTAGAAACAGACAGTTGTTACTCTGGGGTGCTAGGAAGGTGCTGGGAGGCACATGTAGGGTGCTGAGTAGCCCCCAGGCCTATATCAGCTGTCACTCGGCAGGTGCCTCAGTCACTGCCAGATACCTTGGGCTTAACAGCCTGACTCTGGAGGATTCTCACAGCCAACATCTCACGGTACAGGAGGAGTGGCCAGCACCAAATGAGGACTCACCAAAGCATGTTAACACAAGAAGTCACGTATATGACCTTTCTAAGCAACAATTTCTGTGAACATCAACCATCACCCCATAAAAGGGCCAACGGGATGGCTCAGTGGGTAAGAGGCTTGGCGCTAAGGTTCATAATCTAAGTGTGCATCCTGGCACATCCATGATAGAGAGAACTAATGCCCACAAGTTGTCCTCTGACCTTCACACACACTATGACATGTGCATACCCACACCAGAACCCACACACAGAGAATGAACAACATGAAGAAAGAAAAACTTTAAATAAATATACACATATCACATAAACACACATGCCACAAACACACACCACAAACATACCATTCATACCACAGACACATACACCCCACACACACCATACATACCACAAACACACATACAGCCACTGATACATACCACATACCATAAACACACACACACATACCACATACACCACAAGCACATACATATCACAAACACACATACCATATACTACACAGCACACACACAGCACAAACACACACATACACCATACATACACACACAAAAATACACACATATACCACAAACATGTACATGCACCATACACACATGCACTGCCCCAGCTTTTAGCCAATTCCCCACACAAGGAAACCAAAACAAAACCCCACAACAAACCACTGTGTGGCACATGGCTGATGGCTCACATACCCGTGATTCCTGCACTGGGAGAGGCTGAGGTGGAAGAGATACAGCTTTAAACAAGGCTAGCCTGGACTACACAGGGAACCAAGGACTTGGGGTGTAGCTCAGGGTAGAGTACTTGCCTAGCCTGTGCCAGGTTCTAGGTTCCAGTCTCAGCAGTACAAAATAAAAGTTGAAAAAGTAGCATTTTATAAGAACTATGCAATGCACAGTCATTTCCCTGTCATTTCCACAATATAATGGACGAGAGGCACCAATTGGGTCTATGGCTTGGCAGTGCTGGCTGGTGACACTCAGCGACTGTCCTCTCACTCATCTAGAGAACGAGAGACCACAGCTATGGCTCTGCCGAGCATCATCTGCCTAGTCTGTGTGTCACACTGTGAACCAGGAAAACTACTTATCTGACCCCAGCAGTCTATGACCCTTTTCAACATAAACAGATGTACCTGCACCACTGTGCGGTTTCTATGGTGCTTTGATCAAGTGACTCTTATTGCTGTGACAAAGCCACTTAAGAAAGATAAAGTTTATCTAGGTTCATGATTTGGGGGTCAGTTCGTCGTGGCAGGGGCGTGAGGCCACTGGCCACAGATTTTATTATGTTCATTGTTTCTTGAGATAAGGTCTCCTAGATGACCTGGAGCTTGCTATGAAAAACAGGTTGGCCTTGAACTCACCTGCCTCTGCCTCCCAAGTGCTGGGCTAGGATTAAAGGTGTGCATCACCACACTCAGCTTTGGTCCCAGACTTTAGTAACTATGGCAACCACCTCAACAAAACCCCTTAATCTGGGAAACATCATGGGTTACAATTTCTGAAGCCCATGATGGCAGAGAAGCATTCAGAGCAAGAGGGCTTACCTCAGAGCAGCCAGGAAGAGGAAAGAAGGAAGGCTCACACTAGCAAGTTTCCTACATTTTCCCTTCTAATCCACTCAGGCCCCAGTTTGTGGGAGCTGGTGCAGCCCACATTCAGGAGGGAGCCCCCCCATCAGCTAACCCTGGGGCCTTTAAAATCACCTTGAGGTGTGTCTCACTATAGTGTCCTAGGTGTTCTCAGTACCATCAGGCTGACAGCAAGATGACTCATCACATGGTTCACAGAAGCACAGCTCCCCTGTGCTGGCATCTGGTCACTCACAACACAGCTGTACCTATACTAGAAGGGGTAGGTGGAGGGGATTTATATCTGAGTGAAGTGGCCCCTGTCCCAACAGCAACCTGAGCCACCAAATACTACAGCCGCTCCAACCCCTCCTGACCTGACACATTTAGAAACTCAAGCCCACAGGCTGTCAATTCAGACCGAATTCTCCACCTAAGAAGCTCTTTCTGATAACACACACACACACACACACACACACACACACACACACACTTCTTTTTGAAAAGAATAGAAACCAAGAAACCAACCAGGAAAAAAAAAAAAACAACCCTTGTGCTTCTGAGAATGAACAATTACCATCCAAGCACTGAGGGCTATGGCAAGAAAAAACTTTCAGTGAACCATACTTGTGGGTCGGGTTAGAATTCAGAACCATGCCATGAAATTCAATACGCTATAAAAACTTACTGTATGCTTTAGAGTTTTATTCTGAAAGGTCCGCTGGTAACAGTGAAGGAGACGCAGGATTATGTGAGGCTGGAATATGAAAATGTCATCCGTGTAATTCAGTTTCTCCTCCTGCCGTTTGGCTTTTCTTACAAGGCTTCTCGAGAGAAACCCTAGAAGAACAACTGTGTCTTGGGTTTTATTAATTTTCTTCTATTTTAATTCAGCAACAGAGGAACCCTTTAGGGTTCTCCTAACCCAAAACAAGCAGAAACAAAAACCTTGGCTGATGGTTCAGTGGGTAAAGTGTTAGCTGAACATAAGTATGCAGACCTGAATTTTCCCACCCCACCACTACACCCATACAAAAAGCTGGGCATGGTGGCATCCCCCTGCAGCAGCAACATTGGAAGCGACATCAGGCAGATCCCTGGGACTACCTGGCCGGCCAGCCTAGCAAAAATGGTAGGTTCTGGGTTCAGGAAGAGATCCTATCTTTAAAAATAAGGTAAAGAGCAATAGAGGAAGAAGACACCCACAGTCAACCTCTGGTCTCCACACATGCATATACAAACAAGCACACCCTCACACACACAAATGTATCACATGCCTATTGCACAATACACCAAATAAAAACTTAACCTTTTATTAGAACCGTTGTACATGTGGGTGAAGGTCTGAAGACAACTTTGTGGGTTTGGTTCTCTCCTTCCTTTGTGGATGGAATTGTTCAAATAGCAAGCGCCTTTACCTTTACCCTCTCACCCCACCCCCAAGTAAGTCTCTTAAATGGATTCTTTGTAAGGCAGCTCAGACTGTCATAGCTAGGCTATCTGTAGGAGGGAGATGGGGACACCTAGGCCAGCCAAGGGGGTTCTTGCAGATGTCCATATGCTCAGTGCAGATGTGACAGCCACATTCTATGGACACTGTATGTATGGGGCCTCTCTTCACAAAGACTTCCTTTGACATGGTCACATGACAATATGTGGTACTCAGATGTTATTGCTTAAATCTGCAGTGTCTGTCCAGGGTCATGTGGTGAATGCTGGTGTTTGGAGAGACCATGAGACCTTTAGGAAGTGGGGCCTGGCTGTTGGGAGGGGGTGTGTGTGGAAGTGGAGCCTGGCTGGTGGGGGCGGGTCACTATGGGTGAGCCTTTGAAGGATACACCTCCCTGGTTCTCACCTTGCTGTCTGCTTCTTGGTTCACTCTGATGTGCAGAGTGCATCACACTCCTGCAGCCACAGACAGACCACCCCACCCCACCTGCCCTACCATGACGAACCAAATCCTCTTAAAATCATGAGTTAAACACATTTTTCCTCCACAGGGGTCTGTCAGGAGTCATGGTCAGAGCAATGTAAAAGTGGCTAATCTCTTTAGTCTACAACACTCTCACCAACAGCTCCAACCTTTACCACGTGACGCTGTTCTCTACAAAATCCATACGCATACAACTCAGTTCAAACAAAGCTCAATTTTAAAAGTAAGTTTGTAGGCCAGACATGGTGGCAAACATCTCTAATCCCAGAACTCAAGAAACAGAGACAGGTAGGTGGATCTCTGAGTTTGAGGTGGCCTGGACTACAGAGTAAGTTCCAGGATAGCCAGGGATACACAAAAGAACCCTATCTCAAAACAAACAAATGTAGATTTATGTTTATATGTTGGGCTGCATTCCTGGCTATCCTCAGCCACACACAGCCCATGGGCCGTGGGTTGGAAACATATGCATAAAATAGCTGCAATACACCATGGCCAGAAGGCCTGAAAGATGAGAGAAGCTGACCCTTACCCAGGAGAGAGGAGATTTCAATTCCCTGCTACCTTCCCCACCGGGCTCCTCACCTGCCAGCTTCCCAGGTATAGACCCACTTCTGGTCACTTCTGAATGTCTTGAAATGAGGAGTTCAAAGGGCAAGTTCTGAGAAGAAAACTCCCACGACAGGTCCCAACCTTACAGGGTTAGTCTCTGTCTATCCCAAAGATGAGCAGCCGAGTCCCAACACCCTTCTCTGGGAGTGAACAGAGAAGGTGATGCCTGTCCAGGCTGATCTCAGCATGGAATCTCTTCAACCTGGTACTTCTACAACATCTAGGCTGGTGACTTCCAAATTATCCCTAGAACCAGTGAGATCAAAGGTTTATGCACTTTTGCCAAGAATACCAGAGAGAGGGTGTGTTCTGCCTTCACACTCATAATATGTGTTGCTATGCCAACCAGTGGTGTTAGCCTGCATCTCTTGGTGACCGCATGCTGGCTTTCTCCACTGTGATGTTTCCCTGCATCCCAGGGCAAGATGCTTTGAGACTCTCCAAATAATCTGTTTCTCCACAGATTCTAAAACACTGACTTCTACATCAATAGCTGTGACCTGCCACAATTATTACTGCCATGTCGGCCCTGTGGTGAGGGGTCTGTGTCCTCACCCGGCCTTCACTTATTAGCTTGCCATTTTCTGTAAGGAGTAACCTCTGCTTATTTGTTTCTTCAGTCATTTATTTAGATTGGCATTTTACTCACACTCTGTTTCCAGGGTTTTTAAAACAATACTGCCAACGCGATGGGTTCTTATTCCATTACACTCCAGAATTCTGAAGTGTGCCTGGAGTCATACAGCATTTCAGCACCTGAGATGCAAGGCCAGGCCAGTAGACACATCTGTCTGTCCATCTATGTTCACTGGCTTTATGTCAACTTGACCTGAGCTAAAGTCATCTGAGGTAGGTAGCCTCAATAGAGAAAATGTCTCCATAAGATTGGGATGTGCAAGCTGCTTTCAGGGCAGTTACTTAGTGATCCGTTGGGGAGGAGCCAGTCCATTGTAGATGGAGCCACCCCTGGGTTGGTTATGTTGAGGTCTATTAGAAAGCAGACTGAACAAGCCATGAGGAGCAAGCCAGTAAGCAGCACCCTTCCATGGCCTCTGCATCAGCTCCTGCCTCCAGGTTCCTACCCTGTGTGTGTTCCTGTCCTGACTTCATTAAGTGATGGGCTATGTTGTGAATGTGTAAGCCAAACACATGTTTTCCTCCCAAGCTGCCTTTGGTCATGGTGTTTCATCACAGCGATAGTAACCTTAACTAGGAGACCATCTAATCATCTACCTGTCTGTCTACTTAGCTATCTCTTCTTGTTGTTTGAAGTCAGCATCTTGTGTTGCCTAGGCTGACCTTTATCTCTCTGTCCATTCACCTACATATTTTAAAAGTTAAATTATTTATTATTGGGATGTTGTGTGTATGTGTGTGTTCATGATATGGCATAGTGTGTGTGTGTGTGTGTGTGTGTGTGTGTGTGTGTGTAACTTTGTGGAGCTGAGTCTCTCCTACATTTATGTGGGCACCAGGACATCAAACTCAGATCACCAGGAGTCCACAGAAAGCACCCTACCCACTGAGCCATCCTGCCAGCACTGATTTTGTTGTTTTAGTTTTGAGTCAGGATCTTCTATAGCCCAAGTTGTCTTTAAGCCTGCTATGCAGCCAAGGACCTTGAATTCCTGGCTCTCCTGCTTCTGCCTCTCAACAGAAGAGGACAGGCGTGTGCGACCACAGGAATTTCACCTCTTAATCGGAACAGGATTCACCCTCCAGAGTCAAAACAGCGATGTCATCACCAATTAGCAAAAAATGCAGACCATTACCCACCATGGGGGTGTGCATTAGGGTAGAAGAAAACCATAACTTAGGCCATCTTGGTCATCACCAGAACTGATTACATCAGATAACGTGCCCTCTTCCCACAGAGGCTCCTTAGAGCTCCCGGCTCCGGGGTGGGTCTAACCCAAGAGCCCTGTCGAAGCACCACATAAGGACTCTGGGAAGATCCACCACCCATAAAGTAATGACCACTAGAAGCAATAAGCAGCACGTCATAAATGAGGCGTAGGAGAGCAAGTGGCTTCAGGTCACTCAACTTCAATACGCCTTTGCTGTCCCAACTTTTAAACCCACTTTTCGGCAATTTATTTATGCTGGGTAAGTAGTTTATTCTGTCTATGTCAGTGGGAGCAATTGGAATCCTAATTCAAGCCCTTCCCTCCTAGGGCTCTGTGTTCTCCAGATTATGCCTGACTTGCCTTCTGGTTCATGTCACTCACAAACATAACGATGGAGCCGGTGCCAAGGTGGCTCTGTGCATAGGGGAGCTTTGTCACCAAGGCTAAAGGCCTGAGTTAGAGTCCTATCCCACCTGGACAAAGCGAGAAATGACTCCCCTCCCACAAGCTGTTTTCTGACCTCCATACATGGGCAGTCGTATATGCATGTGCAGTGACAATAAATGTAAAAAGAAAAAAAAAACCATCATGGTCCCTGTGCTCTTAGCTCAATAGGCGCTCAGGGTCTGTCTGACTTGCCATGGCAGCTTTACTCTCACTTCAGGTAAACTAGCACGGGACTGTGGCTGCTTCACAGTGAACTACACAGCTAATTATTTGCAATGAATTTCAACACTCCCTCACCCCTTATGCCGACAAGTCATCCTCCTGCAAGACAGCACAGACTCTCATTCTGTGCTCTGCAGCACCCTCTCCATAGTCTCTGAGCTTCCTGCTGGAGACGCTCACAGTGCCTCATGCAGAAGGTGTCCTTTATATTGCTTTATATTGCTCTGGGAGACACCTGGTCAGTAGACCCACAGATCGCCTTGTATTGATTTCCTGTTCTCCTGCCTCCACCTGTGTTCGTCTGTGGGAATTGTTATGTGATATGAAATAACTAGACTGTGTTTCCTGGCCTGTCCCCACCCCTCCAGCCAGTAGAGCCTTCTGCGCTTCTGGGTAAGCCACTAAAAACCATGGCCCACGGTAGACTGAGGTACGTTCAAGTGCTGAATGCAAAAAGCATCCTGCTGGCAGAGAACTCGGGTCTCTGCTATGCACATGCCGCCTCAGGGACCAAAAAAGAAACTCGTGTACAGGTGAGCTCACTCGTGCACACCCTACCTGAACAGTTCAGCAAGAGCTAGCGTACTACTCATGCCACTCTTGCTTGACACCTTGGGCATCTATATTCATTAAGCTTGACTTAGGCTTTTGACTGTCCTGCCTCACTGGTAGCTTCTCCATTTCTGGGTGTGTCCTGTTTCATTTTCCGCTGTAGCTGGAGACCCAGTGATCCCCGTAGGATGCCATCAGTCTGTAATGCCATCTATCAAAGGAATAAGTAGTCTCTCTCCTGGATTCAGAACTTTATTAACCAAGTAATGGAGATAAAATACCAACACAGGGCTGGAGAGATGGCTCAGCAGCTAAGAGCTTTTCCAGAGGACCTGGCTGTGGTTCCCAGCACCCACATGGTGCCTCACACCTGTCTGTAAACCAGTTCCAGAGGATCTGACACTTCCTTCTTTCTGCCTCTCATGGGCACAGACACACACATGCAGGCAAAACAGTCATATACATTAAGTAAAATAAAAAATTAAAAATTTTAAGTCAGTACACACAGTCACCCACACTTGTGGATTCCATGCTTCACAGAGATGCTGGGAACATCTCAGCAGGAATGGAACTGAGACACAGGCTCAACACAACTGCTACTCAGCACGTCAGTACTGCTCAGAAATACCTTGAAGGTTAGGGGTGGTCACATCTGAAATCCCAGACCTTGGGATGTAGAAGTAGGGGGACCGGGAAGTAAAGGCCAGCGTGTGCAGGGCAAGTGGGCAAAGCACTTGCTATGAAAGCCTGGTGGCCTGAGTCCCATCTTTGGGACACTGAATGAAAGAACACATTGAAGAACCTATTGGTTATTCCTGATTTCCACATGTATGCCCCCAGCACACATACTCTCTCTTACACACATGCACACACACACTACACAAGCAACAGATAAAATATGTTCCAAGTTAAAGGGCAGTCTCAGCTATATATAATAACACACACACACACACACACACACACACACACACACACACACATCACTACAGTTATTAGAAGAAGCCTGATATAAAGCAAAGTGAGACAAAGTGAGTAGCAGGTAGGATCCGTCTGGAAAGTCAAAAGAAACAGTATCAGACAATAGCAATCCATTTAGATCTAAGGGAATCAATTCAATACACAGATGCCAATAGCCTCTGTGTATTTACAATTAATCAAACAGAAAATACAATGGAGGGCAGCGAGAGGGCTCAGTGGATAAAACCCCAATGACCTGAGTTCCATCACCAGGCACCACACAGTAAAGAGAACTAACCTCCACTTCCACATAGCCACACCCACTTTCCCCTAACAAAAATCCCCACCCCCATTTTTCTTCCTTCCTTCCTTCCTTTCCTTCTTTCCTTCTTTCCTTCTTTCCTTCCTACCTTCTCTGACATTGGGTCTCTTGTAGCCCAGTCTGGCCTCAAACTCACTATGTAGACAAGTCCAATTCTCCTGCCTTCACCTCTCAAGTGCTGGGATGACAGGCATGTGTTACCATTTCCAGCAACCAAGGGGCATAATCCTTAACAACTGAGAGGAACATGGGGGAACAGGCTTTTGAATGCTCCCAAGGGACAAAAGGAGTACTACACACACCAGACGCATAGCCACATCCCCGTTCTTAGACAGGCTGCCTCCTAGGCCTCAATCCCTAAGTAACACATAAAATCAACCCAGTCATTGTAAGAGTGGAGGCTGCGGTGGAGGGATGGAACAGGATAAGGGTTAAATTTCTGCAGAGGAAAACACTTCCCAAAGGCTGAGGAGAAGGCCCAATGGCTAAGGCACATGCCATGTGAGCTCAGGGACTGGAGCTCAGATGCCCAGCACCCAACTGAAAAGCTGAAGAGAGGGCGGGCATGTGCACACCTATTATTCTCAGGCTCCTGTGGTGAGACAGGAGGGGGAGACAGGAGATTCTCCAGAGCATACACTAGCCACCCTGATGTCCACAGCAGCAGACAAGGGACCAGTCTCAAAACAGGGAAGAAAGCAAGGGACAACACCTCAGGTTGCCCTTTGACCTCCACATGCACGCTGTAGTAGGGTGCACATGAATATGTGTGCACTCATACACATTCCCACAGAAACATTCAAAAATGGCTGACAAAGTCTTGCACAGGTCCTTACGGTATGCTGGCCCTGCAGTAGGACATGTTAATATATTCGCATGACAGAGCAGGCTGTGACCAGCACCAAGAATCAGTGAGAAACCGGAGAGAGGCTAGAGGTGGACCCAAATGCTGGATTTAATATACAAGCAAGGGATTTTAAGTGCGGTGCCCCAGAGTGCAGCTACTGACTGGGATGAGGTGGAAACTTTGAGGTGAAGACTAGTGGGAGGTTTAGGTCACTGGGGTGTGCTGTTGAAAGGGACTATGGAATTCAGTTCCTTTCTCTTTCATATTTGGGCCATGAGATCATCTTGGATGACGAGCTGCCCCACACAGCAGGAGTCTCAAGTTCCTGGGTGAAGTTGATCAAAACGGACACTTCCTAACCGTGGCTCTCAAAGGAGACTTTTCTTTATTCCTAAGCTTTTATCTTGGGTATTTGTTAGAGAAATAAAAAGCTGGTTAATATAACAGGTGTGTCATGGGGTTGGGGTATAGACTGTGCTATAAACAGCAATGGAAAATGAGCAGACGAGAATGAAGATAGATGGATAACCTTTTAAAAAAAAAGATTTACTTTTCGAGTACATGTGTGTGCAGTATGCTCAGAGGCCAGAAGAGGACACTGGGTTTCCCCGGTGAAGTTACAGGTGATTGTGAGTTATCTGATGTAGGTACTGGAAACTCAGTCCTCTGCCAAGAGCAGCAAGCACTCAACCACGGAGCTACTATCTCTTCAAACACAAGAGACACCTTTCTTATGTCTTATACCAGATCAATTCTACACCAAACAGAAATAAACCATAGTGACTAAAGTACCCTAGGCCAGTCTTGGTATAATTATAAAAAGTCAGTAAGACCAAGATGAAGGTTCAGTTCAATGATAGAATGTATGCTTGGATATATAAAGCCCAGCATTTGATTCCCAGCATGTGTGCACGCAGGCAGGTGCGCGCGTGCGCACACACACACACTGTACTGAGACTCACTGAACTGTGAACTTGACTGAATTTTACACTCTGTGATACGTCTCAATAAAGCTATTTAATAGGAAACCATAAAGCCTTTGAAATAAGGACGGTGTCGTTTTAAAAATAGAATCCCAAAGTGAGGCTGCACGGAAGACTCTACTGGCGAAGTGCTTTCCATGAAACCACGAGGCCCTGAGCCTGGATCTCTCGCCCCATAGAAAACATCAGGAATGGTTCACATGCTGGATGGAATCCCAGTGCTGGAAGTCAGGGATGGAGGCATAGACACACAGACCACAGGAGCTCACAGACCAGTCTACCTGAATCAGTGAGTCTCAGGCTCAGTGAGAGACCCTTACTCAGACTGTGAGGTGAGAGAGACAGAGGAAGACACTCAACACAGACCTCTGTTCTCCACAGGCTCACACAAGTAAACACACGTGTACACACACACACACCACAAAAAAAAAGTGACAGATAACTTTTATAGAGAATTTTCAATCTCTTAAGACTGGTAATTTGACTATGTACAAATTTAAATTTTACTAAAAAGATATTCTTCATCAAAAGATAGCTACTAACTCAGGAAAAATGAACAACCACAGTATGAAAAAAAAACACAAATCAAACAACCTTGCCCCCCCCCCCTTTATTTAGAAAGAGAACACACCAGCTTGGGTGGGGCAGTTTTTAGGAAGGGGTAACATGCTGTCTGCCATTGGAAACAAGAAATAAAGAGTCTCACCTACATACAGTAAGTCTGAAAGGGCAGACGATGCGCTGGGTTGGCCTAGTGCTTGCCTGACATCCTGAAGCCGTGGGTTTCATCCCCAGCACAACATAAACCAGGCATGGTAGTGCATGCCAGTACCCAGCAAGTAGAGGCAGGGAGAACTGAAGTCCAAGAACATCCTTAGCTAAATGATGAGTTAGAACCCAGCCTGACAGACAGGAGACCCTGTCCCTTGTCCCTCTAACATACACACTCACCTACCCACACACCCATTCCCACCCTTACACTCACATATACATACATACACTTAAATAAAAATTTAATACATACATTTAAATAAAAATTTATTTCATTATATGAAGTAAACCCAAGGCAGTAAGAAACCCTGCCTCAAAAAAGAGGCATCTGAGAAATGAAAAGTCCTTTGACCTCCATACACATGTGAATACCCATGCATGCATGCCTGTGCACACATGTACCTACACGGGCAAGAACATGCACGCACACAGAACGTACATAGACACACGGCCACATAAAAACAAACACGTGGTGATGCAATAAAGAACATGTACAATGTTGGCATCATTTCTGCCATGGTCCCACCTGGAAACTGAGATGACAGGACGTGACAAGGGACCCTTATAACACCATCCATCCAGGGGAGGGGCTCCTGAGGCTAGCCTTGTGTGTATTTTGCAACAATTAAGTCTAATTTGTTGATAGAGATAAATAGCACTTCAGTTACCTCAAAGGCAAAAACAAACAAATGAACGAACAAACGTCCCCATCATACACTGAGCAGATGTCTCTAATAATCCAGCACCTGGTCAATCTCCAGGGAGGGCTGCAAGGGCGCTTCCTGCCACACCTAAAATCCGGTTCCCAAGAGTCCTCCGTCAAAATATATTTTGAGCCCCAAGTCCCATACAGCTATGACTTCTTATCACGTAGCTTTTCAATGCTTTTTAGAACCTCAAAGGAATCACTGTGTAATTGCGTGTTGCTGCTGCTGAGATTCACTGACCCCAGTGTTAGCAAACGCCATGTAACACGCCCTGGCCCCACTGCGATAATTTCTCTGTCAGGAAGAAATCTACACCTCATCTTCTCATCTCATGGGTGTTAAGTGGATAGATGTTTATCCCCAGGTACGCCGGGATGATTATACAATGGCCAAAATGAAAGAAAGAAATTATTTCCCCTGATAGCATGTCAGAAGGACAATTACTAGGTTAGAAAAATGTGTGCGGAAATGAGGTGACTTCTATTTTTCTTCCAAAATACTGAGAAGGTATTTTTTTGTTTTTTGCTTACTTTTATGGTTCTGCCTTTATCCCTACAAATCAACCAGTATAAAGCACACTCCCTGATTTAGATTAGAATCACAGCAAACAATAAATAAGAAATACAAGTCCTGAGCATGCAGCTCAGTGATAGAGCTTACTTGGTATGCATAAGGGCTTGGAGTTTGATTCCAAGCCGACAAGGAGGAGGAAGGAGGGGAAGGTGCAGGAAGAAGAGAAAGAGGATGAGGAGAGAGGAGAGAAACAGGAAGGAGAAGGAGGAGGAGGGAGAGAAGGAGGAAGAGGAAGAAGGGGAGAAAAAGGAGGAGGAGGAAGAACAGAAGGAGGAAGAGGAAGAGGAGAAGAAAGAAATAAGAAAACATAGGAAAACAACTTTGCAGACTCATATAGAGACCGTATCCTTTGCAGTGCAATGCATTGCAGACCCAACACTCCTACATCGAGACAGGAAACAGAGAATCATTTAGAAGCTCATGGGCCAGCCAGCCTGGAGTATCCAGCATGGTAGAAACAAGAGATCCTGCCTCACAAACAAGACAGAAGGAGAAAGCTTGTCCTGAAAGTTGTCCTCTGACTCAAGTGTTGTGGACAAGCATACCTAAACTCACATCTCATGTGCAATGTTAAATAATCAAATAAATATTAAAATATGATGTCCTCACACAGTAGCATAATAAAAATGAAAGAAAGGGGCTGGAGAGACGGCTCCATGGTTAAGGGCACCAGCTGTTCTTTCCAAGAATATGAGTTCAATTCCACCCACAAAGTGGCTCACAACCATCTATAACTCCAGTCCCAAGGGATCTGATGCCCTCCTGGGGCCTCTGCTGGTACCAGGCATGTGCATAGTGTACAAACATACACACAGACAAAACGCCCATATACTAAACAATAATGAAATAAAAGCTTTAACAGAAGTAGCTACAGGGGAAGAATGACTCTCAAAAGAAACCATACTTTCCTTTTCATTGTGACATTGTATTCTGATTCAAAGATCAATTCATCTTTGACCTGGCTACCAGGTCTGGTGCCCTCACCCCTAGGTGGGGACAAAAGCCAAATGGCTTTCCCAAGCAGTAACACACGGACTCAGAAGACAGACCAGCCCCCACACGAGTTACTCATTTATTATTTGCTACAGAGGCAGGGTCACTTTTTTTCTTCATATAATGGCACATGTAATAATGTATTCCATGTAAGTCAATTCCTAATACCAATTACAACTTGGAAATTACTTGCAAAATAATGTGTCTGGCCAGCGCTGCGAGTACTCTGACTCTAACAAGGTGTCCAAGCTTTTAATATTTTGAGATAACCTTGTCATCTATAAAGTTCATGCATGAGAAACATGTAATCAAAGCTACCAAATATATATGTATTATATATATGAGTTCATATATATATATGTATATGAATGAAACATCTCAGTCAGTAAAATGCATGCGATACAAGATGAGGAGCAAATTTGGGTCCTAAGTATCTATTTAAAAAGTCAGACATGGCAGCACACATCTATCCGTCAATTATCCCAGCTCTGGGAAGGTGGAGACAGGTAGATCCCTGAAGCTCAGCCCAGCCAACTCAGTAACCCCGTGGTCAGTGAGAGATCCAGAATCAAAAAGTGAAGTACAGAGTAATAGAGAAAGACACTCAATATTGACCTCTGACCTCCATGCACATGTGCACACACTCATACCAACACTCACACACATAGACACTCATACAGACACACAGAAACAGACACACACATAGACACACTCACACATACACACATACACATGCACACACACACTCACACAAACTCACACACAGATACACATACACCCATACACATACACACAAATACACACTCACATGCACACACACACGCATACACACTCACACACATACACATGCATGCACACTCAACTCCAATAACATTTTAAGCCTCTGATTTTAGGTGAAGCACAAGTCCATCCATAGCTGTCCTGGGCCACCTGCTGCCTAGACCTTGGGGGCTGACACGCCTGAGAGGGAAGGCAGCTAGGGAGCGACAAGGGACAAGTCCACATTGTGTTTTGTTTTCCAGGCTGGGAAAGAGCGACAGGCTCCAAGCTGCTGCTTTCTGCCCCCCAAGAACAGGGATCCTGGCCAGTCATCAAAGAAATCTGAAGTCACACACCAACGGTCTCTTTGAGTCTTTGGGAGGCTGGAGGCTATGGAAAGGCCAGTGTCAGATGCACCTGTCCCCAGAAGCCCCAAACATCCTGGAGTAGAAGGGTTCTAGTCAGTGTGTGTGTGTGTGTGTGTGTGTGTACATGCACATTAATCATATGTAGGCAGGTACACGGGTATACGTGCATGTACTCAGAAGCAACCTACCTTATTTTGAGCCAGGGTCTCTTACTGGCCTGGAACTCTCCAATTAGGCCACTCTGGCTGGTCAGTGAGCCCCAGTGATCTGCTTCATTCCATGTTTCTGGGATTAAAATCATGCACTACCACCTAGCTTGTGGGTTCTGGGAATTGAACTCAAGTCCTCACGTCTGCCTAGAAGCCACTTTACTGACGGAGCCACCATCTTCCGAGCCCACGGGGCTTTCCTGTCAGCAACAGATCTTCAAGTCAGGTTCGCATGCTCAACCTCTAACATAAAAGTGAAAACAAACGACGTCACCTCTTAAAAAGGAAGAACTAGGGAAACACAGCTCAGAGCCAGAAGCAATGGCCCCAGTTATGGCCAGTTAGCTGGCAGATGGCTAGTTACCATAACCACTGCATCCACTGCAATTTCGTGATGCCATCTAATGGGAGGCGGGAGAGGGAATGGCCAAGGCTGCACTCTGCAGAAGCAAACAAGAAAAATGGGTTTTAAAGAATCACTAGCGTGTGTTAAAACATTAGAGTGAGCCACTGGGGGAAACGCCCTCCCAGATCTCCCAGAACACAAAGCCCAAGCACAGCTAGCGAGAGGGGCTCGAGAACCACAGGATGGATTTGGCCGGCTTCCCTCATGGTCCATGTGTTGGCATGGAGCCAATTACCTTCTCAAGGCCTCAGAACACTTATGGAAAAACAGCAAATCAGCCTTCTATATCACAGGCTGTAACAGAAAATAACCTGGACCTTAGCTTCCTAGAAAGCAGTGAGGAGCAAAACTCACCGAAGCTGCAAAGGTGTGAGAACTCTGAATCTTTGAGCAGAGGCAGGGTTGACAAAAACCCAGCTGTTGTCTCAACCCCAAGAAGGCACAGCATGAAAAGCACAGATCCAATTTACCTGGCTCACGCTGGGGTCGTTCGTCTATAGGTCTCGGTCACTTAGAAACAGCTGGTCTACACAGTAGGCTTGCCTCCAGCAAATTTCTCTTGCCCTTAGCTGGTATGTAGCACCAAGTGGGTGTCATGTACTTTGAAAGAGCTCCCTAGGACTACACAGTTCCTGGATGGGAGGCTTCATTCCACCCCCATTCTAGAGACCAGCCTGCATGAGGGGAAAATAGCCACTTGTGATTTGGTCAGAACCTGTCAGTTCACTTCAGCTTTCCAGAAGCAGGCCCAGAGTTTCGGGCATAACAGGCCCTCAGACCTTAACACAACTGACACCAAAGCAGAAGCATCATTCAGGCCTTGGAACCCTGCCCACAGGAAGCAACTTCTGCCAAAAGAGGAACAAAGACCTAATCCATCAAAGTCCACAGTTCTGGGAAAGTGCCTAAGTGGACTAACCTTGCTTTTTTTACTTCTATAGTCCAACTTCTGGCTAACTGCTCTTAATAACTGAAGTGTCCCAACCCAGGATGTGGTTTTTGGGTTTAATAGCACATCCAGAGAAAGGCTTGGGACTGTACTTGAGTCCCGACACTGAGTGTAGCTACCAAAAAAAAAAAAAAAGACTTCCTATTGGCTTGAACCTACATCGAGGCAGTCTTCACTGGTGAGTCCTCTCTCGTGGATACCTTTCAGCATGGTACAGTCATGGCAGTAAAACCACAAGGGGGATTTGCCAGTCTAGGGGCCTGAGGATGCTTAGTTTTGTGGCAACTTGGCTGGGCCATGGTGCCCAGGTAGGTAGGTAGTCACTGTCCTGTTTTCTTTGCCTGTTGTGATAAGATGCCCTGGCAGTGGTAAATTAAGGGTGGAAGGGTTTTCTGACTCATGCTTCAAGGTGCTGTCCTCCATGGTGGTGACGTCAAGGCTCTTTGATCATATCCATAGTCAGGAGGCAGAGAGGAATGCATGCATGGGGCTGCCCATCTCCCTTCTCCATCCTCCACAGTCCCAGGATCCCATCCCAGGGATGGCGCCACCTACAGGTGGGAGGATTTCTCACTTCAATAAACACAGTCAAGATAATCCCCCAGGGATATGCCCAGGGACTGACATCCTAGGTGATGGCAGATCCTGCCAAGCTGACAATAAACAGCATAGTTGCCATTGTTCTGGATGTTTCTGTGAGGGTATGTTTTGGATAAAGTTAAGGCATTAATTGTTAGCTATGAAAAAAGCAGATGGCCTTTCCTGTGATGAGTGGATATCATAGATCCACTCAAGGTGGAAATGGAACAAGACTGACCACCTTTGAGCAAGGTAGGGGATTTGTCAACACATCCTTCACGCCTCCTCCCAGGGTTCCAGCTCCTCCTTCCCAGTTGTAATATTCTGAAAAACCCCAAGAAAATACACTAGCAACCACCATACTTTTAGCACCTTAAGGGTCCCACCAGTTTAGGACTGGGTCCCGTGGTATATTGAATGAAAACGACGGCCCCCATAAGATTCCTATATTTGAATGTTTGTTCTTCAGTTGGTGGAATTGTGTGGGAAGGATGAGGAGGTGTGGCCATGCTGAAGTTGTGTCATTGGGAACAGGCTTTAGGGTTCAAAAGGCCCACACCATTCATTGCCACTTAGTGCTCTTCGCTTGTGGGTGCTTGTAGGTCAAGATATAAGCTCTCAGCTACTGCTCCAGCATCATGCCTGCTTGCTGCCATGCTCCCTGCCAAGATGGCCATAGGCTCGCCCTCTGAAATGGCAAGCCTCCAATAAACTCTTCCTTCTTGAGTGTGTGTGCTGTCTTATCACAGCAATCGGAAAGCAAACAACAGGTTCTGATGCTCTGTGCCCTGTTAGAAGCAATCAACTTCTCTGCCAAACACTTCTCCACACCTCTGACTTGTATTCAAAAACACATGGCTCAGGGATGGACAGATGGCTCAGCAAATTAAGGATGCTTGCTGTTCTGTCAGAGGAATAGAGTTCAGCATCCAGCATCGACACTGGGCGGCTCACAACTGCCTGTTAACTCCACAGGGGATGTAACACCTCTGGCTTCCACAGGCACTGCACACACATGCACACACACATTAACATAATTTAAAACAAAATAAGTCTTTAAACACACACAGCTGCCACCAATCCAATCCAGTGGCCCCTCTCAGATAAAGGATCTCTGGAGATCAGCTCAAGTCCTGTGGCCCAGCTGGAGATACAGCAGTGACAACTGATCTGCTCAGTTGGGGTCAGGCTGGTGGTGACCCAGAAACGAAACTTAATGAGCCAGACCTTGTTCACTCCTTTGTCTCCCTGTCCTTTCTCAGCCATCAGTAAGGAGGATTGGGTACACAGCCTGTCCAATCAGGCAGGACCCATGCATTGTAGAAGGCTAGAATCCTAAAGGATGGACAGACATACTTGAAAGGGAACATGAGGTGGACAAGGGAGGCAATAACATTAGTAATTTGTCTTGTGATAAGATGCCTGGCAAAATTAACTTATAGACTTATTCTGGCTCAGGGTCTGAGGGCATGGTCCATCACAGCTAGGAAGGCAAGCAGAGGGGTGAAGCAGCTGGGTACGCTGAGTCCACATTCTGGAAGCAGCGAGAGACTCCAGCCCATGGGATTGTGCTGCTGACGGTGAAGGTGGGTATTCTTACCCCAATTAATCTAACTTAGACACTCCTTCACAGACATGCAGAGCTGTGGGGTCGTGGGCTGTGAGAGGCAGCTGGGCACCTGGTCGAGCACAGGCCTTGAACCCTGGACCCTAATGGAATGGAAGGTTTTCGGCTTTGCTCCTGGCCCCCTGGTTCCTTTCACTTAGCTTCAGCCCTCCACACCCCCTCCCACAGAGAGGTCTATGGCCATCAGTCATGTAGGAACAGTGCCTCGGGCTCTCCCACATGTAGATGAGGTATCTCCAAGCTCTCAGACCAAGCCAATAGGGGTTATTTGCTCCCAGACCCTAACCCACCCCAAAACTGTATATAAGGGCACTATTCAGAAGTAAAGGTGTGTGAGAATCATCCGGTTGTCCGAGAGTTTCTGTCACAAGAGCTGTAACACTTGGGAAGAGATCTGCTCTCCCGAAGCACCTTCAGGACCCTCCCTTCCCTGCTAGCTAACCAGCTTCTCACTGGCTCAGCACAGAGAGACGGGTGCAGCACCTGGAAGGAACCGGGTAGCGACAGAGGAGATTCGAGCGGAGGCAGCAGAACCAATTCCCCCTCCCTGCTCACACTCTGTCCCCTTGTCCTGGACCCCGCACCAGGCCGGGCCGGAGATCTTCATGGGACGACCTCTGGAACAGGGGTCCACACAGAGCCACACCCCCTTGATTGATTCTAACTCCTGTCAAGTTGCCAATCGACATTAATCAGCTCAAGAGCTTTGCTCCTAGGCAACTCCGCCCATCCTCCCTGTCCTCTCAGGAGCTACCTGGAGTAACAAGAGAATCCCTCCATCCCAAGACAGCAGTTGACACAACTGAGACCTATTCTTCCCTGCCCTAAACTAGCCATGTTGTTCTTCTTCACCAAGGGGAAAATTTGTTGGATACTTTCCCTGAACTTAGAAGAGATCTGATGTGACTCACCCAAGGGCTGGAACTGGGGTTACCCACCCCCATTCCTATCACACAACATGCTCAGGTGACCATCCACCAAGTCCTCATAGGAAGATGACATGCCCTAGGAGTTGGTGAGAGTGAGAGACATAAATCAGGGGCCTCAGCCACACCTCTGTGGAGCTCCAACAGCCGAGGTCCTGGGAGCTGCTGCCTCCCCAGTGACCCAGTGACCCAGTGCCCCAGTGTGTGGCACCTGGAGTGTGGCTACTTCCCAGGTGGTGGGATCAAATTCCTTGGGTCATGATCACGAATTCAAACTCACGTGCCCTCTCTGGTGTTTCTCTCCTACTGCATCAATCTGCCGGTCAAATGCAATAGGAGGTGTTAACATGAGGTAGTCTGTGACGCGACTTAAGTCTGCCTATTAGTGGCTTTTCTCATTGCTCAGACAAGACATCTGAGAAGAAGCAATTTAAGGAAGGAAGACTTGTTTTGGCTCACCACCCATCAAGGTGGGAAAGGCATGGCGGCAGGAACAGGACCTCGACTGTCCACAGAATAGGAAGTGGGTCCAGGCTATAAAGTCACAGTGCCCACTCCCACTGACCCGCTTCCTCCAGTGAGGCCCTACCTCCTAAGGCAGTGATTCTTAACTTTCCAAACGCTACGACCCTGTAATACAGTTCCTCATGCCGTGATGACCCCCAGCCATAAAATTACTTCTGTTGCTACTTCATAACTGTAACGTTGCTAAGGTTACGAATTGTAATGTAAATTCCTGTGTTTTTCGAAAGTCTTAGATGACCCAGTGAAAGGGTCATTTGACCTTCAAAGGGTCATGACCCACAGGTTGAGAACAATTATCTTTAAGACACCACACCTTAAAATAGAACCATCAGCCGGGGTCCAGGCATTCAAAATCACGAGCCTATGGGGGGCATTCTATTTTCAAACTATAGCAGTTTGTGCACATGCATGTGCACACACAGACACATACACACACACACACACACACTGATTTATTTGTCCACACACTCAGCACCCTCCTGCTTCTGTCTTCTGGATGCTCGGATTACAGGTGGGTCACCAAGCCAAAGACAAGGCTACCCCCCTCCAGGTAACAGTGTCTGAGATGGGCCTCTTGTTCCCTGAGCTTTTCATTCTTGCTAGCATCTACCTTCCCTAGAAGCTAAGACTGCCTGCATCCCGTACTGCTCCCATCCCTGGGCTGAGGAGGGGGGTGACCTTGAACTCTCCGTTCTTTATTATCAGCCTTCCAAAACCAGCTTGATTTAAACAACAGGTGTGCTCTTACGAGGGCTAGCAGCAGAGCCACCTAGACACAGAGTGTGACAAAACGGGTTTCCTCTTACCTTTGATGCATCGTACCCGAGGAGTCCTTCTCTCCCAGATCACAACAAGCTTACAAGAACTCAGGTTTGGCCTGTGGGTGGGACCACTGTCCCTTTCCTCCAGGGCCATCTGGTTTACCTTTAAGAAATGGCTTCCCTCCCCTATCCCTCTCAGGGGAGTCTCAAGAAACTTCCAGTTCTTTAACTCTCCCTTCTGTTTCTCTGAATTCAGCTGTCCTATCGCTTGTCCTGTGATGTCTGACGCCTTTCTTCTCTCTCCTAGAAATAGTCTCTTATGTTTTCTCTGACTCTCCTTCATCCACCCCTCATCGGGAGACACCGTCTCATCACCCAGCTTACACTGACTATCCATGAAATCCATTTTTTTCACTTTTAGTTTACATTAGTTTATTCTGGGTGGAGGCAGCATGCCACGGAGCACCTGTGAACGCCGGAGGACAGCTTGCAGGAGCCAGGTCTCTTCTTCCACCATGCAGGTAGTTCTAGGCCGCATGACTCAGGTCATGAAGCTTGCTGGCAAGTGCCTTTTACTCAGAGTCATCTCACTAGCCTGTAATTTAGAGATGGCAAGCAAATCGCAACCCAAAACACATGCTACAGGACAGAGTTAGAGTAGGCAGAGTGCCTGTCTGCCATCCATGAAGCCCTGGGTTTCACCTCTAGCCCTACATAAACCAGGCATGATGGCCTCTCATCCCAGCACTCAGAAGTTGAAGTCAGAGGAGCAAAAGTTCAAGGCCATCCTCAGCTACATTGTCACGTTTGAGGCCAGCGTGGGCTATAGGAGGTCCCATCTCAAAAAAACTAAATAGTATGAATGAAATTCCACAATTCAAGCCACAGTTCATTTTCTTCATTAAACTCCAATGTGCACAGGGTTTTAATTCAGAGCCTGATTAAAAGGATTCACACTGCTCGCAAAGGGAAGACGTATATGCTGTACTAATTGCAGTTTCCCTGGTGACAGGATGGTCCGAAGCCCCTGCTGTTGGCATAGATCACTGCCTTAAGATTAATCACCTCATAAAGTGTGTTAGGATGATAGTTTACAGCAACCGCCTTTGCAGCAAAGGCTGCCCGTGAATCAGGGCCTCTCACCAGACATTTACTGAGTCCACGCCAACAAGGATCAACTCGAATCATCCCGAAGGAACAGGACCCGGAGAAAATAGCCATCTGTAAAGATGGCAGCTTAATTAAGGGGCTGTCCCTGTGAGAGTCAACACGACATGACCATTACACAAAGAAACGCATATGCTCACAGGACCAGAACCACATAAACACACATCTCCGCATATTAGTTCTGTAAAAGGTTAATTGTATAATAGGTTAAATTACAAAGCCCTGGGACAGTTTATCTGCCCAATAATCAACTGCTCTCTGCCCAAGAGTGTAGATTTGGAAGCAAACTTTAAAAAGTGTAAGAGTACTGGGGAGATAGCTCATGATTTAAGAGCACAGGCTGCTCTTCCACAGGACTTGAGTTCAGTTCCCAACACCCACATGATGGCTCACAACTGTCTCTAACTCCAGCTCCAGGAGATCCAACATCTTCTTAGGGCTTCCTCGGATACCCCCTCTCTCCCTTTTCCCCCACCACACATGGCCTACATTCATACAGATACACATAATACACAAATTAAAGCAGAAAACAATCTCTTAAAAGGTTGAGAAAGACGGATTCTTGCTGCTGACAACTCATTACCGGATGCTGCTTCATTAAATGTACAGAGATGCTTCACGTCACCTCTTTAATGCTCAGCTGAGTGACCGTCCTCAAAACTACAGGATCCAAAATCTCCCCAGGGAACTCCGTGTAGTTTCCTAAGTCTCAAACGACACAAGTAAAAAACAGTGTGTGCGGGTCAGACTGCCCGCCTCTTTCTCCTGGGGCCTTCTGGATTACCTGGTTCATATGCAGCTGCTAACAGGAACCTATTTAGTGTTGGATTTTGTTTTTTTCAGAAACCATCTAGCATATCAGAAGTTCATCAAAATCACACTGACCTTGTATTGAAATCAATATAAGGCATGTTGAAACCTATTACAATGAACTAGGTAATATGACATCCAAAGTGTGGGGGAAGGGATTCACATGTGTCTGTGACTGTGTTCAGAACTGTGTGTGCAAGTGGAAGCCAGAAGAGGGCGCCAGATGGCGTCCTCTATGCACCCCACCTTTTTTCCTTTGAGGCAGGGTCTCTCCCTGAGTCTGGGGTTCACATTTTTCTTGGCAAAACTGTATACAAGCAAGCTCCAGGGATCTTCCTGCCTCTGTGCCCTCAGAGTTGGAGTTACAGACATGCTCAACATGTTCCATGGGTGCTGGAATCTGAAGTCCGGTCTTCACAACTGTGAAGCAAATGCTCAACTGCTTAGCTATCCCTACACATCCTCCCAACCTCAATATTAATATATATATACACACACACACACACACAATGCTGGTGCTGGAGACACAGCCCAGTGGTCTAGCACACTGGCTGCTCTTTGCAAAGGACTCAAGTTCAATTCCCAGCACCCACCAGGTGGTCCATGATCATCTGTAGCTCCAGTTCCAGGGGAGCTCAGAGCTTCTTGTGACTTCCATGGGCATGTGGTATACATACATACATTACATGCATGCAGGCAAAACATATACACATAAAATAAATAAATAATTAAATAAATAAGTAAATAAATAAATCTAAAAAAAAATACAATGACTATCATGTTTCCATCATCACACACTTAGGTAACCAAGGAGTTGCGCTAAGTTTTAGAGATACCTTAGGTTCTATTTATAAAACACCTCCAGGGTCCTGTGTAGGGGTCTACACCAACATCCTTTTCTCCTCATCACACAGTCACAAGACTAGGTACTCACCGATGTGACCAGTCAGAGAAGGCCCAAGGAACACCTGACAACCCTAGCACCTTCACCAGGGGTCTCCTCTCCAAGCTTATCGGGTTACCTGGGCAACCCCTCCAGAACTGCATTTTCCATTGTTAGAGAATTCTACCAGCCACTCACCAAGCTATAGTTACATAGCAAGGCAGAGTCACACACACCCCAAAAAAGGTTATGTGTGCATGCGTGTATTAGTTGTAGTAATAGTATATATTTTACATGTTTCCATATTATCAATAATTACATTGTTAATGAAATATTTCACCTTGTTTTATACTGTTTTTTTTTTTTATTTCTTATTGCACTTAGATGCATGCTACAGCATGTGTGTGAGGCCAGACAAGTGAGTCAGATGAAACCACAGAGGTATGGGGTTGCCAAAATTCCATTTCTAGACTTTAGATTGCAAGGAAAACCTAGAATTCTCGGAACCATTTTAAACACGCAGGGTTCAGAAAGACAGACACAGGCTATCACACTGACAACTTTTCTGACTATGTCACATGTTCCCAGCCACACAGTAACACTAGCGTGGCTTTTATCCTAGACTGCTGTACTGTAATTCCGTATCTTAAATATTGCCTACTCATTCTTATCATGGTTTTCTTGCTTTGAAATTATTTTACAGTTGTTTATCTGTGTGCACCATGTTCTAACATAATATGTGTCCTTAAATTAAGAATAGGTCTATCCTGATGAACTTTTACCTGCCCCCAATGTCATGGGTGCATTTCATACAGTTCCCAACTGGGGAGGGGACTTAGTAGTCTTGTGTTTAGCCGGAGGAGGGTACTCACCCATATGGGTACACGTGGAGGACAGAGGGTGACATCCAGATGTCTTCCTCAACTGCTTCTCCACCTTAGGTCTTGGCACTATGGCTCACTGATGTCAGCCTGGCTGGCCAGCAATTCCCAGGATGCACCTGGGTTTGCCCCCTCGGCTCCAGAATTACAGGGGCATGCCATTACACCTGGCATTTTTATGTGGGTTCTGGAGATCAAACTCAGGTTCCCCCTGGCAAGCACCTCACTGACAGAGACTTCTCCTCAGCCTTTATAAATTACAGGCCTCAATATTACCTGATACAATATGCCACAAAACCAACACGTCTGACTATCCCAAACCATGGTGGTTCTGAAAACCTCCGTGTCAGAATGAAGTCCAAGAATGGAGTCGACTGAGGAGAATCCTGGGTGCTTGTGAGAAAACAAGAGTCCTGAGACCTCAGTTTCTTCAAAACACAGAACTGTTCCTGGAATCTGCTTCCGTGCTCCACCCAGATGTAGCAGATAGGGGTTTACTTCAGCTGTTTGTAGGCCTCTATGAAAACACCACATGTGGCTTGTCCTTGCAATTGAACACCTTACTCATGTGGTTCTTCTTAACCCTCAGAGGACAAACTGCCTGATGCTCTGAATAAAGCTGGCTTCTGCATGGGAATTCAGTCGGCCTCATTTTTAAGCCCCACTTCCCCAGGTTCATCCCGCCTACTAAGGCAGTAAACACTCCTCAGTAAAGTCAGCTTCCCTTTCCTTTCTCAATTTGTAGCTGAGAACACACCTGCCATTTATGGCAACTTCACATCTTGAATCCCCCACACTCGTCTCTCCTAACGCCATCCTGAGGAGACGCCGGGCTCTGACCTCTGAGAATTGAGTATTTCAATTCTTTATATTTTAGATTATAACCACTTAATCTTTTAAACTACCCCATTATTTTCACCTTCACTGTGACATTCCATTTCATATTTACTCCCTTGCCTGTGGCTGGGTTATTTTTCTTTTATTCTTCTGATATTCAGGCACATCTGTCTTGTGTGTGACCATTTTTTCCCCATTGCTTCAGTGGTCAGAAGTTTATCTTCCCTGTATAGCTGGGTTAAAATGCTATTCCGTTTTCTTCTAGCTACATTAGAGATAAACTCAGTGTAATTTAAAAAGCAAAGGCCTACAGAGTCGAGAATTAGTGAGTGAGATGCACTTGAATAGTTTTCAAGGTGGATCTGACGGCATCAGAACCCAGCAGATGCTATAGCATGCTCTCCTCTCCAGTCAGGAGTAATGGTGACCACGACTGCCAGGAACTGAAGCTTTCAAACTTGTCCTGGAGCCTTATTCTCCCTAAAACTTTCTCAGCTGCAAAAATTAGCATTATACTTCGGCCATCTTTGTTGGTTTGGTGTTTGTATTCTGAGACAGGGTCTCACTCTGTAGCCCTGGTTTGGCTGGTATTCACTATGTATCTCCCCCTGAGCCACATCTTCCTGGTTCATCCTCCTGAATGCTGGTAACCATAAGCTCTGTCTTAACTCAGTTTGGGGGTGGGAGGAGCTGGCTCAGTCATTAAGAGTGGCTCAGGTCCTCTTGAGTTTCATTCCCAGCACAACCCCCTCTAACTCCAGATTCAGATCAGATGCCTTCAGGCCTCTTCTGGCACTGAACTCACACACACACACACACACACACACACACACACATTTAGAATTAAATCTTTATTTTCTAAACTGAATTTTTGGCAAACAAGAACACGTGCAGAAACAATGATGTAAGACACGCACTGCCATCCAGATTATAAAAACCAAACAGGAACGGCTAGGAGGATGCTTCACCTGAAACCTAAACTGTGTTCTGTTTACTACCTGTTCATTTATTTTATTGTATTCGAGGCAAGCTGTCACTGTGTTACTCGGACTGGATTGGAATCTACCATCTTCCTGCTTGAACCTCCCAAGGGCTAAGATTACAGGTATATACTACTGTCTCACCCCGACCCCAAGGTTACAGTCTCAAAGGACTTGTAAGATACTTTGCAATGAGGGCTACATAAATATAAGGTAATAGTTTCTTACTGCCTTAAACACTGTGGTGATTTGGATAAAAAATACCTCTCATAAATTCATAAATTTAAGCGTCTGGTCCATCATTGGTGGTGCTGGGTGGGAGGTTCTGGAACCTTTAGATCTTGCTGGAGGAAGTACAACACTAACAATGTGCTTTGAGGGCTTATAACCCTGCCTCTCCTATCTACCCTCCCCTTCCCCCTCCTCCTCTTCTTCCTCCTCCTCCTCTTCTTCCTCTTCTTCTTCCTCCTCCTCCTCCTCCTCCTCTTCTCCTTCCCCCTTTTGGATTTTTTCTTTTTTTGGTTTTTCGAGACAGGGTTTCTCTGTATAGCCCTGGCTGTCCTGGAACTCACTCTGTAGACCAGGCTGGTCTCAAACTCACAAATCTGCCTGCCTCTGCCTCCCAAGTGCTGGGATTAAAGGCATGTGCCACCACTGCCGGGCTCCTTTTTGGATTTTTGTGACAGGGTTTCTCTGTGTAGTCCTGGCTGTCCTAGATCTCTCTTATGTAGGCCAGGCTGGCCTCCAACTCAGAGATACACCTGCCTCTGCCTCTCAAGTGTTGGGATTAAAGGTATGCTCCACCACTGCCTGGCTCTCTCTTCTCCTTCTCTTCTTTCCTCTCCTCTTCTATCCCCCTTCTCTCTCTTTCTCTCTCTCTCCCTCCCTCCCTCCCTTCTTCAAATGCGTGTGTGTGTGTGTTACATCCTCCTCCCCTCTGCCTCCTGATTCTCTCCACTTCCTATGTGTAAATCAAAATGTGATCAGCTAGCTTCCTAGCCTGCCACCCTGAGTCTTGCCTTTCCAGCCATTATGAATTCTAGCCCTATGAAACCCTAAACCAAAATAGAGTCTTCTATAATTTTCTTTTAGTTGTGGCATTTAAATCCCAGCCACTAAAAATTAACTAACATATACACTGTACAAAAAATTCTAACTAGGGAGATACTGATAGATTCACTGTCAGGGAGAAAATGAAACAATGTGGAACCTGCCTTAAGCATTCTCCAGCCTAAGGTCTGGGGGTCTAGCTCAGTGGGTAAGTGTTTGTCTAGCCCATGAAAGCCTTTGTTTCAATCTCCACACCACCCCAAAACTTTCTCTATCATAAATAAAAAAGCTCCATCCCCAGCACCAAATAAACCAGATGTAGTGGCATATGCCTTATGAGTTCATGTATGCACATACATGCTGCACATACATACGTGTAAGCAAATATCCATATACATAAAATATATCTAAAAATATTTTAAATAGAATTTTACACACACACACACACACACCCCAAAAGCTGAGGAGAAAAAAAAACAGATTTCAATGAAAAAAATTAAAATACAAACTGCTAAAGCTGCCCTGATTCATGCTGCAGAACCTTGGAGCAGCATACTGTTCCACTTGATATAAATCTCTGATATAATACATTCAAAATGGATCTACGGGAAAAAAAATAAGCAAATAGACACAGCATCCATTCTGTCAACCAATGTAATAATCCAATTAAGCTAAAAGTCCCTTTTGCCTACACATCAGGGTATCTGTTTCCCAGTGAGCATTCTCTCTGAAGACTAAAATGGTTAAGAGCCTTGTTGCTCCTGTGGAGGACCCAGGTACAGTTCTCTTCACCCACAGGACTGCTCGGGATGGTCTGTAATTGCAGTTCCAGGGAATCTGACGCCCCCTTCTGGCCTCCATAGGCACTGCATCACATGCTGTCAATACATATGCATAAGCAAAATACCCATATACATAAAATACATCTAAACATATTTTAAAATAGAATTCCAACTCTGTACTTTCCTTTTTGGAGACAATATGGGAATATATGCACATAACATTCTTTTTTAAAGAAGAAAGTCTTTCCTACAAATATACAAATCTTTAGCAGATTCTTGACCAGAATCAGACTGAGGCAGTCTGAGATCAGAATACAGAAGCCTAGCTTCTGATATTTAAAAAGTAAAACACCAAGCATGCCTCAAATGTCTGTGGGGGCCATCCTTCTGCTGAGACAAAGCAAGGGCTCTGCAGTCACAGCAGGGTGACAGCAAGCTGGGCTGGACTGGAGAGCCGCCTGGCAACAGTTCTCAGCACCTGACAGAAGTCAGGCAACCGGGACCTATTCCACTCTAACCCGGCCGGCTGTCCTGGAGGTTGGGAAGGGTAACAAGAACACTAACAATCTCATGGCTTCTTGTGGGGGATCTCTCACAAGAAGACATAAAACAGCCTTGGGGCTGAGATGCATTCAGTTGGTCACATGCCTGCCTAGAATACAGGAAGCTTTGGGTTCAATCACCAGCACTGCATAAAGCTAAGCATGGCCCCATCTGGCAGAGGCAGGAAGACAGATCAGAAGTTCAAGGTCATCCTCAGCTAATATGATAAGTTTGTGGCTGGCCTGAGCTACATGAGTCCCTGTCTCTAAAGCAAAACTCAGCAAACTCTGGTGTCCCTTTCACTGCATAGCTTCCAGGTGAGTCTCGGGACTCCCACCAGGCTGGCACCAGTGGCTTTAATGTTTATTCCCTTCTAACAACTGCAGAGAGTGGGGCTCAGAACCATTAAAGTGAAGAGGGAGGCAGGAGCTTCCTAAGGAGAACAAAGTCAGCATCAGGACCACCGCTCCTGAGCATCAAGCATTCCCGTGATGCTTTGGGGCTCTCCACATGCGGGTCTCATCTTAGCTCTGAGCAGGAGACTTTAATCAACAATGTTTCTCCTCAGCCCACTTTACCACGGGCTTCTCTCCTTTCATGACCTAGGATCGAGGTCTCCTAATGACTTGCTTAACCTCCAAAACGGCAGTAACCACAATTATCTTCTCGTGCCGGAAGAATAGCTGCAAGTGGGTGGCTGGGATAGTACTTCTGCTCTGTACAGGGTCAGAAGGAAGAGGAGCCACCAGGGCCATAGCCACAGCTCCCGACTCCCGGGAGGTGAGTGGGCGTATAACCCAGGAAGAGCAAGGCCTACCTCTCTGACTTCGTGAAGCTGGCCGGAATACTGACTCTTGGCTCTTCGGGCAGCTGCAGGCGACTTGTGACGCGTGACTGAGACAACACCGGGGGCGCCCGCACTGAGATGTCTCTGGCTACAGGGAGACGCAGAACTGGGTGTTCCATGGGGGAGCAAAGTGAGGCTTCGGCTGCGGGAGCCTGGAGTAGTCTAGAACAAGCAACAGGCGTCAAAACTCAGCAACTGGCCCGCAGAATGTAACTGTTGCCTTTCACATGTGTGGGCTCTTGGATTCCCCCCTGATCTGCTTAAAACAACGTAGGCATGGGGGAGGTCTAACTGCACTGCGTCCAAAACCCACGAGGACCCAATGAAAGAAAATGTCAAAGGTGGTGGTGGCCCAAACCTTTAACCTCAGCACTTGGAAGGCAGAGTCAGGGGATCCCTGTGAGTTCAAAGCTAGCCTGGTCTACACAATGACTTCCGGCATAGCCAGGACTACATAGTGAAAGCCTGTCTCAACAAAAAGAAGTTACTGATATACCCCCGCTGAGTTACCCTTTTCATCTCTAATGTCACCTGTCCTTCGCTACAGCCATGGAAACCATCTCCCCAGTGCCATAGGCTCAGAATCTCTGTCTCTGCACTCGTTACTTCCTCTTTCTGGAAGCCCTTCCCCTCCACGGAATCCTCACACTGGGTTTAATGTTGTCTGGTCTGGGAAGCACCTCCCTAGCTTGCTCAGACTGTCTGCTTACCAAAGGCATTGTCTGGCTCAGAGATTCACTCCTGATCATCTCTGTACCCCAAAGCCTGGTGAACAATAACTTTAAGTGCTTAATAAATGTTTGCTAGACGGACAATTGAACTAAGTTCTCTCCTTCATTTGTTAGCCAAGCACTTACACTTCCCCCTATAGCCCTCACACTCTACTATAGTACTGTAGCTGTAATTTGAATATACCAAAATATAACAATTTGAATATTAATGGCATTCAAATTACTAATCAGTAGTAAAGATAGTGTTTCAATTTAATGTAGATGAACTTGACAGTCAGTCTGAAGAACCCGATTCACCTCTCAGAAAAGACTCCAAATAAATCAAAGAGGTTTAGAAGAAGAAGAACGGAATGCCCATACAGAAGCAGACACGCAGGCAAGGCCTAACGCCTTGAAACCCAAATGCTAGGAGAGAAATGCCTTGGTAAATTTGACTATAAAAATGTAAAACGCAGCCACAATCACTACCTATAAAGTCAAGGGGAAAGAACTAGGGTGGGAGGGGGAGGAAAGCTGTAAATTTTCATTAAATGAGTCAAGATACAAAGTAAGTTCACAGAACAATGAGTGACCCTTAAACTGTACCAAAGAATAGGTCCTGCCGTATACACAAGAAAATGGTAAACCCCAAACTAAGTTTAAAAAGCATGTTTCAAGCACTGTCTTGTAAACATTCCAAAGTTTGAGCACACAGTCGTCTACAGAGCCTGAGAGTGGTAGATGTGCTCCCCGAATCCTCTCCGAGCTGCTGCAATCCCTGGAATCAGTCCTCCGGTCAGACCTGCACGCAGGCGGAGCGCCGTGTCCTGAGTTAATGACTGCAGTAGTACATTTCATGGCGGAGGCTTTAACAGCCTCCGTGTCTATCAGTGCGAGGCAGGTTACATAATGAAACACTACTGAGCCGGAAGAGGAGACTGAAAAAGGACCTCTAGCCGTTGACCTTGGAAAAACCCTGAGTTGTATAGTTAATTGTAAGGGGCGACATGCAGCGGCCCTGTGCCAAATCCCTGTAAAAAATTCAGGAATCATTTTCACTGTGACTCAAAAGCGTTCCTTTTAAAACCCAGAAAAAAAAGTTTTTTTTTTAAAGATATGCACACTAATCAAGTGGAACGGCTTATTCACTGAGAGCCAGGCGTGATGGGGAGAGCAAAGAAGGGAGGAGGCTTGGTACTACACAACTCTCCTTAGTTCACTTCGAACTGGGGAAAGAGACTGCCTGTTTGCAAATCCTTAATTCCATGTGACATTTACATTCTCGCTACCACCTGTGCATCGTTTAGCCTGAGAAAAAGCATGTGGGTGACATGCCAGATCCTGTGGTACAATTGTCAACTAAATACTCACTGGATACCTACTACGTGCTTAGCAGTATCCCTACTGGGGAAGGTCAGTGAGAGGCACAAGGTTGCTGGTGTTAGAAGACATGCAGACAGGGACTGGAGAGATGCATCAGGGGTTCAAAGCCCTTGCAACTCTTCTAGAGGACCCCAGTTTGGGTCATAGCATCCATTCACAACTGCCTGTAACTCCAGCTCCAGGGGATCTAATGTGCTATTCTAGCCTCCATGTGTATCTGCATGCTTGTGGTATGTATTCATACAGACACATGTATATAAACATACATAAAGATAAATCTTAATGGAAAAAAAACATAGATTGCAACATCCACATATACACTTTAAAAATAGTGTAGTTATGAGATGGGGCAGGCTGGGAATGTGGTTTGCTTGCCTAGCATGCACAAGATCCTGGATTTGATCCCCCGTACCACATGAGCCAGGTATGGTGGTACACATGCGGAATGCCAGCACTTAGATGGTACAAGCAGGAAGACCAGGAGTTCGGGCTCACCTTCACCTACATAGGGAGTTCAAACCTGGCCTAAGCTACATAAGACTGTCTCAAAAAAAAAGTATATAACAAGATACTAATTTGAGAATATAGCTGGAAAATGTCAAAGAAGCGAAGACAAGCTGATCTTATCATAAACAGATGTCCCCAGATTGAGGCAATAGCTAAGTGTGTAAGAAAGCTTGCTGTGCAAGCATGAGAGAGCCTGAGTTTAGCTCCCTATCACACACAAGTCTGGGTAGAGTGGGTGTGTCTGTGGCCCCAGCACTGCAGGGAAGAGCTAGGAGGACTGTAGGACTGGTGGGCCAGTCAGACTACCCAAAAAAGATCAAGGTCTAGGGTCAGTGAGAGACTCTGTCACAACTGGGTCACAGTGATAAAGCAGGAAGGCCCGGTACTTCTCTGTCCGTGGTACACATCCAGGTGCAGATAAACAGGTGCACATGCACAAAAGTGCACACACACAGGTGTATACA
>NW_021604620.1:8092146-8122273 GCF_004785775.1 Grammomys surdaster
ATAAACAGGTGCACATGCACAAAAGTGCACACACACAGGTGTATACATCCAGGTGCATGCACACGGGTACATACACACAAAGATACACACACAGAGGTACATACACACCAATGTGCACAAACAGAGGTACATACATACAGGCGCACATACACAGGTGCATACAGACAAAGATGCACACACAACACACACACAGAGGTACATACACATAGGTATACACATATACACACATAAACAAGAATGCATACACACAGGTACACACAGATGCACACACAAAGGTACATTCACACACGGGTACACACACGTACACATAAGTGCACAAATACACAAAGGTACATTCACACAGGTACACAAAGGTATGTATACACACACAAAACAACAACGATGCCCTAAGCTGGGGGACCTGTAGCTCAAACTGGATGGGACAATAGGAAGCAAGGAAATAGAACACAAGTTGATCCTGACCGGGCATCCCCAGCCCCCCCCACACACACACACACCCGCCCTCAGGCTGGACCCTGTGGGACGGTGTGCTGAGGGAGGCAGCTGGGTACCTGGTCGGGATGGTAGGAGTTTGACCTTGCTCCTGGGCCCCTGGCTCCTTTCACATAGCTGCAGCCCTCCACAGCCCCCCACAGAGAGAGCTGTAGCCATCCGTAGGAACCTCAGGCCCTCCCACATATAGATAAGGTATCCCCAAGCTCTCAGACCAAGCCAATAGGAGGTACCTGCTGCCAGACCCTAACCTACCCCAAAACTGTATATAAGAATCCTATCCGGGAGAAATAAAGGTGTGTGAGAATTACTCCATCATCTGAGAGTTTTGTCATAAGAGCTGTAACACTACCACTTGGGAAGAGATCTGCTCTCCCAAAAATGCCTTCAGGACCCTTCTCGAACTCCTTGCTGGCTAGTTGGCTTCTCACCAGCTCATCCTGGCCCAACTCAGAGATCTTCGTGGAAAGCCTTCTGGCACCAAAGCCAACAGGACCCCAGGCCTGGGAAGCAGGCACTTTGTAAATGAACAAATGAATGGGAAGTGGGGTGGGAGCCGGGGTGGAAATCACAATTCTGGGTTGCTCTGAAATGCCGAAGGAGTTTGGGAAGTATCTCAGGATCTGGTATGCCCATAACTGGGAAAGCACAGAGGTTGGAGCCCGTGACTGGCTTTGAACTTGCCAAATGTGTAAGCAACTGACAAACGGAGGCGGAAAACCTCAGACTTTTCCGTCCATCTTTTCCTTTGGAGTGTGGAGGAAGAAAGAGGCACATTTCCTGATCCTGTGACAATGGTAAGTTTGCTCAAGTATTAAGAGTCTGGAGAAAGACACTGACTGTTTGGAAGGCTTACTCTAGACCAACAGAAGGCAGACTCCTCCTGGGCTCTGAAGCCAGGAAGACAAGGTTCTATTTCCCTGGCTCAGCCTCCCCTAGCCACGTGACCTTGAGAGTTATTTAAGCATTTTCTTTTTTTTTTTTTTTTTTTTTTTTTTTTTAAAGATTTATTTATTTATTATTTGTAAGTACACTGTCGCTGTCTTCAGACACCCATATGAGGGCATCAGATCTCATTGCAGATGGTTGTGAGCCACCATGTGGTTGCTGGGATTTGAACTCATGACCTTTAGAAGAGCAGTCAGTGCTCTTAACCGCTGAGCCATCTCACCAGCCCTTAAGCATTTTCATTAAGCACCAATTTCCTGATCTCTAAAAGAGGAATAATCATACTGACCCTTAAAAGCCCCCATGAAGATGAAGCCGTATTGTGCCTGTCACTTAGCACAGACCTGACAAGTGGGGGCCTCGCAGCCTGCGGTCATTTCTTCACATGATTTAAAACTCGACCAGTGAAGAGAGTATTGATTTTTTAAAATGTTAAGAAGTTGCTTAGTACAAAAGTTAGCAGCCAGTAGCTTTCTTATTTTCTGTGAAATCAAAGTGGTGCTGAAACCCAAAATATACTTTAATGTTTACATGGCTAGCTATGAGATATCAAAACTATAGAATACATACAAGCATGTACATGTGCAAATGAAACACATACACCATTAATGGTTTTTCAAGACAAGGTCTCATGTAGCCCAGGCAGGCCTCAAATTCACTACGTAGCTAAGAACTACCTTGAATTTCTGACCCTCCCCCTCCTGAGTGCTGGGACCATAGGCATATGCCACCACACCCAGGGTGTGTTGTCCAAGACTTGGTCAGATCCTCTCGGATGCCAGGCAACTGAGCTGCATCCTCACACCTATTTTGCTAAATTTTGAGTAGAAATGAATACCCAGCAAAAATCAAGAAGTCCATCACTTGGGAAGCTCAAGAATCCAAGGCCAGAAGAGATGGTGGCTCAGTGTTTAAGAACACTTGTTCTTACAGAGGACTTGGGTTCTGTTCCCAGTATACACATGGTGGTAACTTCAGCACTATGGGATCCAGTGCCCTCTTCTGGTCTCCATGGGCACCAAGCACACATGTGATACACATATGTGTAGCATATCATAACATCTACACACACACACACACACGTGTGTGTATATACACACACACACACACACACACATATATATATATGCATATATATATACACATATATACACACATATATACATAAAATAAAATATATTTTAAAACAAGAGTCAAGGCCAGTCCAGGTTATATGGAGATCCTGCCTCAAAAATGTGTCTTGGTCAGAATGAACCATAAGAACTATTTCCAGAACCATCACCTTCTATCCCAATCTTTATACTTGAAAATAAGAGAGAAGACAGCTACATGGCTCACAGCACCTTTCCCACAGCAGTATCAACATAACCGTACTGTATATACCCAGGAGGCCAAATCCTTCCTCTGTGGTTGGCTAACCACAAGTTCATTACTTAGCACTTATCATTTAAATCCACAGGTGGTGAATTTGAAGGGGGGGGAGGGACACAATACCCAAAACGAACACCTTCTCATTTTGCATAACTGGGGGATCCTCACAGTTACACGCACACTAGGGTACACTGTGAGGGTACATGTGAGCACGAGTCTCAGTGGATAAATCTCATGGAAGACAGAAGAGGGAGAGTGGGGGGGGCAGGGGAGCTGGCAACTTACAGCCACTACAAACGAACAAGCCTTTACTCTGTAAATGTCATCAACATGTAACTCTGCTAAAAAATAAATAAATAAATAAATAAATAAATAAATAAATAAATAAAAACATGTAACTCTGCTACTAATTTAAAATCAAATATTAGCAGCCTGGGAACAACATGGCAGGGGTTTGTTCCAAATATTTACTTCAACTAGGGCAACTAGAAATGCCAAGCAAGCCATCTGGAAAGTTCTGAGTCGAGAGTGATGGCTCCCTAGGATTACCCTCATCCAGGTCTGCAGGCTCCCTGCATCCCTGCCCTCAGTAACAAACATGATGGCCTGGGGCAAGGAGAGGACATGAAAAGACAGGCGAGCCGGTGGCTAAGAACTGTGTGTCTCCTCCATTCTTGACTGGCTCCTAATCTAGAGTTGCAAAGGGATTGTTCTCAAGCTCCTACTCTTTCTCTCTCCCTCACATACACTAGCGAGGCTGGCAGAGAGGGAGGGAATAGTGGGAAGGCAAAGAAATTGGTATCACATTAATATAAAAGGATCTAAGACACAGGGGATGGAAGTGCCCCATGGTGGGGATGTTGACTGTCAACTTGTCAGGATCTAGAACCCTCTAGAAGAAGGAAGTCTGTGAGGGAGTTCCTACATTAAGGTAGAAAGACCCACGCAAGCGTGGGTGGCACCATCCCCTAGGCTAGAGACTCTGATTGACCAAGAGGAGAAAGTGAACCAAATGTCAGCATTCAACACTCTGCTTTCTAACTGTTGGGTACCAGCTGCCTCCTGCTCTTTACCGCCATGGACCATGCATGCCCTCAAACTGTAGTCTAGGATAAATCTTTCTTTCCTTGAAGTTGCCTTTTTCATAGCAATGATAAAGTAACCAATTATCCCATCTGGGAAAAAGCTGAGACCCACAGCACCGGATCATACCCAGAGGCTGTTCAGTAACACTTCCTAAAAATCATTTAAGACCATGAGAGACAGAGAGAAGCAGGAATGAGCACACATTCCCAGTGATGGCTGACTCTGACAAACCCAGGCTCCATCCCTTATAAGCTGAGACACAGAGGAGAGGGCCTGGGTGTTTTTAATCTCTAAAGGTCAACCTTGCCTCCCTCATTTGAGAGTTGGAGAAGAAAAGGAGAGACCATGCAGGAAGTGTGTGACCCTAAGCAACATGTCAAGAATCCATCCTCAGTGGTAAAGCCAGGCTTCCAAGAACCACTAAGTGTGGACGTTCATGTCCTGTGAATTAGACACATGGGGACATTGAGATGTCGGTAGGTAAAGTGATAAAAGAATATCTTAATAACAAATCGTCATAAACACTGGTGAGGATTTGGGAAGGGAGGCTGGACTTCCCTTGGGAGGAACGTAGATCAGTGAGTGTAGTTGCTGTGAAATCAGGTACCGAGGTTCCTCAAAAGCCTAAAAACAGACTAACTTACGAGCCAGCTATGCTGCTCTGGGGGACACATTCAAAGCAATCAAACAGATCATCACAAGGAGACTTCCATATGCACACTTACAATTATAGTACTCACAACTGCCATGTGATAGAACCAGCCTAGACGCCCATCAACAGCTAAACGGGTAAAGAAAACATGGTATATACAATAGAATATTATTCATCCAGAAAAAGAACAAAATTGCCGGGCAGTGGTGGCGCACGCCTTTAATCCCAGCACTTGGGAGGCAGAGGCAGGCGGATTTCTGAGTTCGAGGCCAGCCTGGTCTACAGAGTGAGTTCCAGGACAGCCAGGGCTATACAGAGAAACCCTGTCTCGAAAAACCAAAAAAGAACAAAATTGTCACTTGCAAGAAAATGGCTCATCCTGGAAAGCAAGGTGTGTCTGAGTCTGACTTAGTCAAACATCTTGGGCTCTCTCTCATATGTGACACCTATCGAGAGGGACAGGGCAGTTGGGGACTGAAGTGGGGGAGTTTTACAGAAGAAGAAGAGAATCAGAAGGTAAAGGGGAGAAGAGAAGGTAATGGAGGGGTTAATATAGTCATATTATGAACACGCATGGAGACATCATAATGAAACCCATTGTTTAGTACAATATATACTTGTAAAAACATTTTTAAAGGTTATAAAACCAATGAGCCCACAATGTGGCCAGACAGGTGATGAATTTTAAAAAGCTAAAAGCAATCCTCCGTGCTTGAAAGAGCCACGCAGAAACTATAGCACAGAGTGGGCAGTCGTCCACAGTAGCTGAGAGAACCATGGAATATGGGTATTAGCCCCAGACCTTCAGGGACAAAACCACTGTTTACCTGGGAAAGTCAGTTGATAGAGAGCTGAGGGTATAGAAGGCTGCATGCCGGGTAGTGAATGGGGCAGCCACGGTGTGAAGATGCCAGCCCTTCCCACACCATCCCGTGACCAGTCTAATGAAAATTCTACTGGGATTTTGTTTTTTAATTTAATAATTCAATGAGCTGCTTATTATGAACAAAAGAACCAACAGTCACGAGGAGACAAGTTAACTTAGAAAAAGGAGGGAAGGAACTCACACCGTCGGAAGAATATACACACACACACATACATACATAGGACACACACACATTCTTGCACACTCTATGATCTACATGTTCATGCCTCCACCCCATTCTAATTTCCAACTGTTGCTATGCTTTGAAAACAAAAATGCAAACGCCTACTCACCTGAATTTGGAGAAGAAAGGGTTTTGTTTCTGCTTATACTTCTAGGTTAAACTACATCATTGAGGGAAGGCAGAGTGGAATTGGAAGCAGAGCCACGGAACAGTGCTATTTGCTGGTTCAATGATGCATGCTTAGCTGGAGGGTGGGGAGTGGGAGGCGTGTTAAAGAGTCCATGGGAATGGTGCCGCCCACAGTGGGCTGGGCCTCTTCTATCCATTACCAATCAAAATAACCCCTCATGTTCACAGGGCCCTCAACTAAGCCACCCTTCATAGGCGACTCTAGACTGTCAAGCTGGCAGTTACAGCTAGCGAGGACACACCCAATCTATGCATTTAGAGCCTAACTTTGGGGTGCTTCTGGGAAGAGATGAGGCTTACTCCTCACTAAAGGTGAGTTACTCTTCAGCAAGCCTGCAAGGTAGCCACAAGTCTCTACACCCTCCTCCCTAATGGCTGAGCTAGCCGTGCGGGGAAAGGGAACTTTTCAATTCCATGCCTCATAGAACATACTAAGTCTCAAGAACTGGGGCGATCAGCTCATTGGGATTAAGACAGTTTACATTTTTAGGCTGGTTTTTAAAGAAATTATTTATAAGCTTCTAAGCTATCCTTAATGGGTCACATGCTTACAGATTTCAAAGACAAAAGGAGGACACACCACTCTCCACTCTGTGGAGATTTTCTGACCAGAAATCCTGCTTCCCTGTCTTATGGCCTCCTCTAGAGGGTGATGACTCAGCACCCAGCCCAGGACCTCCAGGGAAGTGCTAGAAATACAGCAACACCTGGTGATGATTCCTCTCAACCTCAATTTTAACTACTACCCCTGCCCTGAAAAAACAAGCACAGAAAACATCAATGCCTGGGACTGAAGAGATGCCCGATGGTTACGAATACATATTATTCTCATAAAATATCTGGGTTCTATTCCCAATACCCAAGTTGGGCAGTTCATAAGGACTTGAAACTACAGCTGCAGGGCATCTGATTCCCTCTTCTGTCTTCTTCAGGCAAGCACACACACGCACGCACACACACACGCACACTTTAAAATGAAATTTTAAAATGAAAATGCTCCTGTATATAATAACCCTTCACTCATGTTCCTGTGGGTAACGCCTTACCCATGCTCCTGAGTGACCCCTCACTAAGCCCTAGCTCTATAAATTCACAGGTTCAGAAGGATAGGTTCAGTGGGACTGCTGTGTGTTGGAACCACTGTTTTGGTCTGGTTTCAGTGCCTTACCTAGAACGAATATAGATTTGCTCACATCTCCCCAGGAAGTATCACAAGACCAATTACACACAAACACAAAGTGTCCCAGACTACAATCTGGTACAATGTTAACTAACACATTATCCTGGGATTAAACACATATTCAGTGAGTATCTCTACGTACCAGGCTGAACTGCAGATAACAGAAACACAACAGACAAATGTCCCAGCCTTGTGGAAGCAGATCTCAAGAGAAAAAGGTAAACAGGTCAAACTAAGATGATTTTAGATATTAAAAGACAAAGCCAAGACAGATAACCAGTTAGCTTGTTCAGTGTCACATGGCTGACTATGGAAGATCTCAAGAGAAGATAATATTTGGGTTCAAGACTGAGATGACAGGGACTGGAAAGACGGTTCACTGGGTAAGTTCTTGTCCTACAAGCATGAGGATCAGAATACAGATCCCCAGAAACCCATTTAAGTATCCGCTGGGTGTGGTGGTCTGCCTTGGAAGAGGAAACAGGGATCCCTAGAGCAAGCTGGCTAACAAAACTAGCCATATGGGTGAGCTCAGGGTTTGATGGAAAGACTCTACCTGCCTCATTAACAAGGTGAACAGTGATAGAGAGAGATTCCAGACATCAGCCTGGAGATGCGGACATCAGCCTCCACATGCACCTGTAAACACACGCATGCACAGTCACACACACAAATTCAAACAAACAAACAAACAAACAGCCGGGGATCCACCCTGGGGAGAAATTCAACCAATGCAAAAGCCCTGGGATCAGAGCCCTGGGAGCTTCTGAAGAGGGAATAATGGAGTAATAGTTAAGCCTCAGTCTCCTACCACAGGGTCAAATCAGCCAGAGGGAGGGAATGCTCGAGAGCAAATTTGATTTTCTGCAAATCAATAACTCATTTGTAACAGAAGGCGCACCTGTCTGCTTAGAGACCATTATTTCATTCTCAAATTCTCAGGCACACGTTCAAGAGTTCAGAGGGACACCTCTTCTCGTGCATTAAAGTATTTTGTCCTAAGAAAGAAAAAGAAAGTCTCACTGTGGACCACATGCTCTGGCTGGAGCTGTGGACAAATCCTGTGGAATCCAGGCAGGAGACAACATGGACACTAAGGGAAGATCAGGGTATGATGGCACAGGTGGGAAATCTGCTGATGGGCTGGGAAGATGACCCAGTTGGCAAAGTGCTTGTCTTGCAGGTTTGAGGGACCGGAGTTCAATCCCCAGAACCCATGTGACATGCCAGGCATGGTAGTGAGAAACCCTCTCTCAAGTAAACATGGCAGGCGCCTGAGGAACGACACCCAGTGTTTGCTCTGTTATTGTCCCACATGTATGTGCGCCCAGATGAACATGCATCCTCACACACACACAAATCTGCCAGTGTCTCAGAGGCTCTGGGCAGGAGCACTGTACAAGTTCCATGGGGATGACCACAGGAGGCTCCCAAGACCTTGTAAGCCCATCTGCCAGGGAAGTTTTTTTTTCCCCCTAAAAATGCTACACCATCCACAACCTTCCATCTCTTCATAACTACCTCCTTTCTATTTCTTTGGAGGTTTTCTTTTGAGATGTGATCTTGCTAGGTAGCCCAGGCTCAACTTGAACTAATATCAATCCTCCTGCCTCATCTTCCTGAGTGCTGTGGTAATTCCAGGCATTTTCCACAATCCCCATCTTTCTGGTCCTGGTTTGGTTGCACTTTTCATACAGTCCGTGGTTAGATGAAATGGCTGCCTTCCTCCTGATCTCATTCTCACTGAGGTACTCCCTTACAGGACAGGAATAAACCAGAGACTGGATCGATATGTTAGTTACCAGAAGAGGGGTTTCTCTGTGAGGCACTAGAGTCTGGGATTTTTAAGAATCCCAAATCCAAACACAGAAGCTGTGACTCCCCACAGCTCAAAAGAATTGTTAACATACTTGGTTTGCTTTCAACTCAGTTCTGCCTTGAAAGGAAAGGCTAGATTGCCTGCTTAGATTTTTCTATTCAGAGGCCTGACTCTCTCTGTTCAAGTCATGAAATGGGTGGATCGCGTACATCCAGGGGGTACCACAAAGGTGTTGGGTATTCAGGACTGGCCATGGGCACTGATTGAATCTCTCTGTGTGGTATGTGCATGGAAGGGACCATTCAAGACCTCCCCAGCCTTTCCACTTGCAACGCCTCTCACCTAAGAAAATTTACATGACCGTGACAGGCAAGCAAATAAAACACACACACAGCTCAAACATTTACAAATAAGTCACAAAGAAATAGGTTTCAAGACAATTGTGTGTTCTACAAATAACTTTACCATTTATCAAAGAATAAAGTAAGTTTGCATATCAACAGTCTAGGCGAACTTGTTTAATTATATAAAGAATTAAACTTTAGCCAAATATTTGATACTGTGGGACACAGTGAGATCTGATGGTCTGACTTTATCAGTGTTAATTCTGAGAATGTCAGTCACTTCAGTTTTTAAGAATGGAAGAAGTGTGTGGCTCAGTGGTTAGGAGCACTGGCTGCTCTTCCAGAGGACCTGGGTTCTAGTCTCAGAACCTACATGACAGGTCACAACTGTCAGAAAACCCAGCTCCAGGGAAACTAGCGCCCTCTTCTGGACTCCATGGGTACCCACACACATGTGCGCATGAGCACACACAATAGACATAAATAAAAATAAGATAAACCTCTTTTCAAAAAGTGGCATTGACTCACAAATTTTAATATGGGGCAGCTCAGCTGTGGGTTGAAGGCTGACTGGACCTTAGCCAAAGCGCTTGGAGTTTAGTTTAGGCATAGTTTAGATTTTAGTGTTTCCCAGGTGTTGGAATACCTGCACGTACACATGGTTTTATTCCAAGCCTGAGCAGAAAATGTATAACTCTCTCCTATGCATCATACCTTGAGTCTAGACTCAATAACTTTTTACAATACTTTTAGTACACTGGTGTGTGTGTATGTGTGTTCATGTGTGAGAATTACATACATGTGTGTGCTTACATGTGGCAGTCATCACATACATATGTGTGCTTGTGTGTGGAGGTCATTGCATACATGTGTGTGCTTGTGTGTGGAGGTCAGGAGTCAACCTCAAGTGTAATTCCTCAGGCACTATCTATCTTTGAGTGTTAGTTTTGGGGGTTTTGTTTGTTTGTTTTGCTGTTGTAAGCTCCAGGTCTCTTCAGCATGTGGCTGACAAAGACACAGCACCAGTCTCTGCAGCTCGAATTCACACATGCTCTACAAACCAACCCATCTCCCCAGCCCAGCAGGCCTGCAAACTGACTGCAGCGTGCGGTCAGGTGGGACATTTCCAGCTGTCGGGTTATGTTGGCATTCAGAAAGTTTTAGATTCAGGAGCACGGACTTGAGACTGGATATACCTTCTTCTGTCATGCTAAAGACAGCCTGGCCCACCAATGACGCGCAGGGAAGCTGCTGGGCTTTCCCCAAACACAGCAGTCTCACCCTGCCAGGTGCCCCTAAGGCAGTACGTCACTGTCACCACAGCGGCTGGAGCACTTGGAAGGAGAAAATTGAACGCTTATCTCTCCCTCCATGGTGGAACAGAAAAGATTTCTCTTTATTTCTTCTTGTCCTCAAAGATGAGACTCTTAGAGACTCCAAATTATTCATGTTTTAAAGAGAATTTCATCTTGTGTTAAAATCTAATTGGATTTGTACAGCTTTCACAGACTTGGTAGCTGTGGGTCTATTGGATCAGCTGGCTTCAATAGTTGTAAGAAATGGGGGGGGAGAGCAAAGAATGTTGGGAAGCTAAGGAGATGGATCAGTCAGAGAAGTGCATGAGGATCTAAAGATCAATCCCCAGAACCCACATTTAAATAATAATAATAACAATAACAATACAAAATAGATTTAAAAGCTGGGCACGGTGGTTTGTGCTTGTGATTACAACATTAGGAAGACAAGTGGACCCTTGAGGCTCACCAGCCAGATAGCCTTGCCTACTTGGCAAGCTCCAGGCCAGTGAAAGAATGTGTTTTTTTAAAAAATTATAATGAGGGAGAAGGCTAGAGAGATGGCTCAGTGGAAAACAAGCCTGTTGGCTTGAGGTGTTTAGTGTTATTTGTCAATAAGCCTCTGAGCATGCCTGTGAGGGAATCATTAACATTTCCTCTATTAGGTGGGAAGAACCGCCCACTGCGGGTGGCTCCATCCCCTGGCTGCCATCCTGGACTGTGTAGAGTGGAGAAGAGAGCTGAGCAACAGCATGCATACATCCCTCTCTGCCTCCTGTCTGTAGATGAGATGTGAGAAGCTGCTTCAAACTCTGGGAGCCCTTATGTCCCCACCACGTGGGCTATGCCCTGGAGCTGTGGTCCCAAATAAGCCCTTTCTCCCTTACATTGCATTTGTCAGGGAATTTTGTCACAGCAACTGGAAAAAAAATAAACCCACTACACAAGCATGAGGATCTATGTTCAAATCCCAAGCATTCAAGTAAAGAAGTCAAAAGGGCCATGCACATCTGTACCCCAGTACCGTGGAGGGTAGAGAGGACGACAACTGGGCCTTGCTGGCTGCCAGCCTAGCTCCAAGCGCAGGGAGAGACCCTGCCTCAAGGAATATGGTGGAGAACAATGTAACAGGACACCTGATGCCCTGTCCTCTGGCTTCTGCATGGGCACATTCATCAGGGGTGTGTATGTGCATGTGCACAAATACAAAAACATCAAAAATAAATAAAAGGTGGATGGTGTCCGAGGAATGACATCCAAGATTATCCTGTGGCCTCTGTACACACCCACACCACACAGTGTGCATCTTAAACCAGACACAGACACAAAGAAGTCAGGGGAGGGGGATCTAGAGAGATGGCTGCAGTAAAGCACCTGCCACCAAGCACTGTCAGCCTGGGTTCAACCTCCAGGACCCACGTGGTCAAAAGAGACAGCCAATTCCCAAGAGATGTCCTCTGACCACCACACAAAAGCTATACGTACACATACACACATATACACACACACACCACACACACATGAGACTGGGGGTGTAGAGAAGAAGGGAGAGGGAAAGAGAAGGAAAAAAAGACAGAGAAAATGAATAAATTAATTAATTTAAAAAAATAAATCAGAACAGGTATACACATATCTTTCCAGAGCCAGACTGAAAGAACTCATATTCTTGAGGCCTTGGGGACTGAGAGAGAGGCTTCAAATGATTATTTTAAAAAGTGGAGGACCATGGGAGTGGCTTCATCCTCTTGAGCCAAATTTGAATTCTAGGGGCCATCTTCTAGTCAACTTCCAGGCCCTGCCAGTCCATCTGCCTCCTGCTTTCTGACCTCCAGCTAGGGAAGCCAGTTGTAAGATGTGGGACAATCCTCAGACAGGTTCAAGTGTGAGACAGAGTAAATACCCCACAGGCAACCTTTGATCAGTGAGGCTGAGCGGTGTGTAACAGCATCCGTCCATAGGTGGAGAGCTGGGTTTGCGCTCTACAGCAGTGGTTCTCAACCTCCCTCATGCTGTGGTGACCCCCAACCATAAAATAATTTTGTTGCTACTTCATAACTGTAATCTTGTACTGTTATGAATCTGATATGGCTACTGTCTACAGGGTCTGCAGGATCCCCAGTGAGGGTCAGCTATCCTCGGCCACACCCTTCCATCTTCATCTTCTTACAGTGTGACTCCTTCAGGGTTTCCTCCCTCCACTGCCTGGAGTCTCCCCACAGCAGGCAAACCTTGAAGCACAAGCCCTGTCTTCTGGGGGATTGTGTGCTACCAAGCTCTGCTGTAAACAACTGCATGCTTTAGCTGGTGACCTCTCCCAGCTCCTGCCCCTCCCCCCTCTTTCTTTGCCACCAAGATTTATCTTTGTCAATTCTAGCTGATTTAGCAGGAAATTTCACTTTTTTTTTTCCCCAGCAAATCTTCAGAGAATTATCCCAACATACATTTTCAGATAAAGGCTCGATACAGACATCACAAATAGAGCAAAGCCTTGAAAGCTCATCTGAGCATCCTTTCCCTCTCTTTACCCTGTGTTTTCAGACAGGGCTTCACTAAGCTGGAACTCACTCACCTATAGCCTAGGTAGAGCCTGAATTTCAATCCTCCTTCCTCAGCTCCCTAAGTAGCTGGGACCACATGTATGTTTTACCAAGCCAGGCTAGAATCATACCTTTTGCTTTGTTTTGAGAAAGAGTCTCATGTAGTCCAGGCTGGCCTTGAACTTGCTATGAAGCTGACCTTCCTGCCTTCATCTCCCAAGCACACAGTTTAGTGTTGGGGTGGGAGAGTCAACCAAAGGCAACAGATGCTTCCTTCGGACGTGTGGGCAAGGGATAGGGTAGTTAAGCCCAGAGAGCAGCTAGTAGGTGGAACAGTACAAGGTTGTACCTCTGAGCAGGTACCAGAAGTCCACTAAGAAATTCTGTCTCTCCATAGTTTTCCATTGTAAGTCCAAGGACTGAGTTAAGATACTTGCAACAAAGCATTAATCCCCACTCTGTCAGAAAAAGAAAGAGGCCCCATGAGCTGTCCACAGGACACAGCCAAAATCAACATAATGTTCTGAAGCAAACAAAAGGTAGACATAGCAACTTGTTAGGATCTGAACAAGTTCTCCTAACCTGTATATTTCACCACCCAGAGAGCAAATACAGTAAATGTCTTACTCCAAAGAATTTGAAACAAACAAGTGAGCACAAACTAATGTAACAGTACCAGTCACAATATCTAAAAGGCAGAGACCACTCAAGTGTCTATGGACTAATGAGGGGATAATAAACAAAATATGGTACATCCATTCAATAGAATATTATGCAGCCATCAAAAATGAAGTATAGATAAATGTTATAGGACTGTTGAACCTAATAATACTAAGCAATCCAGACATAAAAGACACAGGTCACAGGATTTCATTTCTATGAAGTAGACAAAATCTGTGAATCCAGAGAGTCAGAAGGTAGATGTATGGTTTCCAGGGGCTCCAAACAGAGCAAAAAAATGGAAAGTAACTAAATTAACAAGTACTAGGCTATTCGAAGGTGATGAAAGTTGCTTAGAACTAGGCAGATAAAGTAGGCACATGACACTGTACTAAATGTCATTGAAATGTCCCATCTGGAATGGTTAATTTTGTTACATGTATCTCATCTCAACCTTAAGAAACTGTGTGAGCTTACGCTTGTGTCTATGTATGCCATGATCTACTTGTGAAGGTCAGAGGACAACTTGTAGGAACTTCTGTCCTTCTATGATGTGGGTCCCAGGGATCAAACTCAGGTCTTCGAGCTCCTTTACCCACTGAGATATTACCTCACACAGTCTTTTTTTTTTTTTTAAATACAGAATCTCATGTAGTCCAGGCTCAGACTCACTATGGAGATGAGGGTGATCTTGAACTACTGACCTTGCCTCCACTTCCAAAGATGCAGGTGAGCTCGCCACACCCAGCTCCAAGGATTGATTCCTTGGCCCTCAATAGTTTATTCAATAATAAAAGTAATATCAGGTGTTGAACTGGGTGAGGCTCGTGGAGAATCCCAACATGGCCCATCTGCCTCCTACTCCTATCTCTGTCCAACTCATCCCAAAGGGCTTATCTTAACCTCACAAGGTTTATGGAAATGACAGAGACATTTCACAGTAAGGCCAGTCATATTTCTCTGTCCTATAGTCAGGACTGTATACCCAGAGCTACTGGATAAACACTAAGAAGCATCCTAAACAACCAATCAAAATCTAATTTACTAAGAGGTCCCCCAACACAGTAGTCAGAAGTATTTGCATAAGCTGTCAAGTTACCATGGCTGTTACAAAGATGAGACTGCTATGGTCTTACGTGCAGTGGTATTACTGTTTTTATTTTACGTATACGGTGATTGTGAGCCCACACATACATGTGCACCACATGTATGCAGTACATACACAGGCCAGAGCGGGTGTCGGATACCTTAGAACCGGAGTTACAGACTTCTGTGAGCCACCATGTGGGTGGTGGGAATTAAAACATGGTCCTCAGTTAGAGCAGCAAGTGCTTTTAACCACTGAGCCATCTCTCCAGCCTCGACTATTACTTTTGAGACAATGTCTCTCTAGTTAGCCCTGGTTGTCCTGGAACTTGTTATACAGAGCAGGCTGGCCTCAAACTCAGAGTTCTACCTACCTCTGTCTCCTGAGTGCCAGGATTCAAGGCCTGTGGCACCATGCCCAGATGCTAGTATCACTTTTATAACAGAAACGAGTTAAGCAGATAAGCATCAGTTCAAAGGTGTCATGGATTTTCCTGTTGACACTGATTCCTCACACATAGAGCACAAAGTTTTACAAAGTTGCTTCCAGACTTCACTCAGAGGGGCTGCAGAGGAAGGGGCCCAGACAGCACAGGTTAAAAGGAGACAAGAAAGGAATGTGATCAGCCTAGCAGGAGCAGATTTGAGAAGCCCATCTATGTCCATGCGCCAAAGAGACGGAGTCATGATGCTGGTGCATCTTGATTGTCAACCTGACTGGGTTTAGAGTCACTTAGAAGACACACCTCTGGGTGTGCCTAGGTGGTGCTTCCAGAGAGATTCAGCTAAGGAGAGAAGAGCCACCCTGAATATGGGTAACAACATCCCATTAGCCTGGGGAATCTTAGATTAAATAAAAGGTATGAACTGAACCGAGCCAGAGCATTTATCCCTCCCTGCTTCTGGGATGTGGATGCACCACAACCAGCTGCCTCATGCCGCTACCCACCATGTCCACCATGATGGTTTATACATTTAAACTGTGAGCCAAACAAACCCTTTTCCCTTAAGTTGCTTTGGTGGGGTATTTTGATACAGTAACCCTGGTTGCAGACATTCTGCAGGGACCCTGGAGGCTCACAATGCCCAGGTTCTTTTCAGTCCTCACCCATCCACCAGGTTAAGTTTCCACGACTTGCCTGGACACGGCTTGGTCAGAACTAACATATGGGACATATGCTTTGCAGGGGGCAAACCCACAACAAAATAATGTCAAGTTTTAAAATTCCTCTTGAGACACTCAAGTGTTGGCGCCTGTAAACACTGAACCTCCTTCAAGTCTTTCCCCAATTACCCATGATGCCTCTGTAGTTTCATTTGTAGGCAAGGGTCTCACTAAGTATCCCAGGATGATCTCAAACTCTCAATCTTTCTGCCTCAGCACCCTGAGCCATCATCTGGGCTTAGAGATGTATCACACACCACATTACAGATGTGTATCTAACTCCCAGTGACATTACTCCAGTGACAAACCATGTGACTTCTCCTGTCCCCTAAACCTCCTTTTATTTTAACTGTGTCCCCCACCTCCACTGCACAGGTGTGGAGAACCTGGGCTCCAGCCTTCTGTTCTTTGAATGGACTTTTCTGCTCAATGGATATTTTCTCACTTTTTGTTTTCCTCAGAGGAATCATGAATGGGCCCCTACAGGTCATCAAAATGCCTCTACATTGCCAGGAATCCACAAAAGGCTTCCCAGCTCCCCCTCAGCACCTCACATCCCCCTTTACTGTAAAACATCACCCACAAAGTACTTATCCTGCTGAAAGGTCCACTCACGGGTCACTGTAAATGCCCACCATATTTTATATGTGTGTTTTAGATATTTTTTTTTACTTTGTATGTATGGGTGTATTGCTTGCATGTATGTATGTGTACCATACATACATGTGGTACATGTATGTACCTGGTGCCCACAGAGGTCAGAAGAGACTGTCAGATCTCAAATGGAGTTACAGATACTTGAAAAACTCCATGTGGGTGCTGGGGATGAAACTCAGGTCCTCTGCAAGAGCAACGGGTACTGCTAACCTCTGAGCCATCTCTCCAGCTTCTCCCTTTCTGTTATGCTCATCCATGCCTTCTGAGACAGAGACTTTCTGGCTGAACTTGTGCAGAGCAGCTTGTCTCAAACTTCTGGCAATCCCCCTGGCTCAGTTCTCTACCCGGCAACGTCACACCTGGTTGTTTTTTTTTATTATTATTTGTTTGTTTCGTTTTTGTTTTTCTTTCATTAGGTTACTTTTTTGGTTCCATTTTTGTTTGGTTTTAATTTGTTTATTTTTATTTAAATGTATGTGTGTGAGCCTGAGGGAGTTTATGTGTTACCATGTTTGTGTGGGTGTCTATGGAGGCCAAAGAGCATCAGATTTCCTGTGACTAAAGTTACAGAAAGTTGTGAGCCACCCAGCGTGGGTGCTGGGAAACGAACCTGGGTCCTCTGCAAAAGAAATGTGTGTTCTTAATCCACAGAGCCATCTGGTTTTGTATTTCCCCCCTGTAACTTTAATTTTTTAAACCTTATTTTGAATGATGGTTTTTAGATGCTTTAACCTTCCTTGTAACCCACCACCCAACAGAGGTAGTGGGAAAGAAAGGATACAGGGAAGTGGACCTGTTTAGAAAAGTTCTCTGGAGCAACTCCCCGTCTGTGTTGTCTGGAAACTAGCAGTTCAGTCCACAGGTCCGAAGCGGCAGCTCGATCCACTCACAAACACCGCACAGATACACAGCAGTCCAGATCGGTAGAGTCGGGTTAGCAACAGCAGTGACACGACCTAGCAGAGCCAGCCAGGCCTCAGACTAAGCTCCAGTCAGCAGGAGGGACCAGCAGGAACACCGGGAGAAGTTCTCAACTGTGCTCTCTCAGGGAAATGAAGATCACCGAAGACTTGATACCAAAAGCATTGTATAAACTCAGCCTTCGTCACTGTCCATGAGTCCTTCTTATACTCTCTCCGAACATCACATGTCCTCCACATGCTTTCCCTCAGCAGTGCACCTGTCGCAGCTGACATCACTCTGCCAGTCAGCCCAAGTCCACGGAAGCAGCAAGAAACTGCAGCACACCATCAGAAGTTTTCTGGTGTGTTTTTTCTACAGGGTATCCTAACAAATGCAGCTCAACTACACAGTGACCAATACATGTGTGTCATTAGCAAAGACTCTTTCATCATGTGTCCTTTCATGTGCTTGCTTTAGCAGAACTTCCTCTCTCCTGTGTCTGCCTCAGCGAAGTGTTCCTTCATGAGTCTGCCTGAGTCTTTCACTTGTGTCCACTTTAATTAAACGTTCCATCATGTGTTTGCCTCAACAAAACACCATCCAACTGACTTGCCAAAGAACCCTTAAATTTCTACTTCACTCCCCCCTCCATGGTTGTGTGTGTGTGTGTGCATCCATCAGTGTATGAGCCTCTGTGTGTGCAAAGATGTGCACCCCTGCATGCAGAGGCCAGAGGCCGGCACCGGGTCCCTTGGAGCCGGGGTTACAGTGGGCTAGCAGGCTCCTTATGTAGAAGCTGGGATCCAAACCAGACATCAAGTCTGTGCAGCAGGCCTTCTCAACTGCTGAGCCATCTCTCCAGCCCCGGTTTGTGTTGTGGAGAGCAAACATACAAGCCCTGAGGGTGCGCTTAAGGAGCCGGTGAGCAGGACCAGAGTCACCTCTCGTTCAAGTCTGTCTGGGTATTAGAAAAACTGAACCCCAAGTAACAAGCTGTCATCTCTAAAGAGCATGGAGCTTGTGGATCAAGAGGTTCCTTACTGTTTCATTACACCACAGCCTGCCCACACCACAGCCTGCCCACACCACAGCCTGCCCACACCACAGCCTGCCCACACCACGGCCTGACCACACCACGGCCTGACCACACCACAGCCTGACCAGGTCACCACACTACAGACTCACCAATTAACCATACAACAGCCTTTTTCAGATTCAATTTCATTCCAACTATTTTTTTTTTTGAGAGAGAGAGAGAGAGAGAGAGAGAGAGAGAGAGAGAGAGAGAGAGAGAGAGAGACTCTCCTGGAACTCACTGTTATAGATCAGGCTGGCCTCAAACAGGTAGTGATCCCCCTGCCTCAGACTCCTATCAAGGGATGACAAACAAGAGCCATCACTCTCAAGCTGACAGATGCACACACACACACACACACACACACACACACTGACATGAAAAAAATGTCTAAGACTTATTCTGAGGAAAATATTTAAAATTAATAAATTGCAAATATAAAAAATATAATCCAGAGCAGGGGGGACAGCATTGAGAGCAGGGCGACAGCATTGAGAGCAGGGGGACAGCATTGAGAGCAGGGGGAGAGCACTGAGAGCAGGGGGACAGCACTGAGAGCAGGGGGACCACCATTAGAGTGGGGGGACAGCATTGAGAGTGGGGGGACAGCATTGGGAGCCAGTGTTGGGGGGGACAGCATTGAGCCTCAAGTACTATAAAAAGCAATTTGAAATCCCTCCTCATATAGATTAAAGTAAGCAGGAGACAAAACATCCCTCCTGTCACACAAGAGCACAAGAGGTCGGCAGCAGCGCCCACGGGGACTGCTCTGGCACCTTCCGCAGGTATTGCTGGCAATTTTATCATGTGTCACGGTTTATAATTAATGCTATTATGCTATGGAACCCATCGTTGACTAATCTCTCTGATAATATCAATTGACTTGCCACACAATGTCTCTGTGACATGCACGAGGGAAAATTCTCCACCCACTCTACAGGGCAGGAAACAGAGAGCTGAAGAGATGTGGCTTAAACCGGCTGTGAGCTGGGGTGACAGAAACAGGCCACCACTCTCAGCTGACAGATCCACACAATTCAAGGCTAGCCTGGTCTATGCAGTGAGCTGGCCTTGTCTATAAACTGGGACCTGGGGAGAGGGGTTGGGGGTTGAGGAGAGGATGCAGCTTGACATGGACCAGCAGCTGGAATGAAATCAAGCCTGAGGAACACCGTCTTGTGGTGTGAAAAGGTAAGGCCACTGAGACCCACAAGAAAAGACTCTTACTCTGGTTCCATATGCTTTACAGACAAGTTCAAGGCCAGTGAAAGAAGGAGAGGCAGGGGACCTCCTCCCTGTTTTTAGATAGGTCTCACTATACAGCCATGGCTAACCTGGAATCTGCTATGTAAACCAGTCTTGAGCTTGGTCCAATTCTGCTGTCTCTGTAGCCTGGCATCAGGAATGAGGCATGCAGCACCACTTTCGGCTCACTCACATTTCCTGACTTCCAAAGCTAATCACCCCACCACACACACACACACACACACACACACACACACACACACACACATTATATCTATGTGTTACACCACAGGGGTCAACCAAACGCTAGCCCCACAGCCTGCGCTTCAAAACAGAAAAATCAAGGTAGGTATCCAAAGTCTGTATAGAGAAAATAAGTAAATAAAACTTAATAGGGGAAAAGATATGAAGTTTTTTTTTCTCACTTAAAATGTCAGCTCTCTAGTAATATCCTTTTGTATTTCAAACACCAAAATCTAAAGAGGCCACTTCTTCAGGCAAAGCTAGCTCATGTCCACAAGTCCCAAGGTAGAAAGGTTTTTTTTCCTCAGCCAGAAAAGTGCAAGTAAGTTTAAGGTCAATGCCCTCCCTTAGCCCCACTCCCCAGCAGAGCCCCCACCTCAGCAGTTACCTTAGGGGAGGACCATGGGCCAGAGAACCCGCCGGAGCTTCTGTCTACATCTGATCTCAGAGGGATGAGGCAGGAGGAAGCCCGGCTGTTGGTTCTCACCACAGCAGAGTGGGTACAGCCCATGAGGAGAGCCAGAGGACCCAGAAGTCACTGCCCTACTGGGCAGGCACCAGGAGCCCAGGCTCACAGACCACTCTCTGTGTTTTCTCCACAGCGACAATGTGAGACAGAGTATAGAGCAGATAAAGCCCAGCCACAATGCAAGAAATACATGTGGCTCCCTTCAGATGGATGCAGAAGAGGCTCTGGCTGCAGATTCCAGAGTCTGCTAGCAGCCAGGTGGAGCAGGACATCCGCAAGAAGGCAACAAGCCTCGAATTAGAACCTCTGGCAACTTTTATCCGCATCCCTCCCAGGCACATGATGGATAGACTATCATGCTTCTGGCAAAGAGAACGGGGCTTTTCCCAAGAGCAAGATCTCAAGTACACAATAGCCCCACCAGCTTTCGTCTCTGGTATGCGCTGAAAGGCCATTTCCCAGCAGCTGAGGAAAGAGTTGGGGTGGGGGTGGGGTAGAAGGAAGCGCAGGCTCCCGGTCTCACTTCTGCCCAAGCCAGGTGGACATCTTACCACTCGGAGGCTCAGTCCCTTTGCCTGTAGATAGACCTGCCCAACAGGACTGTGGCCTAGATGGCTTTCCCTGCCTGGGAGCACTCCGCACAGTCTGCAGGTTTGTTTGTGGTCATAGCTGGTTGAGGGTGCAGGTATATGCTACCACCATCTAGTGGGTACAAGTTAGAGATGTTACTGAATGCCTCACCAGGCTCAGGAGAGTCCATCCCCTTGAGACAGAGCATCTCTGCCAAAGTGCCAATAACACCGGGGAGAAACCCTGACTGTCGAGCAGTAACGCTTGTGAAAGGAGCTAAGAGTGCACCGTTCCCTAACAGAAGGACATGTTCTGTGCTTTCTGAACATGCTACCTCCATTCAATAAGAGTTTCTCCTGCATAACTCAGGAAAATGCTTGCCACACAAACATGAAGACGCAGACACCATTACCAGCACTGCATAAAAAGCAGAGCGCACTGACGCTTGTAATCCAAGACAGGAGGATCCTGGGAGCTTGATGTCCTGCAGCATAGCCTACCAGTAAGCGCCAGGTCTCCGTGAAGAGTGTGTCTTACAAACTAAGGTGGTTAGCTCATAAAGAATAACACCCCAGGAGCAGGGGGTTAACCTCTGGTCTCCACACACTCACACACACATGCACAAGTGTGCACACACACACACACACACATGGATCCCTTCCCTTGTTTTATTTGGATGGTTGCTATTTTAATCAATGCAAGATTAGACTAAAAATACAAAGTTTCTATGCTGAGAGCTGTAAAGGGCAGAGTACCAGAAGGAATGTGTGCACACACAGTGGGCAGCTTATGAATGCCTACAGTGTGCTGTAGGAGAGAAAGAGCTTTATTCCAAAACGTTCGCGGATATGCCCAGTAATGGGGCCTAATGAGGATAGAAGATTCCACAAAGGTAGGCTGCCAAGAGACTTTGAGGAGATATCCCAAATAGTGGGTCAGCAGGCGGCGGCAGCTTCTTTCTGCCAGATGCTGAGCTGGCCTCAGGAGGAGTCAGAAGAAAGAGCCAGAAGCAGATGCCAGTACTGGAACTCAGGGTTCCTTCTAAATGCCTCTGTAGCTTCAACCAAAACTCAGCCTCTGATAACCTAGTAGGGTTTTTGGAAGGGTGGCTCTCGAGAGACCTGACAGCAAGGGGATACTCTTAGGTTGACATTTGTGAGAGAGGAACACACTCAAGCAAAACAGGCAGCATAGTACTTGAAGACAGCGCCTGGTGGGATGGAAACAGGCACACACCACACACACACACACACACACACACACACACACCCATGAGTCTATAGTATCCTTTTCCAGCCTGGGCCCAGCAAGACTCTTAAAAAAAGAGGGGTGTTGAGGAAAAAGAAGAGCATCCTGCCATCAACAAGGTAGTGACTCAAGACCATGCCCTCAACATCTGCAATCACATCCATGGAGTGGGCTTCAAGAAGTGTGAAGTGTGCCCCTCAAAGAGATCAGGAAATCCACCATGAGGGAAATGGGGGGGGGCACCTGCTGTGCTCACAGAGACCACGATCAGCCAGGATGTCTGGATCAAAGGAACAAAGAAAGTCTCATAATGTCTCCCTCTATGCTTGTCTAGAAAGCATAACACCAAGCTTAAAAACTCACCACACTGGCGCACGCCTTTAGTCCCAGCACTTGGGAGGCATGGAAAAAAAAAAAAAAAAACTTACCACACAAGATCCAGACTGTGGCATCCTGGTCACCTTGTACAAAATCTACAGTCTGGGGCTAGGGGTGTAGCTCAGTCAAGTGTGTGCCTAGATTGCACAATGCCCTGGTGCCACGTAGAAACCAGGGATGGCAGCACAGGCCTGTAATACCAGCACTCAGGCTGTGGAGGCAGAAGGATCTATATTCAAGGTCATTCTCAGCTCCATAGTGAGTTTGAGGCTAGCCTGGGCTACCTGAGGCCCTGTCTCAAACAAAACAAAACAATCTATAGTCAATGTTAATGAGTATCCAAATGACAAAGTAAAAAGAAGTATCAAAACAAACAAATCTATAAATCTGGCTTTTCTACCTCAGAACACAGCTCAGATAGGGAAGGACAGATGGACTACTGTGTGTCTTACAGGTCTGGCTCTGTGCTTACAAACCCAACACTGTATTAACTTTACCTACATCTTCATTTGCCTGTGTGACTTTCAAGAGATGAATTTACAAAGCTGCTTCCTCCCTTTCTGGGCTCAGAAAGGTCAGTTTCCTTCTGCATCTCAGGAGGCAGACTTCACTCTGCTCTAACTGGTCACCCGAACTTCTGCCCATCTGGGGCCACTGTTTACACACTCCTGGGGAGCCTCGTCTACCTGCTTTGATGGATCAGGAATCTAGATTCAAAACAGATCCTGCCAGTGGTGGCGCACGCCTTTAATCCCAGCACTTGGGAGGCAGAGGCTGGCGGATTTCTGAGTTCGAGGCCAGCCTGGTCTACAGAGTGAGTTCCAGGACAGCCAGGACTATTCAGAGAAACCCTATCTCGAAAAAAAAACAAAAACAAGAACAACAACAACAAAAAACCCCAAACAGATCCTGAGCTGGAGAGATGGCTCAGAGGGTAAGAGCACTGACTGCTCCTCTACAGGATCCAAGTTCAATTCCCAGCACACATATCTAGAGGCTCAGAATCATCTGTACCTTCAGCTCCAGGGCATCCAGCGCCCTCTTCTGGCTTCTGCCAGCAGTGTACTCACGTGTATAACCCCCCAACACACACACACACACACACACACACACACACACACACAAAATAAAATAAAATAAAATAAAATAAAATAAAATAAAATCTACACCAAAGACTCCTACCAGCTGAGGTGATTTAAGGTAGTTAAAATAGTTAGTCATGACGTATCAGAATTTTACCTTCATTCTCTGTTAAGAATACAGAGGGGCTTTAGAGAGATGACCCGGTGATTAGGCACTGGTGTTTTCCAGGGAACCCAAGTTGGATTCCCAGCACCCACATGGCAGCTCACCATCTGTAACCCTGGATCCACGGGATCTAATATCCGATCCTGGCTACAGTGGACATCGGGCACACACGCAGTATAATGACTAATTTGCAGACAAAACATGCATGCACATAATAAAGTAAGTCTTTTAAAACACTATAGAAGTTTAAGATGAAAGTAGAAACTACAGTACGGACACTAAGTGGGTATGAGGTAGGGACACTGGCTCGGGCCTGTCATCTCAGATATCTGGGGGGCTGAGGCAGGAGGATTAAAAACGCAAGGCTTTGCTGGTCTACAGAGTGAATTCAAGGCCAGCCTGGGATCACAGTGAGAAGTCTCAAACAAAAAAGTAAGGAGAGGGCTGAGGTAACAGCTCGGTAGGGGAGCACTTGCCAAGCATACACAAAGCCCCAGGTTCAACCCCCGGGATCAAAGAGGTTTAGAAAAAAAAAAAGAAGAATATTGGGAGAATAAGATTAATGTCATATTAAAGAACTTAACATTCTTCCTCAAATGTTATCATCTGACAGTGTAATAATTTCATTAAATCATTAAATGAATTTGGGCTTGGAATTAGGACAGAATACCCAATAATTCCTGAAATGGCTCCAGATATACTTCCACCTATTGTACTATACACTTATGCAGAGTGACATCCTCAGTATTGAAGATTATAAAATCAAAAGAATCAATCAACTCTGAAAACGATGAATCTGCCGTTTCAAATAATCCGCCGAGTTTTAATTATTTATGTGAACACGTATACCCATTTCATTAGTGCTGAGAATACGTGGCTAAGTGCTTACCCCTGAGTGACTCCTCTGTCAACTTGTCCAGCTCAGAGAACACGATGGGTGATGGGGTGGAAAGATCCTGAGAGACGGGGGATGGGAATGAGGGCTGAACTCACAAACTCACAGTGGCCATGCACAAGAAAAGACCAGCACAGGACAGAGCCTGTCAACATTCCAACACAGACGGAACAGAAGCCCACACTCTCCCAGGAGGAACAATGGTAGTTGAGGGAATTTTAGACAGTTAATTTCTTCTGTGTGGTAGTCAAGGTAACTTGTCTATGCTCCAGCAATCATGTGCAGGCAACCAGGGGAAACTCAATGAGTCACAAAAAAGCTTTTGAGTTTTTCCTTTTGAGACTTGGATTCTGTTTGTGTGCTTGTTTGTTTGTTTATCCCATGGAAACTCTGACTTTTCTTCCAAGTTGAACACAGAAAACGTCTTGAGACTACTTGTTGTTAACCTCCCCGCCCCCTGCAACAAAACCCATCTATAGAAACACCCTTCGACAGAAAACAGAAACTCGAACCTTTTGTGCTAGAACAAAGCACACACAGCTGGGCAGTAAAGGAACCAAACTGAGTCAACCACACCATTGTGGGGTTTGTTTAAAGGAGGGGTGAAGACCAAGACAGGGTCTCACTACATTGACCAGGCTGACCTCAAACTTGTGGTGATTCTTCTGCCTCAACATTCTTCCAATCGGATTACAAGTTGTACCACCACACCATATATATATATATATATATATATATATATATATATATATATATATATATATATCCTTGACTAAGACTATGCGACTATGCTCCTAGCAGCATCGGCCCCTTCCTCTGAGGCAAGGTGGCCAGCCCAAGTTTAAAATTATGCTTGAGAAGGTCTGCAAAATTGTTGCACTTTATTAAGATAATAAAAAATTCCCCAAACTTTATTGTTTCAATAAAAGCTGTTATTAAATTGTGTTTTATTTACCTAATTCGACGGTACATTTAGGAGGGCGACTCACAGTTACTTGTAAATACCCAAAAGGCAATTAAGACTGAAAATTCCAGAAGAAAAATGGCATCAGGCTTACTAGACAAGGAATACCATTGGCGGAGAGCAGAATCAAGAAGACAGAGGGGACAGGGGAACAAATGCCAGCCATGTGCTTCCAGTACTACTCACCAGGAGTTCAGCAAGTGCTAGCACTTTCGGTTAACAGAGGCCCCCAAAGACCTGCTACTTAGGAGAGCAGGTGTTATTTACCCATGATTCCCTTCAACTTCTCAGCCTGGCACTTTACACTTCAAGGTCTCTGGGGCAGAGGGTGTGAAACAGTTTTTAACTCCTCAAAGTGATGTGCCATACTACAAGGTATGAGCGGATTTGAAGATAAACCTGAGAGGTTAGAGGAATGGCTTAGTCGATAATGTACTTACCGCACAGGCATGGGGGCCTGAATTTCCAGCCTCAGCACCACTGAGCAAGGATAGCAACAACAGACAGACTAATGTGGACGGAAGTAGGGAGCTCATGAGGCCCCAACCCTGCACAAAGAAGGACAGGCAACTAAGGAAGACTTTGAGCAGAAACAGTCTTCTCCAGGGAAGAGCAAAGCTATCGGGTATGCTCAAACGGCCAGTCCAGAAAACATGCATGCAAGTAATGCTATACAGACTGAGCAGGGTGTGTGTGTGTGTGTGTGTGTGTGTGTGTGTGTGTGTGTGTGTAAAACAATTCATGAAAAAGAGGACATGAATTTGAAAGTGAGCAAGAAATGATAAGTGTGAGAGTTAGCAGAATAAGGGGGCGGGGGAATGATATAATTATATAAGCCCCCAAACATAAAAAGACATGAATTATTTTTAAAAGTTGGGTGTGGTGGGAGGTGTCTGTAACCCCAGGACTGGGGAGGGAGGAACATCCGTTCTTGTTGAATCAGTGAGCTCCAGCTTCAGTGAGAGACTCTGACTCAAAAACCAAGGTGAAGGAACCAGAGGTCATTCCAGGGTAAAGGTGCCTGCTGCTAAGCCTTATGATCTGAATTCAACTCTTGGGACAACAAGGTGTAAAGAGACACTCAACTCCCAAAAGTCACCCTCAGACCTCTGCACACACACACCGTCTCCCACCCAACATAAGTAAATGCAATTTAAAAATAAGGTATAAAATGACTGAGGAAAACACTTGGCATTGACCTCTGGTCACACTCTGCACACACACCACACACACACACACACAGACATGTGAGATTTCATACTGATACTATTAATTAGTCCCTTCATCCTGAGGTCCTAATACCCTCCCTTCCATGTAGCCATAGAAAAGAGCTAGAAATAGGACCCTGAGCGGCTGACTCCTGTGAATGTCCAGATATCCCACCAATCCAGGGGCCCAGCTGAGGAAGTATCCACCCAACTGAGTTGAATTCAAACAAAGGAGAGAAAGCAGTACGTCCCTAAAGGCCATTAAACTTTAAACGCTTCCAGCCATATCAAGTAAAATCAGACCAGAGGGACAAGAATCGAAGCCACACAGGAATTAGGCAAGAAATCGGGGATTATCAAATATCAAAGATAGCCGGTGTGAAGACTTTCAAATGGTGAACAAAACGAGAAACATGTTGGTGGCCACCCTGGGTGGGGAGTCTCTCTCTGTCAACACAGAGACTAGCTTGACTGATCTATGCGGTATTTTGTTCATACTCCACATGCAGAAGAGAACCCAGCACTAGGCCTATCTACTTTTTGTTTGCCTGCAGGAATGAATGATCACATGTATGTAGTACCCTTTGATGCCAGCAGGGGGCATCAGATCTTCCTGGATTGGAGCTACCGACAGTTGTGAGCTGCCATGTGGGTGCTGAGAACTGAGCCCAAGTCCTCTTTAAGGACAATTAATATTCTTAACTGAAGCCCTCTCTTTAGTCCCCCTTACCCATCCACCCACACCCCCTACCCCAGTTTTAAAAATGGGGTTTCATGTATCCTAGCAGCCAAAACTATATAACTGAGAATAACCCCCTAGCTCCATCTCCAAACTTCTGAGGTCACAGGCGTGTTTATGGAGTGCTAGGAGCTGCATCAGGGTACCCTGCATGCTTACCCAGCGCTCTGCCCAACGAGCTCTGTCCCAGCTCCTGGCTCCACATTTCTTATATCTTTGCAAATTTAAATTTTTAATTACTGAATAGCTACATCTTAAATACACAACTTATTAAATAATACACAGTGTGCAAATTTTAGAGAGTCAAAGGGTATGCTGAAGTATCTCAAGTTCAACCCCAAATCCTAAATGCCCCTCAGCCATTCCCATTAGCCCTTTGGACATGTTTCTAGAGTATGTACATATGTGTGTACATGGGCATATGTATGTATCTGCTTTTGTTTTATTGATTGCTTCCATAATGGTCCACCTTCCCTATCCATGGCTTTTAACACTTTCACCAGTTTCAGGAAGTTTTCTTGTTCTATTTTTTAAGGTTGTCTTCTGTTTTAGGGACTCATTTATCATCTAGAAACATCCCATTTGAAGGCTGTGCACTTTCAGGCTCGAGCAGCACATTAGCTTCTGCTGCTGCTACAGTGGAGAAATAGCCAGACATGGGCAACTTAAGGGAGAAAGACTTTCCTCTGGCTCACAGCGGAAGGGAAGGCAAGGCTATAAGAGCTCGAAACAACCGTTCACATTGCATGCTCACATTGCACACTCATGTTGCACGCACAGTCAGAGAGGGATACTGCTACTCGGCTCCTCTTTTCCACTTAGCCTGGGACCCTGCTAGGGAATGGTGCCACCCACAGTGGGCGGGTCTTCCCACCTCAGTTAACACATCAATATTGCCCCCACGGGCATGCCCAGAGTTCCTAAGTGATTCTAGATCCTGCCAGGTTGGTAATTAATGCCAATCACCACAATCAGTCAGGGATTGCTTGTTTTCCTGGGTTTCACAGGGTCCAACCAACCCCTATCCTGTCAGCTCAGTGTCCCTCATGGAAACTAACTCAGAGCCTGGTTCTGTACTTAGGACATGACATCCCATGTGATCCTCACTACCCATAATTCCACGCTCCCATGGATGACTTTCCTCTTTCAGTGGAACCCAGCCCTGGTGGGTACTAGCCAGTGCTATCCTCCCCTCACTCCACAGTGCTTGCTTTTAATCCCACAACCCCTTAGAGGGTGAGATCAGAGCCACTCACCACCATATTCAACATAAACACTACCAAAATAGTTTGAGTTTGGGTTTTGCTCTTTGTCCCAAAAGTTTGAAGTTTTTTTGGTTTTTGTTGTTGTAGTTGTTGTTGTTTCACTAAGGATTAAACCTGAGGCTCTGAGGATACTATGGCAAGTGTTCTATCACTAGAGGCCGCTGGAACTTTCTGAGGAATGAGGAAATTTTAACATCTGGGCAGCTTTATCAAACTTTTTGAAGAACTGTCATTATAGTCAGGTCATTCTGTGACCCATCTTCAGGTAGGACCTCACTCAACAACTCAAGCCACCCCTCAGTAATGTTCACCCAGATGGTCATGTTTGTGCTACAAAAAGAACCGGTGTGTGGGCTCTGGAGGGAGTTCAGTGAGCAGTGTCTGCCTCACAAGCCTGAGGACCTGAGTTCCATCCTCCCGGAGCTGCATAGAAAGCTGGGCATGGTGGCTCACTCTCATGGACCTGGTGACTGCAAGATGAAAGACAGAGCCAGAGCTCCAGAAGCTTGTCACAAAGCGCTGAAGGCTCTTGAAGAAGGACACCAGAGATTTCCCTGCCATGCACTCATGGGGACTGCACATCCTCTCCTTTTCCTCTCCTCTTACACACCCACAAAAGGAAGGACTGATATCTGTGACTTGTCTGACATCATAATGCTAACATCACCGTAGGGTTAACGTCATTATGTCACCCAGTGTGCTGGACTCAGAACCGAGACTAGGGAACATTAGTACTCCAAAGGCAGTGGTGATGACAGGCTAGTTAGGGTGTGAGCGGTCCAGACACAGCCGAAACCCAGCTCCATCCCTTGGTCCTCACATAGGTACTCCAGAAACGGCTCTCACATGTTTAAAAAAAAAAAAGCTGAAAACATAAAATGTCAGCCCACGAAGGCTAAGAGAACACTTGCAAAGTGGCAATCTAACAAAGGTCTGTCTAGAAGCTAGAATCCATGAAACTCCTGGACAACATACAGTTTCAATAAACATGTTTTGAAAGAAGATATATAGGTGGCTAATTAGCATACAGAAAGTTACTCAGAGAGAGAGAGAGAGAGAGAGAGAGAGAGAGAGAGAGAGAGAGAGA